>NC_059079.1:26779021-27082052 GCF_020497125.1 Mauremys mutica
TTTCATATAGCTTTGAAACTTTATTTCACAAAAGAAAAATGCTGCTTTTAGCCATCTTAATTTAGATGAAACAAGCACAGAAACAGTCTCCTTAAATTGATAGTTTACGCTTAACAAAATATTTGGGGGTGGGGGGTGCTGTCTCTGCTGCTGCCTGAGTGCGTACTTACAGTTCCAAATGAGGTGTGTGGTTGACCAGTCAGTTCAGTATGTTCATGTAAACAGAAGTTCAAAATATTAGCTTAAAAAAGGGAGGGAAAACCTGGCAGCACTTAGCTTCCCGCCCCCATGCTCTCAGCCTTCCACCCACAAAACCCTATGGGGTGTGGAGGTGTGGTAGGAACTGTATTTCCCATAACTCTAGATTTGGTCAATTTCATATAGTTATGTGTTAGCTGTTCGTTATTCCTTTTATTATTATTATTATTTTTATTTATTTATTTATTTATTTTGGGTAATGTAACATTATTTCTAAAATATGTGTTAGTGAATGAGCAGTATAATTTCCTATCTGTAGTTCCAAGCCATTTGGGATTTTTATGTGTAAAAACAATCTGGAAGAGTTGATACTTATTAACTACACTAGCCTCCCCTAGGGAGAAAGTTACTATTTTTCCCATACTTTTTTCTTTACATTTAAAAAAAAATGAAATAAAAAGGTTAGACACATAAGGAGCCTGAGGAGAAGAACTTCGTTGCTTGTAGAGTGTCCTGTGTGCAGCTGTAGCCAGTAACTCTTGTGAGACTTTGAAGTTGACATGACTAGCTAATATTGTTCTTTGTAGACAAATTGGTGGCTTGAAAATTAACTTTTTAAGAAAATTCCACTTAGAAGCCAGTTTTAGAAGAATTAAGATGGTTTGCCTGAGTTATTTTCAAACTGCCTGTTCACCTATGAAGACTTTCTGCCTGCAGTGTCAACTTCAAAGCCTCGCTTTACAGACACTGAGAAACTGCAGATGATCATTACCAATTTCTATTGAGGTAGACACTGAAGATTTTATGGCTTCTCCTGCTTGCTTTGTTTTCAGTTTTTATAAATTTAAATAACATTTAAAAATATTTGTGTGTATGTGTATATATCTATATCTATATCTATATATATATAATGTTTTAAAATGAGACATTCTATAATAAGCCAAATAACATTCAAATGTGTGTGGTTGTTAGGAGAGCCACATTTTTCTGGATGCTGGGAGCACTTTCTTTCCAAGTATGGGTAGAATACAACAAAATACGCCTTTTATGTTTGGTAATTCTTTCTGGATGATATTAGACAGTCAAAGTGAATTATCCAACTTATATTTCAAAACAGAATTCCTAGAAGATGATACATACAAGCACTAAGCAAAGCCCTTATGAATATTAATAACAGAGATTTGTGTGGTGCCAGTATAATACAAGTGGTTCACTTTCTTTTGGCATGCGTATTCCAAGAACCACTTGGCTTTCTTTAAAATTTTGGATCATCAAGGAGGTAAAATTGCTGCATTGGTGAGTGGTTAGAAGAAAGCTGCCAGTCAAGATCTCTGGGTTCCACGGCCATCTCTACAACTGACTTGATCTAAGTCATTTAACCATTTTGTGACCCGGTAGAACTAATATGAAATGAAACTAATGGGCTTAAAAGAAAATTTGTCATATGACTCTGGATCATAGAGAACTGATAGTTCGTTTAGAAAGGCAAAAACAACAAAATTTGAGTGCTTGAAAAGGGTTAATGGACAACAAAAGTAGCTTTCTAAATCAAATGCAGTGTCCTTAACAATAAAGGCTATAACATCTTTATTCTACAAACAGCTGCCTGGATCTTTGAAGATGAGATCTGGTCTGTATCCTGCCACGAAGAACAGTTTCAAATAGGTCTTTGAAAGAAGGAAAAATTAGAAATGATCAGAAAACTCTACGAACTTTGCAACTTGTGAATGCATCAAATGAAAGGATATTTATCACACAGTCATAATAGCCTGTCAATTTAAAAAAAAGTGCTTATAGTAAAGATATCCAGATTATTTTTGAACTGCAACAAAAAAGTGACTGTTTCCTTTGTTAATAGTATTGGACTTGCTGGGCCAGACTCTCATTTACACTAAGACCCCCATACAACACTCTGGCAGTGTAAATGGGCCTTAAAGTCAATTCCATTTTAACCCACCTA
This sequence comes from Mauremys mutica, assembly GCF_020497125.1. Classification (NCBI taxonomy): domain Eukaryota; kingdom Metazoa; phylum Chordata; order Testudines; family Geoemydidae; genus Mauremys; species Mauremys mutica. The sequence goes on from NC_059079.1 coordinate 26,781,180, forward strand.
TAGTTCCTTTATACTGCCAGAGTGGTGTAAACGGACATTAGCATTAATAAACCAAATTTGCACAGATTCTTATCTTTATAATGATTCAGAAAAGTTTGCAATCCAAAAAAAAGGCAGGTATCATCCTTAGCTAAAAGTGATCTTTTCACTCTTAAAAGCACGTGCGAACACATACACATATACAACAATTAGCCAAAATTAGAATACCTTTATAAATGAAAGAAGTTCAGGTAGAATTATTTTTCTTAAAATAATGTTTCAGTGAGTCTACTAATAAATGCGTGCATATGTGACTGGCTTGCAAATGTGTTTTGGGAAACTAACACAAAATTAATTAAGGGCATGCCTACACAGCCCCCCAGTTCACACAGCAAGGGTGTGAGTTGAAGTGCGCACTGGCATGCTGCAAAGTAACTCACTCCTCGTGGATGCTGCTGGCACAAACTAAAAGGTATCTAGTAAAGTTCATGTTATGTAAGTCTTCTTTCAAAGATGACTATGTTAATTTGAACTGGGTACCTCTTACTTCACGCCAGTAGCAACCCCACAGGAGAGTTACTATGCAGCACGTTAGTGCGTGCTGCGATTCACACCCCAGTAGTCTGAACTTAGAGGCTGCGTAGACATAGCCAGAGAGTGTTCTTTTAAAACGAGTAGATTCTAGCATTTAACTAAATAATTGTCACAAGAGAGAGCTAGTTGCCTTACTCTTAAAAAAATATTGATTGTATCCTCAGAAAGGTTCCACAGAAGGTGGGGAAATTGTGGAAATATCACTTAAAAGATGTAGTTTTTATAAGAGGAAGGGGGGATGAGCCCAAGAGCCATCTCTCTCCCTCTCATACAACCTTTGGAAGCCCTGCCTAGAGGTAAGTGGCTGTGGTGAAGAGGGTCTGGATGGAGTGAGAGAAAGCCAGATGAAAAGCCACTGATGCTGAGGAGCCAGGGAGTAGTGCAGATTCTATGCCTCCATGCAGATGCCCTGGTCCTCGAGGGATATACTGATATCTGTGGGGAAATCCTTAAATAAGGACAAATTGTAGGAAACTTTGAGTTGAAACTTCCTGAGCTTTGTGCCCCTTACACCGTTTTTCTCCTCAAGAGTGCTACATTGCTGTGATTGTATTTTGTTTGTTTAACAGCACTGACATTTGTTTTAGAAAAATGCACAAAGATTCCCATGGGTTTGTTTTCCAGAAAACAGATAAGAAGAGTAGATGCACATAAGGTACAGGTCAAATTAGGGACCTTCCCCTCCTTCAAAAATCCTTCTTTATAAAATGTTACTACAGAAAAGTAGGGGAATAGGGGACACAAAAACTGACCTAAAGAAAGAAATTATTTAATACAATTCTTCCTTTGTTCATATTACCCTTCCGCTGCAGGATAGCACACAGCTTCAATCACCATGTCCACCATGACAACAGAGTGAGATCCTGTTCACAGTCCTGGCACCTTGCATTCCTTCCATGCTGTAATACTCTAACCTCTCGTGTCCATCATTCACCCTCCATAAGACTCAGCTGCACTCCAGCCAAAGTTCTACCAAAGAGCCATTTACTTGATTTGTTCCCTTGACCTTTCTGTTTGTGGGATAGGAGGAAGGTCACTAAAACTTCCTAGATCCTTGATTTGAGAGTTATCCCTCTTCCTTTTTCCCCTAAGCCCTGCAAATATGATGGAAAATGGACGCGCATTTGCAGGGGAAAGAGAGAGCAGGAAAGAGAGGAGATGTTCAATCTTTTCCTAGCAATGCAATGATTTTTTACATTCCACGTATCAATGTGTGTGATATATCATTGAAAGAAAAAATTAAATACCCTTCCACTCAGAATACATATCCTGCAAGTGCTACATATGTCCCTTGCTTGTCAGGCCTACAAAAGAAACAGTGGCATATCAGATTATCTCCTTTCAAGTGAAAACAAGCCGGGTTCTTTCTAATTGAAATGAAGTAAATCTTTCCCTAGACTCCAGTCTTGGATTGAGAGAGTGTCAATCGCCAATCCCTGCTGATTAATCTCATCAGAATGAAACATTTTAACTTCTTAAGCCCTGTCTGCACCAGTGGAATGCAAAACTGGTTTCAGAACTGGGTTGGCATATTGCATGCTCTGCCAGAATAAACCATTTTAGAGCATCTCAACCAAACCTCTGACAGGTCTCAGACTTGATTCTGTGACCGGTGGCAGCCTGGCTTCAGAACTGGGTTGGCATATTGCATGCTCTGCCAGAATAAACCATTTTAGAGCATCTCAACCAAACCTCTGACAGGTCTCAGACTTGATTCTGTGACCGGTGTGTTGTTGAGTATGAAGCACCTCTCTTTTGGGGGTCTGTCAGGCATAGACAAGGGCTCATCAGACCACTGCTGCTGTTTGTGCTTTTATATGAATTCAGTAGCTATTCCCTTTATGGATGAGGGCTGCCTTTGTTAAAGATATTCAGTAGTGAAACGTGTCTCATATTATGATGTAACCTGCATTTTTCTATTTCTGTTCCCTAGGTAGTTTGGATATTTGCTCTCCTTTTTATATCCAAAAAGTAGTAATATTGACATCAGATATCAATTTGGATGACTACTGCCCAGAATGCACGTGCATCAACGCTGCCATAGTAAATGACCGAATGTAAAATATAAGGTCCTTATTTTGCTTTGGCATGTCATTGGTGTCCTGTACCAGGTTGCTGATATCTTCTTCACAACTTCTTCTTTACCATATATGTTTATCAAAGCTATCCAATCCCTTTTAGACTGCTATTAAAAAACTCCTCACATAAAAGAGGACATACAGTCATAAGTCCTGATGCTGCACACAGTCACCCACGTGAGTATATTTATTCAAGTGGATGTTAAAGGGATCCTCATACTTAAATTGGGTTTCTGACCGGAGCCAATGCTGTGTGGCTCTGTGGATTTTGCTTTTCTTCTGTGTATGAGGCTTGATACTGAATTATGACTCAAGTATAAGGAAAAACCAGAAACCATACAGTGCCCCACGTGCACAATCTCTTTTTTACGAATGAAGCTGTTCATCATAAAGCAGGGTTTCTCAAACAGGGGTTGCTGCTTGTGTAGGGAAAGCCCCTGGCAGGTGTGTTTACCTGCCCTATCCACAGGTCCGGCCCGATTGCGGCCCTGGGAGCAGTGATCCGTGGCCAGTGGGAGCTGCGATCTGCCAGACCTGCGGACGGGGCAGGTAAACACACTGGCCCGGCCCGCCAGGGGCTTTCCCTACACAAGCGGCGACCCCTGTTTGAGAAACCCTGTCACAGAGTGGTATAGCACTGAATATTTATGAGTCACACCAAAATCTTTAGTCCACTGAATATGCTGCATTATTAGAGGGAAAAGCAGTCATGTCCATGGGATGAAAAAAAACAACTTACTTGACAGTGTTCATTTTTGCTACCATTAATTTTAAATTAAAAATTGGTAAGCTTGGTTTATTCATTTAAAAAAGAACAATATTTATATAGATGTAATGGTTCAGATCATTCTCTCACAGTGTCTTTTAACAGTCTGGATACAAAAAGCCTCAGTTTATTAAGTCTGAAAAACAGTGGGGTGACGTGAGGCAACTATCAGTGTAAGTTTATTCACTTTTTGTGATGTATTCTGTGATTGTTTTCTGCAGTATGTGATTTGTAGATTGATCTCTGGCATTGTAATTGTCTTAAGAAATGGACAGTCTGCAAAAGAAACAACTTTTCCTAAACTTATTAAAATAGGCTACCTATTGGGAATTTGAGAATTTGACAATAAGAATGAATTTGACTTAAAATTAAATTGGGATACATTATTAAATTGCTTGTAGATACACCTCTTCCTTGATATAACGCTGTCCTCGGGAGTCAAAAAATCTTACCACGTTATAGGCGAAATCGCATTATATCGAACTTGATTTGATCCATGGGAGCGCTCAGCCCCGCCCCCCCGGAGCGCTGCTTTACCACATTACATCTGAATTCGTGTTATATCGGGTGGCGTTATAATGGGGTAGAGGTGTATTTTATTTTGTAATTTGGGATATTTAAGCTGTTTTTTTTCCCTTTGTCACTAACAAAAATTGTGATCATATTCTTTTCTTGTATCACTGTATGTTTTTATTTGATAGATTGGTGTATATGTGTTTTCGGGCATATTTTCTGATCACTCTGTGCAGTATATTCATTTGCAGTATTGTATGCACACATTATGTGAGAAGTATGTTTCAGATTCTGTCACTTTATTACAGATTTAGGGCTCCATCCAGCATTCCTTTAGTGAGTTCACTAACGTATGTAAAATCTCTTATGCAGATTGTATCACTTACTATACATATTGTTATGATTAAGTTATTTAGCCACTTTATTTGGTGGATTAATGACAGTGAGAACTTGGCTAAGACAACATTTATTTTACCCTCAGTGCATTGAATTTTTAGCTTTCTGTTCATTATTTTAGATAATTTGAATACTTTCTGTTCACTTGGTGACTTTCTGGTCCTGAAATAGTCTCACTGATAATTTATGTTCTGATATATTTAATATATAAAAAGAACATGTTTATAAATAGCTAAGACAATTTTGGGGTCATAAAATATCACTATAAGAGTATAAGACCATTTATTTTTATATTTCCATAAACAGTTTGGTTAGATTCACTATAGTACAAAACAGCTAAATTATCTGATAAGTTGATTTAGGACTTTTATACATGTGTTCATATAGACATTTATCTCAACATTTGCTGAGGCGACCTTTATTAAGCTATGATGACTGCTGAATATGAAATGTAACCAAGGTTTTTTTTATTCAAATATAATTTAAATATTCATCAAAGAGGAGTTATGCTCGAAACTGACAGAGACTATTAACATCAAAAAATATAATTAACTGCACTGGGTATCAAGAAGCAGAGTTAGCCAAATAGCCGAGAGGTCTAATTGCTCTAGAGCTTGAGAAGCAATAGTTTTATTTTATACCGTTGCTGAGGAATTAATAGTAATGTGGTTTCCTATGTGCAGCAATTAAGAGGCCTGTTAAGATTCATTGCTCTATAGGAAATCTGTTGAATATCACTTAGTAAACAGGATTGACATGTTTTTAAAAAAAAAAAGTACATGAAGATGAGTATTGATAGGCGAGTGTAGATCTTAAATTAACAGAGATTAGTGTGAATTGAAAAATATGTTTAAGTAGAATTATGAGAACTTTTTAGTGTTATGAAATTAGTGCTGGCAATGACATCATCTAAAAAGCTTTCAGTGTTAATAATGCCATTATTTATTGCTATAGAATTTAGAAGAATTATTATAGTAAGAGAATTTAGCTGGGGAGAAGAAGAAAAGAAAGAAAACCAAGGATTTAGAAGTTAAGAAGTGGCCACAGTGTAATGTAGAAATGTACATATTTCACATTCTGGAATTTTACTTCTTCCACAGAGTTTAAAGAGCGCACTGATCTTTGTAACTCAATTAAGCTTTTTAGTTGAATGCAATAAGAAAACATCTTTTATTGAACCCCATAGATCTTGCATTTGCCCAAGCTATACTCTTAAATTGGGCAGACATTCCGATGGCATTTTGACATTAACGAGGTTACTGAAGTGAAAAAGTTTAAGGGCCAAAGATATGAGCAACAGTGTGATGTTACAGAATTTCTTTAAAAAAAAAAATGAAGTTGCAACTAATTACTTAATAAATTGACCATGATTACTGAAAGACATAGTAATTCCATTCTTTATCCTTTTTTTATGTAGTAGAGACCAATAATACGCCTTCCTCCCTCCACCCCACCCCCCAAAAAATCTGGACCCACAAATTAAAGGGGAGCCACAAAATGTTCTTTTATGAAATGTAATAACCTTGAATATACTAAATGTGTATATTTAAATATATATTATTACATTTACAATAAAATCTAACTTTGTAGGGTGTTTGTAGTCTTAAAAAAGATTAAAAATATCTCAATGCTAAAACAAAACTAAAAATCCTAACTAGAACTTCAGTTTCATATAAAGATTTGCTGCCTGTGTCATACATTATTAATATGCTCGCCCTGTTTAGATCAGTGACATAAGAGTGCGTGCTAGTTTCTCAGAAGAGTACTGTCTTTGCCGCATCACAGCACACTGCCTTGTACTCTCAGACTTGCACATGGTGTTAGCAGATATTTAAAGCACTTCAACCTAACATTTTATAGGTCATGATGAACTGAGCCTATAAAACAAGTTACTGCTATGAAGTTAATGCAGTCTTAGAGTGTAGCATAGACTGAATATTTTACTCAGTACTCATATAATATTTTTAGTTTGCTTGGGAAACATCAATGGGGGGGAATTCTTATCTCATATAAGTTTTCAGTGTCAAATCTGTTTCATAACACAACTACGGTACAGAATCCTACACTTCAAATTTACTATCTAGAGTCAGACATTTTTTCAAGTTTGTCACTAAAGTATGGCAGTTATATCTACAATTTTGATTTCTTAATACGTACATAGTCTCCAAAAACCTTAAAAGATGAAGTGGGGATAAAAAAAAAAGCATTTATTTGAACAAATATAGGGGATATTATAATCTCAGACCTTTGCTACATGCAACAAGAACCTGGTGCCCCTGCCCAAACTCTTCTAGCTTAAACATCTTGCAGTGAAAGACCTTAATATTTATTAAAAACATGTAATATCTGCTCTGGCAAGATATGTACTTTTTCCTTGTGCAAAAGCTTCCATATTAAATTATTAGTGGCAGTCTGCAATTAAGATCCTTTAACCTTACCGTTCATTACTTCCAGTATAACGTTCTCTTTCTCACTTTTAGCTGAAGGGACAGTGATTTTGAAAATGTATTTAATCTAAGCATTTTATCAGCACTGTGAAACTATTGTTTCAGCATAAATCAAACTGTGCTCCCTAACCCAGGATTTGTATGAGACCCTGTTTCTGTTTAACAACAAGGCATTTTGGACTCAATTATTTTCTCATTTAAGAGTAACAATAACCAGTTCTCTACCCATCATCTTTCTGATGTTAACTTCATTTCTTATACGCAGTGAACTCAGCTGTACTATTATGCTTCCAAAGCTGTAGGTGTTTTCTTATCTAGAATGTAGCAGCACAGATATTGCCTTCAGTATATTATTCTAGTGCCAGCATCACAGATGGGCATGAAAACCATCATTTACTTTGTATATTTAGCTTTCTTAGATAATTTCACTGCCTTTGTGACAGATATAGCAAAAGGACACCTCCTGGAGTCGCATTTAAAAAAGAGCACTTTGGGTAATATGCTGTAGACAGAATACATATGAGTTAGTGTTCAGTTATCATGAATGCCATCAGCAATGCCTTGTTGCTTTCTTATCAGCCACTTCCTGCTGTCAGCCCAATGCTAATTTCAATAGAAAAGGATTTGCATTAAATGTAATGCAGTATTATATATAGCTAACATGGGGGTTTTAATTGTGCAAACACATGAGGCTCCTGCAGTGGTCGGTAGTTTGATAAAAGGATTAGATTATAAATATTTCTGTCACAATTAAAGATTAGCTCCAAGTTGATAGAGATGAGCTAGAGAATTTTTTCATATGTTTCTTATGCAGGTGAGCCTGCTTAATTTTTGTATGTAAGAAGCACAAGACACTCATTTCTGCAAATGTAAAAGCAAGCAAACAAAAATCCACCCTACTTCATTGGGTTAAGACTGGGCACACTAGGATTCAGAAAAAAACAGTTTAAACAAGTAATTTAATCTAAACTGCAAATCAAAAAAGAGGAGGGGAAAGTAGCACTGTACTTTTTGAGTTGGAAGAGCAGGAAGATACCTTTGCTGAGGAAGTCCTGTACCTGGAAGGCTTGTGAGCTTTCCAAATGATAATTAGATCCAGACATCATTGTGGATAATGAATAACTGTGCTTTTGTGACAGGCCTTCCTCTCTGAATAAAAGAAAGTACTTGTAGTAAGGACTTTGAGATACATTTTAATGAAAATGACACCACTGTTACTGAGTTGATTGAAGACCCTACAAGAGACAGCACTTCTGTCTCAAATTTTAAACCATATTGGGAAAAGAAATCAGCAGATGAAATCAAAAGGCTCTAATTTTGTTTTTAGTCATCAGTTCAACATATATATCTATAAAGCCATAAAACGCAGACTGAAACGTGAAGAAACGGTTTAAAAAAGGACTGTGCCATGTTGGTGTCAGATTGCAGTCTAATGAGTACCTTTCAAAAAATAAAAGGAAGTGATGAAATTAGTTATCTTTGGACCTAAGATTTCAACTCTTGCTATGCATTTTGCCTCTGGAGGTCTGTTCAGCTGCACATATGAATAACTGCCATAACCCTGTGGAATCAGCAGATACCTAGTGATGGCACAGTGCCTTTGTTGATGAAAATCATAACCAAAAAGGGGTGTTCCCCAGGGCAGGTTTACTAAAAACAATTTATTCTTTTTCACCCTGTAAAACTCATCTTACATGCAGGTTCTTTTGCATTATTACAAACTCTAATCCTCTGAGTGGGTAATTAACGGACCAGAAAAGCCATTTGTGGAAAGGAAGAGCCATAAGGGTGAAAAATATTTCTCCACTGAATGATCTTTAAGGAGTAAATAATTACAAGAACGAGAGATTTGGGATGACCAACCTAAATCTGAGCATAATTAGGAGGAACACAGTCTGGAAATTGAAGCACTTGGCATGTGCAACAATTCTTATATCATAAGACTAATTAAATATTTAAAAGCCAAAATACTCGCACTATTTGAAGAAAAATAACCTGCCACAAAAGGGTCGCTAACTTTGCAGATAATTAGCAAGGGTTATGGGGGGAAGAATATCACAGATTGGCTCCAAGGTTCCTTTGCAAGGTCATATCTTATTATGCTGTATCTTTTATATGTTCTGGTAACAAGTTTCTTGCTAATTTAATCTAACTAGGGCATCCCATAGCGATTTCCCATTTCCCTTGTTAAAAATGTGATCATTTCTCTATGTGCAAACTGCAGTAGGTGAACATTTTTATACATAATTGCTCCTAATTGATACAGGTCAAATATTTTTTTTAATTATTCAAGAGGAAGTTTTGAAATTACAAACACAATATTGATGTTTAAAGACCAGTTAGTTTTTTTTTTTAAATTTTGGAATTAGGCTTTTCTCTCCACTGTATAGTGAGACCTGGTGACCCAGTGAATTCAACCTGGTCTCAGTGGCCTGCTTGTACATAAATAAGGCTTACTGTCTTACTAAAACTAACCTACATTTATGTTGAGTGTGCAATTCTACAAATGAGAGTTGTGCTAGATTAATAAGACCCTGAGTGAGTCAAACCTAATTTGCATTAAACTGACGCAAAGGTCCAGTCAAATTGCAAGGAATTATCAAAGTGCCTGAAATATCAGAAGTTGTATTAACAAATAACCATTGTAACTTGCTTATATTAGTAAATAAGGGGGATTTGGGGGGCAATTTTAAGATCTGTATAAATTAACTTGTAGAATAAATTTATGCATAGTTTCATAATTTATGGTACAATATATATTACTCAGAGAATCATTAAAACGAGTAGGAAGCAGTCTTAAGTTGTAAAACTTTTAACTACATTATGAAAATGGTAAATGCCAGCCTATGGATAAAGAAGAATTACAGGGTTGCAGAAATGAGCATAAAATAATTTTTACTATCATCCAGTGCTTTTTATCTTTGTGTGTTCATTACAGTACTATGTATGAGAGGGAGAAATTGGGGTTAGTTTATTTTTTCCCCCTTCCTTACATTTTTTGTATTTTGTACTATAGTGTTGTATGTTAGAAATTAATATTAGAATGTAATTTGACTACATTAGCACCAAATCCTCTTCTGAAATCTGCATAGCTTCCAAAAGACAATGCCTGTTCGTAAAACGGTGCTGTTTTTTGTGAGAATCCTGGTAAGCATTAGCCTGAATATTTGCATATGCACGCCCAAGTAGAGGTATTACTCTAAAAAACTGGCTTACTTGCCCCATTACCCAGAGGAAAAGAGTTGGGAAAAAAGATGGGGAGAAAAATCATCCAGTACCTGTGGGGAAGGACAAATGAGGATAATCTGTGTCACTTACTCAAATACTTTGATAATACTTAGCTTACATAACTAGATAAGCACACCTGTGTGTTATTTCCTCCTTTTCAGTGGTGAAATGGTTTACTTGAGTGCTTTGTACGGAGCACCCCAAAGCATCTGCTTACGCTTAGGTTTGTCCTTTACCATATTTACACTGCCGTTCTCCCTATGCTGTGCCCTCACTTGCAACAAATAAAGTAAAATCAACATGTCTGTGTTTTTATTCCAGCTCCCCCACCCCAGCCAGAAATGCAGCGGAAATCCTATTTAGTACGGAGCTGATTTCTTCTTCATGCTGTCACACTTCCCTTTTTTTGTTTGCATGCACAGCTAGAATTCATTGCAAGAATTGAGCCCAGTAAAATAAGAGAGGTGGTCTATTTAAGATAATTCTTTGTCTGAGGACTAGAGACGATTTTTTTTTATGTTAGATTTATAAGTAACACCTAAAATTACTATACGTGAAAGATATTAAAGAAAAAGGAATTATTTTATTTTGTGTTCTTTCTATACCTGACTACACTTCGTGTATAATTAGTTTCACTGTATCTCCTGTATAGAGCATAGCCAATTAGATCATCAGTGTCCCCTGTTTTTAATAGGTCTTTTCCACAGCAATAAGGGAGAGAGAAACATTTTTTAAAAATAGGAAAATGTGTTTGTAAAACCACATAATCGGCAGAGAAACTAGGGACAGATGAAATACCTGAAAATCTTTTAACTCATGTTTTAATTGACTTGATATCAAGTTTATGGGGTTCCTATAGTACTGGCATTCACGTCAATAAACAAAGCATTAAAATAGAAATGAATTGTGGCAAGAGTAATCTATCTGATAAATTATCTGTGAGTAATTAAGAATAGTTTGAAGTTTCCCCTTTCAAACATTTGGCTGCTTTGAACTTGAAAACATGAATACTAAAAAGCAGCTAGATCAACGCATTAAAAATTATTAAAAGTGTGAGGTTGAAATCAAGAAAAACTAGGCTTATTTCATCATACAAAAATAATATGCATCTATTGATATTGAATCAGAGGAGATAATCCTGTGAAGGAGATTGTGGGAGATGCACTTTTTCTTGTAATTTAACAAATTTGAATGTTTATCCTTCAAAGCAATCGTTAAATCTTAACAGTTTTAATCCTGAGAATCCTATAAGATTACAATGCAATAGGCAACATATATTACTTATGAATTATGACTTCATATTTATTTGACAAATGGGAACGTTACTATGGAACATCTCATTTTGCCATATTAATTACACAGCATTTAGCTTCCTAATGTTATGTTGACTTAGTAATTAGTAAAACTCAACAAATCATCAATATTATATTTTTCTCAACCCAGTAGTGTCAGAATTGTGGATAGTAATAAACTGTCTCAAAAAAAAACAAAAAACCCAACCCTGAAAAAATGTATTCTTTCAAATGTTTTTTTCATTCAGACCAGCCAAGGAGTGATGTAAATTGTGAGACCAGCAATGTGAGTCTGCAAACCAGTTTCTGGACTACCTTAATAATGGTTTAAGAGTCAGAAAGATCTCTAACATTTAAGCAAATTGCTAAGGGCCAAATTCTGTTCTCATATATGCACATCCATCTCCCATTTTTCTTCTGATTGTTAAAACCAACATCAAAGCAGGTCGATTTCTGGTTTCCCTTTGAGCTGAGTAAAGTGGGTGCTATTTTCCTTTAAAGGAATAATCTTAGGGTTACTATCTTGCAAACAAAGTCCTATACACACTAGTAAGAAAATTGCCAGTGAGGCATACTTTACTTTTAAAAAGCCAGGTATGCAGTCGCATATCAGTCTGCCAGAGGGTTGTGCTTTGCAGGCAGGGGGAAATGTTCGCCCTCTCTGCATGTGTTGACTGTTGTATTGTTACGATTTCTATAGCAACATTGATGTTGCAACAATGACTGCCGCACACCTCTTCAAACCTGAGCTCAAGGGCCAAAGCTAATATTGGTTCTTTAGGGCTCTCTATCTTGACAATTTCTCTTTTGGGATTAGGATAAGATCAGTTTACTAACTGTTTAGGTATCATATCTAGCATGTAGTAAAGTATTAGTCATAGCCTGTAGTAAAGTATATGTATTTTTAAAAAGTTGGATCCCAGGAATAAAATGTTCGTGCTACTTTATGTACGTGTTGTCTATGTAACTTTCTAAGGCTAAATTAGAAAAAAAACCTAGCACTTAAATTGTGCTTGACATCTTCAGAGATGTTTGACAGTCCTGCAAAGACTTATCTTCCTCCATAACTTTACTCACCGAGAGTCATCCCAGTGACTGCATATAGAGCCTTGACTGCAATAGGACTACTTCTAGTGTGTAAAGTTAATCATGTGCATAAGTTTTTGCAGGATCGGGGCTTTAATTAATTTCTGTTATCCCCACATCCCTGACAACTCATTTAAATTGATATCCCCATTTTACGCTGAGGATACTAAAGCAGTGTGGATAAGTGACCTGTTGAAGACACAAAAGCAGTAGTTGTCAGAGCTGAAATTAGAATTTGGGAGTTGCTGACTTGAGTCAGATTCTCAAAGTATTAGTCAATGCCTCTTCCCATGTAAAGTAATGCTAATGCTTATATTTGAATTTGAATTTTTTCAAAAACATTGTGTACATACATGTAATTTACATATTAATATTGGGAAAGTTAGCACAACTATTGTGCATGTGAAAATGCAAGTGCCTGATATAACGTGCTTTACCCCGATATAACGCGGTCCTTGGGAGCCAAAAAATCTCACTGCCTTATAGGTAAGACTGTGTTATATCGGGTTTGGTCCCGTACGGCGTACCAGCAAAAGCCGGTATGGTGTGCCAGACTGGACTGGCTTCCCCGGTGGTGATTTAAAGAGCAGGTGCTCCAGCCACTGCGGGGAGCCCCGGGCCCTTTAAATCACTGCCGGAGCTCTGGCAGCGGGTCTCGGGCAGGGATTTAAAGGGCCCGGGGCTCCCCATAGCAGCTGGAGCCTCTGGCCCTTTAAATCACCACCTGAGCCCACGGCTGCCAGAGCCCCGGCGGGGATTTTAAGGGCCCAGTGCTCCAGCTGCTATGGGGAGCCACGGGCCCCTTAAATCACCCCCGGAGCTCTGGCAGCGGGGCTCGGGTGGCGCTTTAAAGGGCCCGGGCCCCCCCGCTACTTTACCGCGTTATATCTGAATTCGTGTTTTATTGGGTCGCGTTCTATCAGGGTAGAGGTGTATCTCAATTGCAGGCCCATCAGGAGTACCTCTCAAGGTAGGATCTGGGTCTGCACTAATTTTTCTATTTAAAAGGATGTTGTTGCACTGCAACATGTGGGATATATCTCTGCTTTGGCCATAACACATCCATCAACCCCATCCAGTCTGCCTTACCTGAGGCACAAGGGGTGGGGAAATGAGCAGGAGCAGCATGTGAAGCAGCTAGTGCTACAACTCAGTCTGCTTTCATCCCTCAAGTGGACGCAAACAGGCTGCTGTAGGCAGTATGCAGGAGCATATTACCATGAAAGACAGAGTCCTATAAAGTATTTAATCAATTTGTCATCAGATTGAGGCACAAAGAAATCTGATTTTCAGTTTCAAAAACATTTTAAAAATAGTTTTATTCCTTTATCTATTTGTCAATTAATGGTTTTGTATGCTTGTGTCTTCTGTATACTGATAATGATTGCTCAGTATTACATATTTACTTCATGAAAAATTGTGTTCACAAAAATATCTAGAATTAAGACTACATGGACAAAAATATTCTGATAACCTCAGAGTTTTGACCAGAACTTTTGTCCTCTTTGACATGCCACTGATTTTTTTTATGGTACATTATTATACTTGTTAGATTATATGCTCAATACACAAAGCTTTGGAAAGAGAAGTTGATAAATGGGAATTATTTCCTATATCTATGCAAGAAACCACTAAAAGGAACCTTATAGATTATATTTAAATACGACCTCCCCCTTATTCAAGCTGTGTGAGCCATCTAATATTAAAGTCATGCCAGTGTATGACTTCCCAAATTTCAGTACTACTTCAGTTTTCCAGTTCTGCCATGATATACTGAGCTTTTCATTTTAATGCTGGAGTATTTGTTCAAGTCCTCAGATTTTGCATTTTTAATCTTCCTTAGAACAGTGGTGAATAATGGCCCCTGGCAGGAGATAATGAAATTTTCTTAATTTATATTTTCAAGCAGAAACCTCAATTGAAAATGGCATTCTATGGCCTGGAGACATAGCTCTAGTGCATGTTTCAGGGGAACTGTAATAATAATGCAATGCCAACAGTGACGGGGAATGATAGGACATTGAAGAAGTAATTTAAGGAAGAAAAGAGAATGTACGAAAGCTTTATTGTAGCATATCTAATGATCTGCTGAAGATTCCCAATGGCTTTTGGAGCATGACAGAAGAAACTAATGTTATCTTGCCAAAACAGAAGCCCCTGCTTAATCAGCAGAATAAGACTATTGATTAAAACACCTCACACAATACATTACACAAGGAATCTCATCTCCATACTTTGCACTTGGTAAAGTATAATAACGAGCATAAGATAATCAAAAGAAGAGCAGAAGCAATTTGTTGGGAATTATACAAGTCAAGATTAGAGTTTAAATGCAAACAAATTAGCATGGAAAGTACGGCTGTCTTTAAAGCTGAACACATGAAGGTAACCTATAGTACACAGAGAGATTTGTGGTGGGTAAAAATACTTGATGCAGCCATACTGCTACTTGTTTCATTTACCATTTTCTCTCACTTTCATCTGATGTGTGAAGGGGCCATTCCTACATTTGTACAATCATCCTCCTGAGGTGAATAGAGTTCAACATTGTTCTGTAACTGTTAATTTAACTCTGTTTGATTTCAGATTACCGTAAGTGACATCTCTGCATTATGAAAATTTAACCTTTTCATTCATACTAAAATGATAGAGAAAAGGCAGTGGCAGAGTACACAATTACACCTTAACATTATATTTCAGCAGGCTAGCATACTACTTACATTTCCCCTGGAAAATTCTTGCCTTTGTTAACATAACGGGCTAGGTAGTCATTCCTTCAGCACTGCAGTTAATCTCTGCTTAACTAGCTTTTCTAATTTAATTCATATACTAGTCTTTACAAATCAGTTATCACTGCGTTGATATAAAGTCTTGCACAAATCAGGTTTATTTGCTTTTAAGTGACCAATTCATTGTATCATAAGTCTTTGTAAATATTGTGGGTGCCTTAAATGTTACTGTTAATCCTTAATTATTTAGCTTGACAGTCTCTGGAGGCTAAAATTAATTTTTCTTGGTAATTATTAATATTTTATATACATTTTTATGTTGAAATTTTTAAAGGGTGTTATTCCTGTTCACTGGAAAAAACCTGAAATGTTCAGAAAGGAGTGAGATTCAGGGCCTTTTAAAAGTGTTTTTCTTTTAAATGCTTTTCTCAGAAAACTAGAAAATAATTAAAGAGCGCCATCCTTAATTCCTGATATAACATCTTGCTTATTCTTGTACAAGTTAATAAAATGAAATAATAAAATAACAGTGAACTCCAGATCCCTAGGAAATCAGTGGAAGGTGCAGGTGAGTCATGCAGCCTAGGAATCAGACTCTTAAGAGTCTTAAGGATGCATAGTATCTCCCCTCTTTGTTCTCATAGTGGTGTATTTAACAAAGATAAAAAAGCGAGAACTGCGTATAAAAGTGGTGTTTAGCAGAAATTAGTCTCTGTGCTCAGATGATGCTACGCTGAGGGCTTGCTGCAATGACAGCACCAAGTGATGATGCTACCTGAGCTGATGGGAGAACTTCTCCCATCGGTGTAGGTACTTCACCTCCTCAAGAGGTCGTAGCTGTGTTGAAGGGAGAATCCCTCCTGTCAACATAGCACTGGGGGTTGGGTCTGTATAACTGTCACTCAGGGGTGTGGAAAATTCATGTAAGTTGGTAGTGTAGACCAAGACTCAGACAGTCTAGGCCTGTTAATTTTTAAGGGATCTTCCAATATAAAGTCCTAATGTGTTTTTAAAAATTAAGATTTTGGGATATGTAAGAAATCAGAGAATTCACAAATTAGCGTCTGAAAAATATGTAAGGGAACTATAAATGTAGGTGGACCCAGAACACTCAAGTACTCCCACATTCCAGGAAATTATACAAATTTAATGACTTGCCTATAGCTAGAACAATTTTAAAATAGATTTGGATAGATGGACCAAGCTAACAATATGCTGGTTAGAAAAGACGACATCATTTACAACGAATGTACTTCAAGTTAATTATTAATGACACTCGTTCTCTAATGGTGTCTGATACATTTTTACCAATTGGCAGTACCTTTATTTCCATATTTATTTGAGGTTGGAAATCCCCGTGAGCTAGCAGCTTTCAGAATAGGGTTTCTCTGTCTCAACAGGATGGCAGGTGACGGAGAAGAGAGCAAGACAGAGAGATTTGGTTGCACAGCTTCCAATAGTGTAATAGAATTTGGCTGTGTATCATACACTCGATTCTCATGGCATCTCAGAATGATGAAGTAGTAATTAGAGTGGTGACTATGTACATTTGGTATTCCTTTTTCTACTTCCCCAGTCCCTCACACAATGCATAAGAGAACAGGAAGGCCCTAATTTGGAGAGTGCATGGAGGGCCGAAGGCACCTACACTGTATGTTCTCCAGCATTGATTCATAACAGTATATTTCCTCTCGGTAGCTCTCTATACAGAGCCTCAGCTCTGTGTGGCTCAGTGACCAACAGGGATTGGGTATGAGTTGGGATAAGCCACACTTTGTAACATGTCTCCACACAATGTATGTTGTAGTTTGTGAAAGATAGTGCATTGCATTGCCCCTTTGAGCAGCTGTAGGTAGTACTATGTGGTTTTCACTCAGAGAATCAGGATGCATGTTGGATGGGCAGGCAGCCTTCAGTAGCATGGCAGGTGTGGGGGGGGAGGAAAGGGAGGGCAGCACAAAAGCAACAAGGGGTCTCCACATAGCTTCGTGAGGTGTTCTCATGGTTCAACAGAACATGCAAGAAATCCTGGCCATCCCCCAATCCTGTGCACAACCACCAGCTTCCTGGTATTCAGAGGAAAATGTACTACTAGTGAAGCCACACTAGTGAAGTCAGTAGAGTCCTGGCTTGTGGGTTTACTTGGCAAGGAAAAAAGATTGCTCACTGTGACACACACAGTTCTGCACTACTATTTGATGGCATAGTCCTCAAATAAGAAAAGTAAGTTCCCGTGATTTCTTAAGTTATACTTGCTTTACCAATTTAGAGATATTATGAATTAAAGAACAGAAGGATCTCACGCCTGTTTGTAGTGGATAGCTGTGGAAAAGCATTGACACAAGATGGATTACCTTAACTTGGGACCTGGTATTCAGGAGTGTGGGAACTCATAGTAATAGAGAAGTTGATACACAGCTGGAGTCAAAGGCTAGACTATTGTTTTAAGTTCTGGCTTTCTGGCAACAAAATGGCAAATGAAATTTAATGTGGATAAATGTAAAGTAATGCACATTGGAAAAAATAACCCCAACTATACATACAATACGATGGGGGCTAATTTAGCTACAACTAATCAGGAAAGAGATCTTGGAATCATCGTGGATAGTTCTCTGAAGATGTCCATGCAGTGTGCAGCGGCGGTCAAAAAAGCGAACAGGATGTTAGGAACTATTAAAAAAGGGATAGAGAATAAGACGGAGAATATCTTATTGCCCTTATATAAATCCATGGTACGCCCACATCTTGAATACTGCATACAGATGTGATCTCCTCATCTCAAAAAAGATATACTGACACAGAAGGGCAACTAAAATGATTAGGGGTTTGGAACAGGTCCCATATGAGGAGAGATTAAAGAGGCTAGGACTTTTCAGCTTGGAAAAGAGGAGACTAAGGGGGGATATGATAGAGGTATATAAAACATGAGTGGTGTGGAGAAAGTGAATAAGGAAAAGTTATTTACTTGTTCCCATAATATAAGAACTAGGGGCCACCAAATGAAATTAATGGATAGCAGGTTTAAAACAAATAAAAGGAAGTTCTTCTTCACACAGTGCACAGTCAACCTGTGGCACTCCTTGCCTGAGGAGGTTGTGAAGGCTAGGACTATAACAGGCTTTAAAAGAGAACTAGATAAATTCATGGAGGCTAAGTCCATTAATAACTATTAGCCAGGATGGGTAAGGAATGGTGTCCCTAGCCTCTGTTTGTCAGAGGGTGGAGATGGATGGCAGGAAAGAGATCACTTGATCATTACTTGTTAGGTTCACTCCGTCTGGGGCACCTGGCATTGGCCACTGTCAGCAGACAGGATACTGGGCTGGATGGACCTTTGGTCTGAGCCAGTATGGCCTTTCTTATATTCTTTATTCAGTTTGCTAACAAACAAAACTCACCCATGAGAAGATGAGCCAAGCTCTTCTCTTTTTAGTCACTAAACTGTCTGACCTTTTACTTTCCTGTTTCTTTTCATAGGACACTTAAGATGTTTTTCTTTATTTCTTAAGTTTTGCATAGCTCTGGTGAAGCTATCAGATGATGTTGCATTTCAAATGCCAACCTAATATCTCTTCTATATTTTTAAAACTGAACAACAGTCTAAAACGGTTGCCAGTTTTAACCATTACTATTTTTTGTACAAAATAATGTAAAAAGCAGTTGTTCCTGTCTACCATGGAAGCTTTTGTGCAACGTTCTATCTAATGGCACAATCAGTAGGTTTCTAAAGTGATCCCTTAACTGTTTTAATAAAGAGCTTTTTTTTCCCCTTGGCGGATATTTCAGTTTAAACAACTCTCTGATGATTCAGCAGTTTTAACTGTTATTTTAAAATATCCTCATCAGGTCATTCTTTGCAGTGACTTCTCCTACTTCCTATAATCCAACAGAGAAATAGCCATGTTTGCAATGGGAAGTTTAGTAATACATTGATAGTTCCTTAATTTTCATGAGTGTGAAAGTTCATGTTCTTGATCTGTAGTAACCCCTCAAACCAAAATCAGAGCTCTCTTTTGGTACAGAAAACAAACATTCAGCAGCATGTACATGTCTAAAGATCAAGGGAATTGGTTCTGGCATAAGCAAAGTCATGTCAAAACTATTCATATTGATTACTTCACGTTATTTTAATATGCAAACATCTCACATCAAAACAATACTCCATATTGATTTATTACATGTTTTATTGAGTATCGGTATGGAGCCAATGGGATAGTTACCTCAGTCAAAGGGGAGGAGTTTTAATATTTGGAGTAACATTGACTCCCAGATCTAAGGGTATGAAGCTTGAACTGAAATATTATCTTGACACTTTATTTATGGATGTTAACTGATCTAATATTAATTATTTCTGTTTCCTTATTGATTGGATTGCCCAAGTATGAAAGGAGTCTGCTCTGTATTACACTATTTTGGTATAAAATTGCAAACTAAAATCTCATTTTAAATTAATTAGCTTACTTCTTATTCCACTTACAGGTGCAACAACCGAACACAGTGTATAGTAGTTACTGGGTCAGATGTGTTTCCTGATCCTTGTCCTGGAACGTACAAATATCTTGAAGTTCAGTATGAATGTGTTCCTTACAGTAAGTATAAACTTTTTTTGTTCTTGTTCACTTCCTCCAGCCTTCACGCTTAATGCTGGAGCACTACTACATGCAAAAGAAGCATATGTCTATGGCCTACAGAACCATTATGCATGCAGAGCACTTACAGACTAGGGCCTCCAATTAGCTTCACGAAGTGTGGAAGGAAGCCATAGTGTGATGCTGGCCAAGTGTCTGTCTGTGTTCTTAAGTGTTTGGCTTTTAAGGCTACTGTTTTTCAAGAAACAAACTTGAATTAGCTATTCAGTAGGCTAGATAGAAATTTGTTCTTTTGCCCAGTACCAGTTGCTGACAAATTGGTTTGGCTCACAGTTTTCTAAAGAAGGAATTGACTTCAATTTTAATCATTATCAACTTGAAAGGCTACCTGCTGTGTGGTTACTTTGGGTGCATGACAGAACCCACTACAGAGGTATCGGAGGCAAGTGTCTCAGTTATTAAATTTTGAAAGAAAGCTTTGTGCTTTCAGGTTCAGGAGCACATTCACAACTGCACATGAATTCAAAATTAATAATTTATCATTAAATTGATAAAATATCTCTTAATATCACATAGGAAAAAGGAATAGACATTCATCTTTAACATAAATAAAACAATTTGTTTTATGACTGGAAATAATCTTTCAAAAAGAATATTTTAAAATTTAATACTTAGAATGAAAAATCAGTAGTCCGTGGCACTACAGCAGTTTTGCACAATGTTCTTTCTAAAGCCAGAATTCAGTAGTATTTAAAATTATAATGAAAATTGTTTTTTTAAACTGAAGAGTATTTGAGTTTTTAAAAGTTCTGCTAATTCAACACTTTCAACTGTTTTCATTTCCTCTTAAGGTCACTCTTTGGAGTGACTTCTCCGTCTTCCTTTAATCCAGCAAAGAAATGGCCATGCTTACAGTGTGAAGTTTAGCAATACAGTGATTGATCCATAAATTGTTCCAGTTGTTAAGGTTAATGTTCTTGATCTCAAACCAAACTTTCATTTGGACAGGAAACAAAGCTTATCTCAGATACAAAAAACTCTCAAGTAGCAGAAGATACACATCGGAAACACAAGGGAATGAGTTCTGGCACAAGTAAAGCCATGTCAAAACTGTCCATATTGGTTTTTGCACATTATTTTGAAATGCAAACTTCTTAAATCAAAACAGCGCTCTATATTGCTTCACTACATTAGCTTTATTCAGCATCCATTAAAGGCCAAACACAAATCACCTTTTGTTTTCATCCCTGCTGTGTATTTCTGTGTCATTGTGAAATGGATGCTTTATGATTTTTTTCTATACCCTTTGTAGGTTGGACGCCTATTTTGTACACTACTCCTTGGCACTGTTCCTCCCGTGTGCAATATTGGTGACCCGTTGTAACCTTTCTTCTTGTCCCACTTTTGAGGAGTTATGTTTTGTCCCGATCTAACCAATATTATTTTATTTAATTAAAGTCACTTTTACTTTAGCACAATTTCTGTTCCCAAATTCCTAGAAAAAGGGCATTGCATCTTATTCCAAAGCATGAGGTCAATCAAAAGCCAAGAGGTTATTTTTTCCGTGGAGCCAGTTCCAGTAGGCCAATCTATAGAGAAAAGTATTATGCAAATATTATCAAACTTTAAAACAATTTTCTATGCTGTTTTAGGGAGACATGTGTGGATATATTCTACTGATTGGGTATTCCTATCTACAGAGACTTTTTCTTTTTCAGTTATCAGAAGTATAGTGCCACAATGCAGCCGTACGCTGATCTCTAACTTGTAGCCATTCTGTTCCTTAAAATGTTTGCTTTGTTTAATTCCATTGACGCCCCCCGTCAATTATTCTGTGTTAGTGTAACTGTGGACTCGGATATAGATATATATATTTTTTTCAAAGTGAATGTTAGAAAGTTGTAACTTCAGCTTGCACAGTGGTAACACCAGGAGTAGTTACAACGTTGTCTCAGGAATTATCCTATTGGCAACCCCCAGAAGGTTTGATGAATCAGTCCAGATAAGCTTTACCATTCTAGTGCTTATCCTAATCTTGTGACGTCTCACTATCCCTTCCCATTTTTTTCTCTTCCCTCTTACTACTTCCCAACATCTATCCCTATATTTCCAAAACTACTTCTCTCTGATGCCCAACAAAAATGCATTTATCAGTTCTAGTGTTCTCTCCCTACTGGGGTGTGTGTGACTGCTCTATATGAATCTTCAGTGCTCTGGGCCCTTTGTGGCACTTAAAAACACAGTGCTGACATGTAGAATGCCTGAAATCCCAAGGTTTGCAAATTGCAGTTGGCCCACCATAAGAGTTCGACTCATGTTAGAGCCCCTAGGAAGGATTTCAGAAAGGTCGTCTAAGCCTTTTGGAGGTCTAGGTGAGGGACAGGGGTGGCTCAATGTTTTTTGCTGTCCCAAGCATGGCAGGCAGGCAGGCGGCATGCCTGCAGGAGGTCCGCTGGTCACACGGATTTGGCGGCGCGCCTGCAGGAGGTCCGCTGGTCACACGGATTTTGCAGCGCACCTGCGGGTGGTCCGTTGGTCACACGGATTCGGCGGCGTCCCTGCAGGAGGTCCGCCGGTGCCGCGCGATTGGCATCCCCACCGCCGAATTGCCGCCGAAGCTGCGGGACAGGCGGACCTCCCGCAGGCGCACCGCCGAAAGCCGCCTGCCTGCCACCCTCACAGCAACCGGCAGGCTGCCCCCCACGGCTTGCCACCCCAGGCACGCGCTTGCTGCGCTGGTGCCTGGAGCCGCCCCTGGTGTGGGAAGAGGTTACTGATCCCTACATTTCAACCGTAAAACCAAAAAAAGTTCTTGTTCCTGTTCCTATTTTTTTTATTCTTGTTCTGAACTGGTCTCTTTTCCCTATCCCTTCACACCCCAAATCTTTAATTATCACAAGATTTTGTTTTTTAAAAAAGCTATGAAATCTCATGGTTACTTCCATTCTGTCCATGAGAGTGTAAACATGGTTGATAGTGTGAGATTTTGTGGTAAAAGTTATAGCTCTCTCTCACACATGAATTTAATGTCTCACCCTTGTATAGTGTATAGCATTTTTCATGTCTCGCTGGCCTTCATAAATACATAGCTACCTTGCTGACCATGCATATGGCTAGAGCTCCCTGGGTTCTGTGTTCATGGTCCTCATAACAAAATCCTTTATGAGAAACTTCTTTCGTTTGCCTCTCAAAATTCATATCTATTGCTGATATTTTTCTGATCCTCTTCAATAAAAACGATCTTTTGGGATGCCCAGGTGAATCTCCATTAAAAATGGAGTTCTAAACAAATTTGATATGCATTGCTTTGTCCTAAAATTAGAGTGTTATTGATTGAATTACAGAGAAATTGAGAGTGCCCTACTTGACATTTCTCTCAATTATGCTGCACAATATATGTTGATACTTTGATTGAATAACAGAAGTCAGCCCTTGTAGGATTAGTAAGCACATCAGAGGCACTACTTTCTACATCTATGCATGAAATTTTATTTTAAGCCTTATTTGGACTCAGGAATTCAATGGAAAAACATTTAAAAAGTGTTTTATTCTCTCTCTCTATTGATTGGACTTTGAAGCATTTGTTTACTTTAGTAAGCCCATCTGTCCCTGAAAAGCGTACAGCTGTACACAAATGTACTCAGAGCAGACATGCCATTAATGATTTTTGTTATCCATGTCTTTTCACAACTGCCCTACTATTACTGATTCTAAGCAGGTACAATATTGCTCTTTGCTGAGGAATAAGCTCATGCATCATAGTTCACAAATGGAATCATCTGAAAGTCACTATCAGAATTGTGGCAACCTAGAAATTCTGTTCTGTTTACTTTGATAAGTCCATAACTACAAATAGCAGGAAAATATGTGTGTTATCTGAAGATGTATAAATGAACAAGGCTAGGAAAAATACCATTCATTTCAAAAACATTAACCAAAAAAAAGTTTCTAAATTGTCCCCTGAAGAAATATTAGATGGGTTCAGTCAGTGCTGTTCTCACATAATACCACAGGTAATGTTGTTAAATGAAACCAAAAATCCACAACCTTTTGTGGAAGAAAGAAATATGTTTCCTAGATAATACCATAATACTGAAGGTGTAATAGCTGTACAGGTAGTTTTCATATGCTTCTTTGGTATCAACAGATACTGTTACAAAGGAGTGGTACAACTGGCATTGTCCAGATCATTTATTGAAACTGAAGGAACATACTTCAAAAGTCCCACTGACAGTGTGAACTGGTTTTTATGGCTTGTAATTATTGGGAGGCTATTTACTGGCTGGACTTTGGTTGTAACACCCTTCATGTAATTACATAATCTATTCCTTTAAACTTCTTTGGGAAAGAATTGCTTCAGTAATGTAACAACTCTGCTAATCAGGTTTGTTTTATGAAGCACTTTCCTTTAATGGTGTGTGTGGTGGTGGAGATGGTATTTATTTTCAATGCTTGGTATGATTGTCTTTACATACTAGCTTGCTGTTTCGGGCTTAGTCGATGATGCTGGAGAATGCCTGAATGAGCTAAATGTTAATTTTTTTCTTCTCTTTTCTTCTTGCTTACTGTGCTTTTGCTTCTTCCTTCTAGATATTTTCACTTGTTCCTTTTACTCTGATTTTGCAGTTCTAGACTGAGAAGTTACAGTATTCTCAAGAGTAACATTCTGGGTGGGGGAACCCCAAGGAAAACTAAAGGCAATGAGCCGCTTCACTTACAAGAAAGAAAAACAGAACACTGACCTGGGGATTATAAGCACGCGCCCACACATTCACTCACACACACGCCCACACACCCCTACTTGTGTATAATATATATTAATATTTCATTTTAAAAAAACAACTTGGTAGGAATATACATTGCATTTGGGAAGGGTATGTATATCATGCATTAGTGAAGTCATTCATTATTTATTCAGGTTCACTAAGTGAAACTACATGCCAACATATCGGTGTTGCCTCCTTAATCTACTAAAATGATTGATCCATGTTCACTTATGTAACTTTAGAATCTTTCTCCTGCTAGGTTTTCCTGTTGTCTGTTTCTCTTTATCCAATATAGTGCAGTTCTTATTCTCCCTATATTTAGCGTCTGTTACTAATTTAATCTTAGATTAATAGTCAATTTATGTTAATCTTCTTTCTTTTTTCCTTGCACTTTTTTATTTTTCTTCCGATGCTTAAAATAGAAGTGGAGCAAAAAGGTAAATAACGTATACAGTCCAAACCCCAGCTCCTTGTTATGTGCCTTATGGATGTTAACCTCCTCCCTTCCCCTACCCACAACACTCTGATATTATGATAATCAGCAGGATCTTATAAGTACACCTCATAAAGAAGTCGACTGTTTGCAGTAAAGAGACTCGGTTGCTTAAAGTAGGTGGTGGGATATAGTGTCTGAAAAACTCGGGGCTGGAGGGGAGATTCCCTTACTTTCTCTCTTTCCCTCTCTTTCTCTCATCCTTGGGTACTTTCCTGTTAATAAAATGTCATCTTGCCTGGCTTCCAGAACCCTCTCCATAGCATGCCTTGGTTACAGGGTTTCCTGGTCTGTTTCATTCATTGCTCTGGTTGTGTTTTGTTTTCTCTGCTCCTAATTGCTTTCTCTATATACCTGATGATTTGTTTTGTTTCTTTATTTTTAATCGAGGCACCTCCTTTTTCAGCCTCACCACTTCTAAAAGTTCTAAACAATTTGATGTAATTTTTTTTTTTACTGAAATGACCTACCGCACTACTACACACCAGTTAAAAGCTCTGGAGCCTAAATGCAGTATTCACTAAAGTCTAAGATGAAAATGCAAGAGTAGCTCTACATTTTTAGATGTACATGTGTGCTATTGAGCCTTGGTCTGTACTAGTGAAAATAGTTCCCATCCACTTTACATACTGGTACAATAAGAACATGGTAACTTTAAGAAAAGTAGATGATAAAGAGTGATAATTGCAATTATACAATTAAATGAATCTTTTCTTCCTGACACAATCATTATGACTTATCTAGTCTGTTTGGTTGCATGAATGTTTTAATTTGACATAATTCTTGTCTTACTTCTCTCTGTGACTGTTAGTTTTTGTTTGCCCGGGGACGTTGAAAGCAATTGTGGACTCACCGTCTTTATATGAAGCTGAACAAAAGGCAGGTGCTTGGTGCAAAGATCCTCTCCAGGCTGCAGATAAAATATACTTCATGCCATGGACTCCATATCGCACTGATACTTTGATAGAATATGCTTCTTTAGAGGACTTCCAAAATGGACGCCAACAGACAACTTACAAACTTCCAAATCGAGTGGATGGCACTGGATTTGTGGTGTATGATGGTGCTGTATTTTTTAACAAAGAAAGAACCAGGAACATTGTAAAGTTTGACTTGAGGACTAGAATTAAAAGTGGAGAGGCCATTATCAACTATGCTAACTACCATGACACTTCTCCATACAGATGGGGAGGAAAGACTGATATTGATTTAGCAGTTGACGAAAATGGTTTATGGGTAATTTATGCGACGGAACAAAACAATGGAATGATCGTTATTAGCCAATTGAATCCATATACTCTGCGCTTTGAAGCAACATGGGAAACCACATATGACAAACGGGCAGCATCCAATGCTTTTATGATATGTGGAGTCCTCTATGTAGTCCGATCAGTGTATCAAGACAACGAAAGTGAAACTGGCAAGAATGCAATTGATTACATTTACAACACCAGGTTAAGCAGAGGAGAATACGTAGAAGTTCCCTTCCCCAACCAGTACCAGTACATTGCAGCAGTGGATTACAACCCAAGAGATAACCACCTGTATGTGTGGAACAACAACTTCATTCTCCGATACTCTCTAGAGTTTGGCCCACCTGACCCAGCCCAAGGTAAGCATTTGCTTTTACTTCTGCAATCCACTTGTATCATCGTTACTATAACATATATTCAGACATTTTTGTGCATAGACCTTGATTTTGGCAGAAGGACAAGGCTTTCTTAGGTACATGGCAGTGTTACTTTATGTTGGTATGACACACATTGAAGTGCCTACTTTGTAGCTCTAAATCACAGGAGAGTTATTTTATTAGGAATAAATGCTTGTATTTGTGTCACCTTTACTAGAAGAGATCTGTTGAAATAAGATTATTTAATTCATTTGGAGCCAGAAACCTGTTAGCTTGTGCTTTGCTTCCCGACTTTAAAATTGATTACAATATACCTGCAGACCTTTTAACTTCTTGGCACCAGCAGTTGAAAGAGATGTGTGCTAGGAGGTCTTGGGGGGACTGATGGGGTTAATGTGCAATTCCAGGTATAAGTTCTAAAGTTTTTCCATCCTGCTTGCACTGTCTCCAGTATCTGCTTAGATAAGATTATTCTACATCTTTCTAGCAGATTATGACATTGTAGAATTACACATTAGTCTTCCAGGTAAATCTGTAACAATTGCAGTCAATCTGAAATGAGCACAACTATCTGCATCAGCACTCCCCCTTCTTCCCCCCCACCTTCCCTCCCTCCTCAAAAAGAGGCCTTTTGGGACACAGATCTCATAAGAAATGACTTCCAACAAGTATGAACCACAAGTTAATACCTAGAGATAGAGTAAATTCATGAAGAACTACTCTGTGTGGAACATTTTGGCAACGGGGATATAGGGAGAGGGAAGAATTTTGACAAGCTTTTTTATCATTGAAGGCAAATATTTCACTTCTCATGTCATTAATGTATACATTTAGTAACTTTTTTTTACACTTCAGAAAATCTTACAGTAAGGTCTTGTCTACTATGCACAAAAGTTGTACCACTTCAGTTATACCAGTATAGTCAAAGTGGTACCATCCCCACTAGTGCGAACACAGTTATATTGGTATAAAGGTGCTTTTTACCAGTATAGCTATTCTTAGTATGGGAAGGAGAACAAGCTATGCTGGTATAAGGTACCTTCGTACTGCTATTACTGCGTCCACTCTAACGGTTGTACAGGTATAGCTATTTTGATTTAAAAAAAAATCCCACCCCCGAACTGATTGGTACAAAAACTGTATGTAGAATTGTAGACTAAGCCTTAGATTGTTTTTGTAATGTTGTAATATGTTGTAACTGGATGCTGCAGAACGTTTAACGATGATGGGATCAATTGGAAAACAGATCCTGGTTCTAAGTATTTTATGGGACTGGGGCAACTGCCCTATTGTTCGTTTCACTGTAGGAGATCCAGTCAAACAGAAGGTGAGTGAAGCAAGAGCTTGAAAGGGAGTAAAAAGCTTTTTGAGCTCTTTGCTAATACTACTCTTCCCTTCCTTATATAGAACACAGTGTTAGCCACAAAGTTTTCACTGTTCGTCCATGAAGGTATCTTTAGAAAATTTTGGTGGTGATTTGAGAGTCTCTGTGTAATTATCCTGTTGCAGTTCTAAGCTCAGTGGAAGACAATGAGTGTATATTGATTTTTAATTTTATTTTACTACAGACACACAAATAAATCTGTGTACTTGTTTCTCTTAGTGATTGGCTAAACAAGAAGTAGGAATGAGTAGACTTGTAGGCTCTAAAGTTTCACATTATGTGTTTGAGTGCAGTTATGTAACAAAAAAAATCTACATTTGTAAGTTGCACTTGCATGATAAAGAGATTGTAATACAGTACTTGTATGAGGTGAATTGAAAAATACAATTTCTTTTGTTTATCATTTTTTACAGTGAAATATTTGTAATAAAAAATAATACAAAGTGATCAATGTACACTTTGTATTCTGTGTTGTAATTGAAATTGACAGATTTGAAAATGTAGAAAAACATCAAAAATATTTAATACATTTTAATTGGCATTCTGTTGTTTAACAGTGTGATTAAAACTGCGATTATTTTTTGAGTTAATCACGTGAGTTAACTGTGATTAATCGACAGCCCTAATATATATAATCTATAATCTCTAGCCTGCTTGCTTGCTTGCTTATATATACCTGCCCCTGGAGATTTCCACTACATGCATCCGACGAAGTGGGTATTCACCCACGAAAGCTCATGCTCCAAAACGTCTGTTAGTCTATAAGGTGCCGCAAGACTCTTTGCTGCTTTTACATAATCTAATATATAACTCATACATATAGACACATAAGAACTAAAAATAATTTTTACCTCAAGTCTCCTTCAATCTAAAGGTATGTCTACACTGCAGCTGAGATCATTCTTCCCAAATTAGGTAGATGGATTTGTGCTAAAAATAGCAGTGTAGCCGGGGCGCCGGCTCAGTCTAGCCACCTGTGTGTGTATCCAGGGAGTCAGAGCAGTTTTGTACTCAGCTCCCCGGAGCTGCTGGTCAGATTACCCCTGACAACAATGCGTATTTTTAGCTAGCTCCACAAGAGCTAGCACGAGTCTGTCTATCCGTGCTGGGAAGCATGCTCTGAGCTTCAGTGTAAACATACCCTAAGCCAGCTCCTCATAGTTAAAGAAACAGCACATTGAAGAGGGACAGACGCTGCCTAATATGAATGCTCTTTAAATACACAAAAATAAAGTGATAGAGGGATTAGGAAGACAACCCTTAAAACCAATATTTTGTTTGTATAAAATACTCAGATGACTTTAGTGTCAGCATAATATTCATTTAATCTGTGTAAATTGGCCATCAGTTTTCTTAGTACAGTACAATGTGATTTTGGTGTCTGCATGTGTAAGACACTTATTGGTAGGCTGGAGACTGGAGATCAAATTTTGAGATCATTGGGTTGACTAGAGGGCTGGTTGGGTTTTTTTGTAGTTGCACAATATCATTTATAACAACTGTCAATGCACGCTTTATATGTGGAACTCATTGTTGCGATGTTGTGGGTGTTGTGATGGCCAAAAGTATAAATGGGTTAAAAAAAGAATTAGGTAAGTTCAGGGTGGATAGGTCTACCAATGGTTATTAGCCAAGATAGTCAGGGGTGCAGTCCCATGCTCTGGGTGCCCCTAAACCTCTGTCTGCCAGAAGCTGGGACTGGATGTTGGGATGGATCACATGATAATTGCCCTGTTCTGTTCATTCCCTCTGAAGGATCTGGCATTGGCCACTGTCAGAAGACAGGATACTGGGCTAGATGGACTATTTGTCTGACTCAGTATGGCCATTCTTATTTTCTTAACTGTCTATTCATAAAGTTGGGTGTTGTTTCTACATCTTTTATAAAGGTAATAATTGGAGATATACCAATCTCCTAGAACTGGAAGGGACCTTGAAAGGTCATTGAGTCCAGCCCCCTGCCTTCATTAGCAGGACCAATTTTTGCCCCAGATCCCTAAGTGGCCTCCTCAAGGATTGAACTCATAACCCTGGGTTTATCAGGCCAATGCTCAAACCACTGAGCTATCCCTCCCCCATAGCACCTTTTAACCATAGCACCTTGGTGTTTTGCTGCCTTGTCCTAAAATACCCTCGTATCAGGCATTTAATGATGTCATAGAGTTAGTGCTGCAAAAGCAGATGTCCTGGCTTTGACTTCTTCTGTTGGAATGGTTAATTTGGGGCCATTATGAAAATTTAGCAATCTGTGTCACTTCTCTTTGGAATGGGAGCAGTAATGACTCTCTCTGATCCCTCTGTCACCTGTCTATCTGCTGTCTTGACTCTGTCAATGCTTGGCTACACCATAACTTCCAAATGCCGAGTGTTTTAAAGACTGAAGTCCTCCTGGGTAAAAAGACTTCTTTGTCGTATCTGACTCACACTCCTGAAGTCAGACATTCGCATTACTCCAAAGGCCAAAAATCTTGGACTCGTTCTTGACCTCAGACCTATGTTTTCCTTCTTCAGATGTCTTCCTTATGTTTAATTCTGCCTATTGCAGTCTCTAGAATATTGCCAGTATTTGACCTTACTTTGACCCTGCCTTTGCTGAAACCCTTATCCATGCTTTAATCACAATCTCTCCTATTGCAATTGTCTATTTTACAATTTTCCTCAATTCTTCAGGGAATTCAGAATGTTGTGACCAAAGTACTCTCTTGCACCAAGAAACAGACCCCATATCACATCAGCCTTTTCTCTCCTTCACAGTCCCTTCCGTTGACTTCATCCTTTGTATGCTATTTTCCCCCTCTCTGCACTTATGGGAATTACTGTACATAGTTCTGTAAAGTATTCTCTATGGTACCACAGCACTTTGATACTTCTTATGATGGACACCACATAACAACTGTGCAGGAATGTGGTTTCTTGGGTTAAGTGAAAAAATAAGTTTTTTTAAAAGTTATATTCCTAAATTAGTAAATAAATAAAATATATTTTGACTTAAAATAACAAACAGATGCAACTCAAAACAAGTGTGTGAACCATACCAGATTCTTCTTTACTGCCTAGCAAGTCCTGTGGGTGAGGATACTGCAGTTTTTCTACTACACATATCACAGACACCCAAAGAATGCAAGAAGGCAGAAGAAATTCAGGAATAAAATACTTTCTAAGTTGAAAGAATTAGGAGGGGCAGGGGGTATTTTCAAAAATGGATATGTTGTTACACTGTAATGCTTCTTTGGCATCAAAGAGAAGGCAGATTCTTTTCTCAGTGAATTAGGGGAAGATTTAATCTATGTTCATTCCAATTTGCGCTAACAGTGCAAAACAGTTCAAACTGGAGTTCATTCTCCTTATTTGCAGCATGTTAACTATCATTACATTTTATCAAATCACTGCAGGAAAATATAGCAGCTGTGGGTGTGTGTAGAGCACAAGCCCTTATTGTGCCATTACCCAGGCCTTAAAATAATAGGAAGTTGGTGCAAATAAATCTTTATCACCCCAAGAATCTTCCAAGGAGTCATGCAGCAAACAGCTAAAGAAAATCAGATCTCTGCCATTATCTCATGCTGATGATTGACTGAGGAGTGGTCGTGGTGAAAGAGATGAGATAGTGGTAGCCAATTAACCCAGTTTTCAACTGTAGCAATTTTGCCAGTTTATTGAAACCTTCATTATCATGTGCAGATATCAGTTAAGAACATGGTTATGCTAACTTTGTGCTCTCAACTAAGCAGGATTGGCTGGGTTAATAGCTGACTGCGCAGCTTCTTAATACCTAGGTGGTGCAGGAAGTGTTGGTGATTTCCCGGAGTCAGTAATGAAACAATACCCCAGGTCTGTGCTAGGGGGCCATCTTTCAGAAAAAATGTCAAACAAAGGTCCTTGCTACTTGTGGGGTATTTCAAATCCCACGGCACTGTTTGTGAGAACAGGAACTGTTAACTCAGTGACCTAGCCAAATGGCAAAGTGTCTGTTGTTATTTTGATAGGATAAAATTTTCAAAAGTGCTTAAGTGACTTAGAAGCCTCAGGCCTGGTCTAAGCTCGGGAAATAAAATCAGTATAACTGTGTTGCTCAAGGGTATGAAAAATCCAGACCTCTGAGTGATGCAGTTAAGCCAGCCTAACCCATGGTATAAACAGCGCTATGTCAACAGGAGAATTCGCCTGTAGACCTTGCTATCGCCTCTCGGGGAGGTACAATAGCTATGCCAATGGGGGAAGCTGCCCTGTCAGCATTGGTAGTAGCTTCACTGAAGTGTTACTGCAGTGCAGCTGCAGTGGGGCAGCGTTTTAAGTTGTAACAAGCCCTAAGTCTTATTTTCAGAATTGATTTAGGCACGTAGGCAGCTACATCTCATTGAAAGTCATTGGGATTTAAAGCCAGATTTTAAAAGGTATTTAGGCACCTAAAGATGCAGATAGGAACCTCGTAGAAGTGCCTAGGCCCCAACTTCCATTGAAGTCAATGGGAGTCAGGCATTTCAGTGAAAGTTAGGCACTTAGATGCCCCTAGTGGGATTTTGAAAAGAAGTTATGAGCATATTTAGGTGCCAAAATACCTTTAGTAATCTGGCCTTTACTATCTAAATTACGCTTTCCATTGGGGGGGAAATTATTATTTACTCCCTGTCTTAAATTGTTAGGCTATTCTGTTACATAGCACACTGTTAAACAGTTGCTGTATTTCACCCCAGTGGTTCCCACATTTTCAGTGGTGGAAGAAGTAATCCATTTGGGTAGAGGGGTCCCAACCCTCCCAGATTGTCCGGGAGTCTACCAGAATCAGCCTCGGTCTCCCAGTGACTATTGAAAACAATCCGGGAGATTTTAATAGGCCGCTAAAAATCCGGTTGGCGGTGCAGCAAGGCTAAAGCAGGTTCCCTACCTGCCCCCTGGCTCCGCACGGCTCCCAGAAGCGGCCGGGATGTCCATTTCCTAGGCACAAGGTCGGCCGGGGGGTGGGGGAAGGGGAGGTGTCTCCATGCGCTGCCCCCGCCCCAAGCACCAACTCCGCAGCTCCTATTGGCCGGGAACCGTGGCCCTGAGCCTAGAAGCTGGAGGGACATGCCTGTCGCTTCCAGGAGCCGACTGAGGTAAGCGCTGCCCAGCTGAAGCCCGCATCCCTAAGCCCCCTCCTGCACCCAAACTCCCTCCCAGAGCCTGCACCCCCAACCGCCTCCTATACCCCAGCCTTGAGCTCCCTCGGCCCCCGACCAGAGCCCCCTCCTGCACTCCGAACCCCTCAGCCCTTGCCCAGAGCTCACTCCTGCACGCCAGAGCCCTCATCCCCTCCCGCACCCCAACTCCCTGCCCCAGCCTGGAGCCCCCCCCACTATGAATTCCTCATTTCTGGCCCCACCCTGAACCCTCAGCCCTCTGCACCCCAACCTCTGTCCCAGCCCGGTGAAAGTGAGTGAGGGTGGGGGAGAGTGAGCGAGTGAGTGAGGGTGGGGAGATGGAGTTAGCCGGGGCAGAGCCTCAGAGAAGGGGCAGGGCAAGAGTGTTCGGGTTTGTGCAGTTAGAAAGTTGGCAAGCCTATTTGGATAGTTTGAGTATTAATTTAAATTTGGTCTAGCATGTATAGGATATAAGTGTAAGCTAATTTACCATCTACACAATAATTACATTTACCTCCTTTTGTTTGTATTTTTACTTGTTTGTGCAGTCCAGTTTCAGTTGAACACATTCTCACAAATTATTTTTTTTAAAAGGAAGTTTTCCTCCTCCCACTGCCACAAGTATTGTAGCGCCGTCTAAAAGTTAAGACCAAACAAAATGAGAGTTCGTAACTGCTTTAGTTTTGACGTGGGAGGCAAATTAAACATTTCTTAACCCCCTACAGTCCTATCCCCACTCCTGGGCACAAGAGGGTGATTTTCTACCTGACTCTGAGATGCAGTCCTGGGGTGTAAGCAGTTATTTGACAGCTGTCACCTCCTCATTGTGAAAGTTCTGCTTGATGGCATATCAGGCTTGCATGTTCTCTCCTTCCTAGTGCTGTAAAAATATTACCTAATAGTCATGATTCGAATTAAGTTGCAATGAAAAAGAATAAACTCCAGTTTTGCATCTAAATAGAAATCTTAGATTACATTGTAGATTAAATCCTTCCATAGTTCCTTAAATACAAAATGACCAGCCTTTTAAATGCTTGATGTTTTTCAAAAGTGATTTAGTGAATTGTGGTGTTCTTTTAACATTTTCCACTGAAGGTGCTTCTCCTTTCCTGCACTTCCAACTCCATTTGGATTATTGTAGTGTGCTCTCTCAGATATGCAATTCCACTCAGGTCTTGAGAAAAGTATTTTATAAATAGATTTTTAAAGTAAATTTTATTTTTGTGATTTTATGTTATTACTAATTAGGGATTGTAAATAATTTTTAAAATGTCTTTCTTATTACAAGTATTTGCTGATCATCCCCTTAAAAGCAAAGTAGATGTGCTGTATAATTTATTTTAATGGGTAGCATTGAAAATAGTCTGTAGCAAATCAGCTGCACTCAGAGTTGCAGTATGAAATTGTGTTCTTAAAATAGTCACCTCACTATTGAATTTCAAATATTTGTCATGAGTCCTTTTACTGATATTTAGCTAGTTCCTATAATATTTAGACTATTCTTATCCCAAAACCAAAAGTAAAGGTCTAATAACAGTACTAATTGCAATATTGTTAATACAGATTTCATTGATTAAATATGTACTAATTAGCACTGTGTGTCATGGGATATATAGGATAATAGTTATAATCTGTTCTCGCCTGCTCCATTCTCCTCTCCCCACCCCTCAGCACCTGATTCAGCAGCAGTTACTTGACACATCTTCAAGTGATTGTGATGCTTTTGACAAATGTTAATTGAGAAAGCACTGAAAGCCTGGTTGCATTGTAATCAAAAGAAAATTACAGAGGTTTCACAAGATGTCATGCAAATACGTACAAAAAAAAGATAGACAGGTTTGAATAGGTTTTTGCTGCAGCTGGGTAGGCAAAGAAGTTCAGCAGGATTACACAGGCAGTACTCAAACAGTAAATAAATTAGACTGGAAATAAGATGCAAACTTAAGAAGTTTCTGATTGAGATGGAGAATAATGTCAGAAAGAATATCTTTGCATATATTGTTTTTACAAGAAATTTAGTTTGCTCTTTAAGAACTTGAAACTGAAAACAAATAAAAAATTGCCATGTAAATTTATACTGTAGCATGGTCAGTTGATAGTGTCTGTAAAACATCTATCCATGAAGAATTGTTGTAAGTGAATAATGTGAAAAAGGATTTTAATAAAAAATAATTGTGTTACGTGAAATGTATAAACAACATTTGAGACTCTTAAAACATTTTTTTAAAAATTCAAAAAACTCTGAAAGACAGCTTGGGTACTTCTTTTCTTGTTTACACTTGCGGTTTAATTTAATTTCAAGTATGTATATTTTTGATAAATCATAGCCCAAGGACATGAGGTGAAAATTCCCTTTTTATGATTAAGGTAAGCCTATGAGAAGTAATAGAAAAAAAAACCCAAACCTGACAACCCCAAAAACTGAAAAATGTCAGATCTGTTTGTTTCCAGTATGTCTGACAAAGGTGAAGTAAATACCTGTCCTTCATTTTAAATACTTCAGGGCAGGGGTTTGTCTTTGTTTTGTCTGTAAAGCATCATGCATACCTGTGGAGATGCAGAAATAACAAATGATGCAGCTGCATTCTTCCGCTGGCCCTTATTGCTATCAGATGAACAAATTATGGTGGTGAGCATAATATTCATAGATACCAATATTATACTTCTGTAGCCTAATAGGACTCTAAACCGATCTGTTCTGTACTTCATCAGTACAAGGATTATTTGTTAGTACATTCCATATGTGGGTTAGCAGAATCAATCGGCTGTGGGTCTCAAATCGCAAATTATCTGGCCTAACCCAGTGTTGTCTTGACACACAAGATTAAGCCATGTATTTGCCACGGGCTTGAATTACTGGTTTCTTCATACCCGCTTTATATTAAAAAAAAAAAAAAGAGTTAAAACCTGAGATGATCAAAAGCTAAGACAACACATACATACTAGGCTTTTCTTCTGTTGAGATCTAATCAAGCAAGAATGATGCTGGGTGGGAAGATGTTACAGTAATTATTTTCCTGCAAGGTGTAGAGTGGGTGACTTGATGTTTTTTAAATTTTAAATGGCCTAGTTATTTACAGCCCACAATTTTTTGTTTTTACACCGAGCTTGATTGTTTACAGCACATTGCTTTAAATTATTCTATCATACTGCTCTTTTTTAAGGTGATTAGAACGTGTTTAATTGTTTTATGTGTATTTGTCATGTACTGATAATTCATTACCAGTGCCCCTCGGCCTTTAGCAATGTAACTATCAATTTGTATCAGAGAGAAGGTGTAAACAAAATGTACTGAACCATCATGTTAATTTGAGACTGAGAGAATTAAAAAAAGAACAGAAACTCATTCAGAATTATATGCTTAACGGTGACTGTAGAGAGCGCAAAAGATTGATACTGAAATAAAGAAAAAAAGACACAAGAGAATCATGTAAAATCACATAACCTTTTTTTACCTTTCTTCACTATTCTGAAGAACAGTTATTTTTATTACTCTTATTTTCTCCCTACAGTGCCTACTACCGCAGTGACAATAACTTCTTCAGCAGAGCTATACAAAACCACTGTGTCAACCATAAGCACGACTTCACAGAAAGGCCCCATAAGCACAACATTAGCTGGAGGCACAAAGGAAGGAAGCAGAGGGCCCAAGCCACCACCATCAGTTTCCACAACGAAAATTCCTCCTGTGACAAGTTTTTTCCCTTTGCCAGAGAGATTCTGTGAACCTGATGAGGCCAGGGGGATTAGCTGGCCTCAGACGCAAAGAGGAATGATGGTTGAACGCCCTTGTCCCAAAGGAACTCGAGGTATTGCCTTAAACAAAATCTTGATCTCAAGTAAATGTTTCAAAAGGAATGGACAACTTTCTTGGCCTTTTTTGTTTTGGGGAATCTGAAACTGTCATGATTTTTGTTACTCGGAGTATGTAGTGTTTGTTTAGGCTTTGATCTATAAAAGGCATTTGATAATAGGTACAGACTGACCTCGCACACACTTTTCAAGAATCCAGGGCAAATTTTAGGTCTTTGCCTGAGAACTGTAGAGAAGCTTGCTTACAGCTGCCTTTCCCATTATGAGCTGCTCTCTGGATGATTTCCAGGGAAAATCAAGAGATTTTTGTTTGTTTGCTGTAAAAGTCTGATACTTTACCCTGACTTGTATATTGCCGTTTGTAATTTACATTATTTTCTTACATTTTGTCAGTTATTGTCAGTTGTTTCCACTACTGCTATTCAAAATTTAATATAGAGTTTGGAGTGCATTGTAGCTGATTTCCCGAATGCATGCAGAAAAATGGTTTCAATTTCACTGTTGTTTCTACATCTGTTGTAGGAACTGCCTCGTATCTCTGCATGGTTTCCACTGGAACATGGAACCCTAAGGGCCCTGATCTTAGCAACTGTACCTCACACTGGGTAAATCAGCTGGCTCAGAAGGTTGGTTGGAACCCTTTAATATGATACACACTGGTGATTAAGGGTTTTAACTCTGAACATAAATTATTCAGCTTTGTATGTTGAAACCATCTTTATTACTCTTTGTTCAATTTAAAAGCAGAAAGAATTATGCATACTTTGTCTGCAAAGCATTTACTGAAAGTTAGGTTCACATGTGTTCTTTGGTAAGCTGTTTTCTAAATTAAACTCTTTTAATGAGTCCATGCTTGCTTAATTTCATTCCTATTAAATTCAAACGTGCTTTTTGATGTTCAATAGGAAAAAAGTACATTCACCTAATAAATCAAGTACTATAAAGTGCACACCAAAATATGTATGGTATAAGCAGATGTTTAGCTAACTGAAAATGATGGAAGAAACTAGAATTCTAAAAATGTGCATTAAAAACAGAATATGATTAGAGTGCAGCATCACTTTTTGTTCTTCCCCTCCCTAGTGAGCATTAGTGAGGTTTATGAAACTAAATAATTTGCCATCACTACCAGCTGCTTGACTTTCAAATGCCTCAAACACTGGTATGAACAAAAAGATTTATTAGTGTTTGATAACAGTGGTAAAATGAAAGTGAAGATGAAATAGAAGATCTGGCCCAAAATCACCAATCTGATTTCTGGTTTTGATGGCTGTTAAAAGCTGCTTTTGTATGTTATGGATCTAAGAACTTTTAATCTTCTAAGATAAAGTTATTGGTTCAATTAGTTGTGGATTTCAACATACATGCAAATGATTATTTCACCACAACAAAGGTATACAGAGAATCAGAATTGGAAGCCACAAGCAGAACAAGGGATCCTGCTGAGATAATATAAATTGTCTTTTCAGATCAGAAGTGGAGAAAATGCTGCTAGTCTTGCCAATGAACTGGCTAAACACACCAAAGGACCAGTTTTTGCTGGTGATGTGAGTTCATCAGTGAGGCTGATGGAACAGTTGGTGGACATTCTTGATGCTCAACTGCAAGAACTGAGGCCTAGTGAAAAAGACTCAGCTGGGCGGAGTTATAACAAGGTACACAGCTTCCCACACCTCCATCTGCTAGGATAATCCTTTTTTTCCTTTCAGAAACATTACTGCCAAATCCATGCTTTACTCCTACTGTACAAATAAAGGTTTAAGAAAAAAACAAATCCACAATAAAGTGTAAATTTTATTAATTGGCTGACATGAAACTCAGTAGATGACTGGGTTCAAATATAAAATGTGTGTATGCTTACTCAAATATTGAATATATCACCTCTGCTTTGAGAAGAAGGGACACTATTGAACTCTGGGGAGTAGCGTATCTTCATGGAAACCCATTGCAGACTCAGAGCCTTTTTTAGTCCATTTAAGACCGGAGCATTAGTCACTAATGATAATTGGGTATATTAAACATGTTATTACTACTGGCAAATATTATCACAGATAAAAATATCTCTTGATGTTCTTGAATATGAATCATAATAACATTATCATTCCAGTTTTCCTGTTGTGGTTGCTAAACATCTTGCCCACTGTGATTCAGTCAGCATAATATAAATAAATTAAGGATTTTTCATCCAGTCTGTTTTGGAAAGACCATCCCATCCTCTCACATCTCCTACTCTGGCAGCTACAATCTTGGCATTTTAGCTCTTGCAAGAGTGGTTGATGGTTTTTTCAAAATCCCTACCTATATTGCTGAGCAGAGTTCCTCCAGAGACCAAGCATATGCCCATAGTCTACCCATAGTTTGAACAGAACTCCGACTTTTGGAGGAAAGGATGGTTATAACCAGGTATATGGTTGGGGAGTAGGGTTCTTCAAGAATGTTGCATGGCCCCATGGAAGTACATTGGGCTAAAACTAGACAGACATCTGGACTCTGCATACTGAAGAGTTGACACACCAGACTAATTTTTGGATATTTTTGTAGCTTCCAGAATGTGTCTAACCTCTGATTTTCTTTTTTCTTACTAAAAAGCTCCAAAAACGAGAGAAGACATGCAGGGCTTACCTTAAGGTATCTCTCCTGTGCTGTCACCCTGCTTTCACCCTGCTTCAGCAACCTGCCACGCTTTATCATCTTGCTGCATGATCCTATGTATTTCAGTCTTTGATAAATGTGTTTTGTGCCCCATATCAACTGTACAAATGTTGGCTTTGCACAGGTATAATACTCTCAGAATAAGCAAATGATAAGCGCTTAAAACTCTTCTCCTCCCCCCCCTGCCCCCAGTCAAAAATTACAAGAACAATAATGAGCATTGTGATTTGGAGATGATAATATCTCTGTTTCCCTGTGTTATGTTTGTGGAGAAAAAATG
The DNA here is from genome assembly GCF_020497125.1 of Mauremys mutica. NCBI lineage: Eukaryota > Metazoa > Chordata > Testudines > Geoemydidae > Mauremys > Mauremys mutica. The sequence continues at coordinate 26,821,012 of NC_059079.1, forward strand.
TCAATAAAACAGAAATGGTGTCATATTGCTACTTTCTCGCTTTTTCTGAGGTGCAATCTTAAATTCCAGAGATTTTTGTTAAGAGTCTTTACAAAGGTCAGATTCAGTAACTTAAGGGGGTGGACTGCAAATAAAAATAAAATCATTCCTGTAACTTTACAGTACAGTGTGTGCCAAGTGCCCCATTAGCTAAGTTACAAGGGGCATGCAGTATATTGTTACCTGACTTCCAGTTACTTACAGATTCTGCAGCCTCCATCCCTGCAGTGCCCAGTTCCCACACTGTGATGCTGTGCCAGTTATGTCACTGCCACCACTCAGTACTGCTAGTGGAAGAAACTGGCCAAGAGTGGATCACGTAAGTGGCTTTTTAAAATTATATTGCACGGTTTTTCAAAGTTTCTTTTTTAATATTATTAATTTTTGCTTACACCCTATGGGATTTAAAACTTTGAAACACCGCACAACATAATAAAAAGAAAAGCCTCTTATCTGACATTCCCCCCTTTATATAGGACTGCTCCAGTCACCAGCCTTCACAGGCTGGAGCCTTGCATAGAAATGGGAGCTGGTTGGTCACAGCAAGAATAGTTACTGTGAGATCCAAAAGGAAAAAAGAAGTAGGAGTGGTGGAATCAGATTTCAAATAATAATATTTTAATTGTCCCTTTTAGCGTGGTTAATGGGGAGCACAGCAGATATTGTTGGAATGGACTGAATTTTCATAATTCATTTGCAGTTCACCTTTTAAGATATAGGTTAATGGGAAATGTAGTAATTGGTGTGTTGCCCAGGACACGTGTGTCACTGGGACAAAAATAGTCTTTTATTTTTTCCCCCTCTCTTTAGCAGGGAGGAGAGCGCACCTCAGAAATATTATTATATTGATAATCATTTTGATTCTTCTGAAGAAATACATAGAGTTAGATTGTACCATAGTAAATAAGGCATGCTTCAAGTTAATGAATGCATATAATCAGCACGGTATATAGATACACAAGAAACAGTAGCGCGACCTTAATTTCTGACCGGTATCATTTTCAGTGAGTCTCAAATGAGCTTCTCTGTTCAGATAAGAATAACAAACCTCTTGAAATTACAAATCAAAAACTGACTTACACTATGCAAATGAAACAAGTTCCCACTTTGTGACAGAGGATTCAGTTGTACCTCAGATTAGAGGCTCCAATCTGTATTTCTTGGTGACTAATGAATCTGGCCTCCGCAGACCAATTTCTGTTCCACTCTAGTTAATGGCTGCAGCAGTATCAGTGTGAGCATTTTGACTATTCTGTCTCCCATTAGAGAAAAAAAAAAAAGCCTTTTAATGCCACCTCGAAGTATCTTCAACCTGCCAGAGAGGTTGTGTGGCTCACAATGCTGGCAGAAAGAGGATATAAAGATGGATTAGGCTAATTAATCTTGCTCTGACAATAGCCTCAACCAACTTTTTCTATTCATTCATGTGCACAGTGTAGTATTCCAAACCAATATTTTTGTGTTCCGTTTCCATTCCCAGTGTTTTTAAACTGATCAAATTATGTATGTGCTTAATGACACATTATGACTAGGTAAATGGGACAATGATTCAGCAATGCATGGCATATTCAATGCACAGCTACATTATGCATTAATGTGTAAGAGCCTGCCTTCAATTGATTAACTGATTACTGTGATTGATTGGATTAGTTTGTAAAGAGAATGTAATGATGTCTCTTCAAATTCCCTTTTCTCCTTACTTACTGTTGTTTTATATGCAGCTTAATGAATCCTAATATATAATAATATAGTTGTCACAGTGCAGACTTTAAAAAATGGGAACTTTGTTCAGTTTTGTAATTACGCTTTCACAGATAACAGGGTCAGTCAGTGGGCATCTTGTTTGCTCTACTGATTTCCTTTGTTGAATGACCATTGTGCAGGAATGGAAGTTAGTAAGCTTCCAAGTATTTGTCAACAGGTACAGAAAAGGGGAGAGAGAGTGATGCCGACTATTTTATAACTACCGAGGCAACTTCATTTCATGCCTCTTATAATAAAAGAGAGAGTTGGTCTTAGACAACAGCTTATGGTACTGTAGCTGCATGTGTTGTGTTAAGTTTGCAGGATAATAGTATTGCCTTTTTAGCCTAAACATTGGAATGCTGGCTTTGGTATTTTTGGTGTTTTCTAAATATGAATTATATTTTTTTGACATTAACTTCAATATTAAGCTTCAGGCAAGACCATTTGCATTGGTTCTTACATTTCTTAGCACATTAATAATGGAGTCTTCATATCTGATACGAAACAAGTCAGATCTGCATGTTTGCCAGTGACAGATAACGCACTGCTGGTGGCTTGTGCACCTCTATTTGTTTTAGTTCAATAAAGGGTTGGAAATATTTTTATGTTGAAAATAGTTTTCTGGTGCAATTAAATCACAGTAAATCATCTTGAGAGTTAAATATTATAATTGTCACCAGATAACATTGGAAATTTTCCCCCACTGCCTAGGGCAATCACACCTAATGATAGTCTTCTAATGAATACAGGCAATCGTTGACACAGTGAACAACCTGCTCAGGCCTGAAGCTCTAGAATCCTGGAAAGATATGAATTCTTCAGAACAAGCACACGCTGCAACAATGTTACTTGATACACTAGAAGAAGGGGCTTTTGTCTTGGCTGACAATCTCTTAGAACCAACTAGAGTCTCAATGCCCACCGAAAACATTGGTAAGTTAATTTGACTTCAAGTGTAGTTTCAAGTACTGCATATCCCGGTATGACAAGAAAACAACATCCAAGGTGTCCAGCATCACAGTACACTAAGAAAGCTGGGGTCTGCAGTACTTGGTAGTGAGCTGCAGCTTCCCATCTGGGGGGGGGGGGGGCCGGGAAGTGTTCGTAAATTGGGGTGTTTTCTTAATTAGTTAAAAAAAAGTATTCTTCTGGGGCATAATTAATGCGATGTAAAAAAAGTAAACCAGTTTATGTTGCAAAGTTCATCAACAATTGAAAAATCCTTAGCAAAATGTATGGATATGAATAGTGCTTAAATGCCAGAGAATGGATTTTCTGAAGTAACTGAAATGCTTGCTGTGGAACTGTGGAAATGTTTTCACATTATATATAATCTACTCCTAATGAATTTAAATTACTTTCTGGAATGTGGTTTGCCAGTTAAATGTTTTAGGCACATAGAACATGGACCAAATGTTTATATTAAACATAACTGCCTTCAGGTGAAAATGCATGCAGTGAACTACATCTCCCATAATGCAGAATAGCCATGCTCCATAGATTGCAAAATAGTTGCAGATACTTGGAACATAATTTAGAATTTAAATGGTGGCCCTGATGAAGGGCTCAGCATTAGGGATCTACAAATACAGATATAGTCTTGAGTTAGTTAAACCCACTGCTGGTACATAAAATTAAAATGTCTTTAGTGTACTGATGAGTCACGCCTCAGTGAGGTACAAGGGGAAAGGGATGCATATGATGCCGAGGTGCTGAGTCAGAGGCTTGGGGATTGGACTGAGAGATTTGGTAATGGGAAGAGTATTGAATAAATAATTTTTTGGATGGGGGTGTGAGAACAATGTGGAACTGCTGGGTACTTAGAGTCTCGCAGGTGAAAGGCCTCCAAACAAATAATATCTTAAACCTCTATTTTCCTTCTTAAAACTGCATCCTAAACATCACATTGTAAGCAAAGTAATATTGGTGTGAACTATGCACTTGTACATTCAAATTCTGGATGGCCCTTACTTTTTATAGTGGTGGCTCTGCCTGCCTTATTATAGAACTTTCACAGGAAATGTTTATCACCATCACTAATATATCACTATGACTATTAAGTAGTTACACCAATTGTCATTTCAAAAGTTTCACTCCCGTATTAGGAGTTTGGATAGAATCTCTTTATGAAAAGCTTTCGAGAGTTTGCACTGGATTTAACTGTTAAAGAATAATTTTTTAAAATGTGCTCTCTCTTGTCCGATTTAATTGAAGACATTTTTCATTCATATTTTTACCTTTACTTTTTTTCCCCAAAAAAACAGTAAGGAAACGTCTTTTGCAAATTAGCCTACATGCCACTTGTAAGGCAACAGCTTCCTTTAAAGTAGACTGTGTATCTAGGCCCCTGATCTTTCAAACACTGGTGTACAAGTAGTTCTATTGAGTTTGATGGGACTACTTGTACATCAGTGCTCAGGAGAAGCTGCCTTCAAATTAAAAAAATATATTGCTCATGTCAAGGCTACTGATGTCAGTCAAGGCCTAACAGACCAGCTGTGCAAGCACAACTCCCATTAAACTAAATGGCATTCAGAAACAGAACAACCTAAAATCTTAACTCCAGAAAGGCTTGCAGTGGACTACCCCTCCTCTCCATTCCCCACAGTTCTCCCTCTCTCCCTTTAAAGACATTCTGAGTGAAATATTGCCCCCCACCCCCATTGAACTCAGTGGTAAAAGTCTCATGGACTTCAGTGACCTGTGATGTCACAATTTATACTTATACTGAACTCAGTCAAATAAATAGTCTCCATGCAAAAACCACTGTAGATCTGTCATGTTCTTGTACATTAACTGTTTTGTTGGTTATTGGAAGCATTTGTGTTTGTCCTTCAGAATATGTAGGGGAGGGGGGGGGGGAAATTTAAACCATTGTCAAATGTGATGTACAGGTGGGCGTAAATGCCAGGTTTTAACACTGAGGCAAAGATATTTCCTGATAATTGGGCTGTCCTGAACTGAGTAATTTTACCTATCAAAGAGCATCCAACCTTGCAAGGTCATTCTATAAAACCTCAGCTCTGCACTATACAAACCTGAGTTAAATGTAAAGAACTGATAGTAACATTTAAATCTTTTTAAAATATTTGTTTGGTGGAACATAAAATGTCTTCCAACCACTGTTTAACATACATGCAGAAAACCTATATTTTGGACTTTTCTAGACACAAATACAGATTCACATAACTATACTATTTAAATGCACCTAGCTATTTACAGTATTTTAGGGTAGCCTTTGTATTGCATAATTGCTGTTAAAAACTGTAGACAGACACTAACAATTTATGCAGTAGAGACACTCTGGGCTTCAAAAATTAAGCATTTCTTCAACCTAAGATATTACAATGCTTTTAAAGTGATGTCTTGTAAGCACACAATAAAACAAGGTTTGTTATCATGTTTTCACCACTGAAGTGCTGTTATTTTGGTAGTATGAACTAAGTTTGATTAAAGATTAAAGAAACTAAGTCCACATAGTTGAAACATGCCAGCATGCATCTGTCTTTTAGAGGCAAACAAGGACAGCAGAATAAGGAGTTTTCAGAAAGTTATCATCTGCCACATTGTATTCTGACCACAAAATATGTTTTCTACTTTTGTTTTTTCCTCCCCTCCATTGTCGGTTTGTGTTTGGTCCGACTAGTTCTGGAAGTTGCAGTGCTCAGTACAGAAGGCCAGGTGCAGGACTTGAAATTTCCTCAGGGCAGTGAAGGAGGCAATTTGATCCAACTCTCTGCAAACACTGTGAAACAGAACAGCAGGAATGGTAAGTTTGGGCACATAAACAATTTGACTCCTTTAATCTGTGTAAAATACACATTTAAAGCAATAGTAATTTAAATCTTGCATTTCTGAATATGTTAATACATTGACTTGCAGAAGTAAAAATAGCTTTTCAGTGGCTCTTTATTGTATGGAATGTGTGCAAGTCTCTTTGGTTGGAATCCAAATCCTGCAAAATGCATTAGTCTCTGCTGATGTTTTATTTTGCATTTAGACAATAGATTATTTAGCACACATTGTACTCTTCACCTACAATTCCATGACATTATAATGGGAGTTTTCCTTTAATAGGATTAGCAAAATTGGTTTTCATCATTTACAAAAGTTTGGGACGGTTCCTCAGTACCGAAAACGCGACCATAAAGCTGGGTAGTGACTTCGTTGGTCGGAACAGTACCATTGCAGTGAACTCCCACGTCATTGCAGCCTCCATCAACAAGGAGTCCAGCCGCGTGTACCTGACTGATCCTGTGCTTTTTACCCTGGAACACATTGATGTGAGTTATGCTAATGAATTAATAGGAAGGACATAAAATCAGCAAGAGAGAAGAGCAAAGCAGAAAAAAAAAACCAACCTTCCTTCCATTTGAATTTTAAATGTTGGACTAGGTCAGAGACACAAGTTTATTTAAGTCTATGAACATAAAATTAAATGAGCCTGGTTCAGTGATTATTAGAACTTAAGTGTATTCTTAATGAAAGCTAATTCAGTAATCAACATGAAAATGTAAATGACTCTAATTTGTTTCTAAGTGAAAATTAACTCTTACCTTAGCAGCAGGATAGAAAAATATCAACTGCTATGACTCTGCCTGTTTAATGTAGCAAAATTAAATGACACTTGGAGTACTTAGTTTAATTCCGGGCCATCTTTGGGAAACCTTTGCAAATTGTTCAAGTAGATTTATTCAACAGAGAACAGAGTGTAGCTTCTACAGTCTCCAGTGCCTCAAAGTTTGCTGCCCATCTTCCTTGTGACTGCTAAATCCATATGTTTCTTTTCACTACACTCTTTCACTCTGCTGTTTGAGTTGGGTTCTTCCTGTTCCCATGCCAAGAGAGTGGGTATAGTAAACTACCAGGACTGGCTCAGAAAAACATGTGTGGGTTTTCCTCTCTTTTATCTACTTCAGCAGGTTCTCCTTGAAGTAGGCCTTGAGGAGCTAACCCTTTCCTGGTGCCTCTTATGTGCAACTTTGGTTTGCTCAAAAATGAGACTAGAAAAGGGATAGTATTTTTAAATGGTCAGTTGCAGGTGAAATCCTACAGAATAAGTTCAGTTTTAATTTTGCAGAAAGAAAAAAAAAACAACTACAATGAGCCATTAGTGCATAAAATCGTAAGATGTAAATTGTAATTGTTTAAAATTGGGTCTACAATAATTGAGATTACACATTAGAGTGTTTCGGACTATAAAGTCCCTTTTAAACTAGATGTCTGCCTTGTACAACATAGTCCACAACTTTGCTGATGAACAACTTTATAGTCCGAAACATGCAAAGTTTAATCTAAATTACCTTTTACATATATTGAACTGTTATTGCCATCTTATAGTATAAAATCCTAATTTTATTTTATCCTTTTATCCCCCAGCCTGACAATTATTTCAATGCAAATTGCTCCTTCTGGAACTACTCAGAGAGGACTATGATGGGATATTGGTCCACTCAGGGGTGCAAGCTGATTGACACAAATAAAACTCATACATCTTGTGCTTGCAGCCACCTAACCAACTTTGCAATCCTTATGGCCCATAGAGAAATTGTGGTAAGTAATGATGCTTCTAGTCAGTATAGAGCAAACCTTTGAAGGTTTGGCTTTAATATGTAGAAGAAAGCAAAAGTTCAGATGCTTATCCAAATCTTAAACATATCTCTGAGCATTTCCAACTTTCATGCATCACTTCCAAGAGCAGCTTCCTCTCCATATGACCTTTCTCCCTCTTCCATAGAGCTGATCACAAGGTGAGGGGAACATTTTTTTTTTAATTGTTTCTGGTTTTTGTTACAATCTTGTTTTTGTTGAAATTTTCTGACCAGATGTGCTTTCCCACAATTGGACAGGTTTCTGGTCCCTCCATTCAACTTCTATCCCCATGCCTTTAACAAACTCCCAGATACAGCTGGATATGAATTGTGGGGAAGTTTCTATGCCCTCCCATAAACACGAGCTGCTATACTAATGATGCGGTCCAGCAGCCTCTTTACTGGGTTCTTCAAACTTCCCTGCACTACAGAGCTTTGCCATCTAACTGCATACCACGCTGCCTATGAAATCTCTAAAGTCCCAGAGCATGTGACATTTGAATGGCTCTTGGACTTTGCCTGGATATTGTGCACTTTGGAGAGTGGCTAAATAGGGAAGCCCAAGAGTGCCTGCAAATATAAACATGGCAGCAGCATAGCCCAGCAAAGAAGCTGCCAGAGAGTTGCTGAGCCATACAACCAATATAAAAAACAAAACCAAGGAGAATGACAGGATTGACCCTGTGACCAATGAAAGTGAGGACAATCTTCTGAACCAGTCTTTGCCTGAGCATAAGGTTTGAGTTTGTGTTGTAAGTTGAAGGGTCAGATGAGTTACTCTGCTTTTTTTTGTTCTAATTGATTTCTTCATGATGAATGTTCACATATTTCTTCCACTCAAGCTTTTTGGCTATAGAGTTGTAGGTTTGTAGGAAAGAACCAAGGTTTTCTCTTATAGACTATTATAAGAATTTTTTTTTGTATCTGCATGTATGTACAGCAATACATTCACGGTACAAGTCTCTTCCACAGAATTTTCTTCAAGCTTACAGATCACCATAAAAAAAAGTAAAATTATCTCGTCTATTTCAAATTTCTATCTTTGTGCACTCAGAGCTGCCTTTCTTGCACGCACGCTAATCTTGAACAGCAGATAAACCTGACATCAGATTGATAAAATACTCAGCACGTTTCTTCTGTCATCTATAAAATTCATCAGGAATTTTCTAGCTGCTACCTGTTTAAATGATCTTCTGTTTGTACTGATAAGTGGCCATATTAATTTTCTCCATTCTTGATTATTTTCAGTACAAAGATGGAGTGCATGAGCTACTCCTTACTGTCATCACCTGGGTGGGAATTGTCATCTCCCTTGTATGCCTGGCCATCTGCATCTTCACATTCTGTTTCTTCCGTGGCCTACAAAGTGATCGTAATACTATTCACAAGAATCTTTGTATCAACCTATTCATTGCAGAGTTCATTTTCCTAATAGGCATCGATAAAACAGAATACAAAGTAAGTCTGTGTGCATATTGATCTTGTTCTCTGAAAACGACTGTTTGAAATGGATGTGAATTTAAATATGACACTACTGCCAAGCTTTCAAGTTTCTGTATGTAACTGATACAGCAAGGCTGGGATAAAAGGCGTTACAAAAGATTAAGATGGACATGTTCCCAAACAATATTTGCAGGCATCAAAAATACCATTATTGTTTCTATTTCCCTCTTAAAGGGAAATAGTATTTTTCCATTAAGAAGCATATGCTAATAAAGATAGCTGATGTAAAGGGTACTTGTCAAAGTGGTGCTGAAATTAAATGTTGATGTACCAGAAACGTGAACTTTTTTACACCGAAGACCTCTGAGTGCCTGATGCAACTTTTTGAAGCTTTGGTGAAATTCATCCCATCATTCAGAGCTCAGAGAGTGGCTTAGAATGTAATAATTTGGTAGAATTTCATCCAGCATTCAGCTAGACAGGAGTGAATCTAAATTGGCTACTGATACACCAGCAGAACTTCCTAAAATAGTAAAAGCAAAGTTATTTTATATTAAAGCAGATAGAAAATTCGGATGGCTGCATAAGAATTTTAAACAGAAGATATAAACAATACATGTAGAACCAACTGTTCTTTATTTATCTTCATGTACCAAATCATCTACAATGTAAGTCTTGCAGCAGTGTTAACATCCCAGTCCCAAAATTAAGGAATTGTTTTTAATGCTTCCACTACAGTAAGGAATATTAATAAGTTGTTTCCATACTTAACGTACGTAGTGCAATTGAATACTTTCTGCAGATACTGTGGACATAATACATTACTAACATTTCTGACTATCTAGCGTATGTTTTTGGCTAGTGAAAACTACTCTGGACTTGTGAAGGGTCTTTGCTTGAAATATATTCAGTTACTACCTTCGTAACAAAATTAGTATACTGTTTCATTTACAGTGTATTGAATTAGCTAGGAAGGTTTTGGCAGTTTGTATTTTCATGTTTCTCTTTCTTTGCAGATTGCATGTCCGATATTTGCAGGCCTCTTGCACTTTTTCTTCCTGGCAGCATTTGCCTGGATGTGCCTAGAAGGAGTGCAGCTCTATCTCATGTTAGTAGAAGTATTTGAAAGTGAATATTCTAGGAAGAAGTACTACTATGTTGCTGGCTACCTCTTCCCTGCCACAGTAGTTGGAGTCTCAGCAGCTATTGACTATAAGAGCTATGGAACAGAGAAAGCGTAAGTAATTGCAAGTGACCTGAGTGTTTTTCAAGTGAATAATTTTTTTAAAGCCTGTTAGCTGTCAGAGGGTCCCTGACAGACTAAAATAGCATTTGAAAGCTTTATTGATAAGAGAATGGCAATGCGATGCACAAATTACAATCAAGTCTTTTGTAATTTTCTAGGTTCAGAGGATTTGTACTCTGGAGAGGCAGATTCTAAATTATAGTCTTTCTTTTAACACAAAAGATTGACCTAAAACAAATTGAAAAAGTAAATAACTTTTGGCCTCAAATGGATATTAAGTAAAAATTCTTCCGAACTTAAAGTGTCTGACAGGCTTAACCACCCAGCTTTAAGCTAATGCTTCATTAGATCTCTTTGTTCAGCTGGCCCTCTGGCTAACTCTCATTCTGAATTATGACAGTACAATATTCCAACCTATATATTTCACTTTGATAATATTTTATCAGAAGGGTAAAGCAGGATTAAAATTACCCATTGCCTTTTATTTATAAAAATACAGATATTTATAGAAAGTGACAGAAGGTAGACATAGAATGTTTCTGAGGATTTGAGTTGCTGTAGGCATGAATTTGCCTTCCAATGGTGTTTTACTTTGTCCTTTGATGAAATTCGTTACAGTATGGGAAGATATTGTTGACTTCTAGAATGCTGCTTGATTTTGCTACCGATGAAAGACAAATAAAAGAGATTCAGCGGGGTGCTGGGCTATATGAAAAATGAACCACTAAGTGAAGTCACCCGATAAGTTTATGCATCATTTACTTTAATATCATATGAGTTTTTTCTTACTATTCAGCTCCCAGATGGGGTATTTTATTTATATCATACTGTTTTGCAGCAAAACATGACATCTGAATGTTTTTTATCTTGCTTTCTTCAGGGATCAGCACTTTGCTTATGATATAAAGTTAAAGGCAAATTTTGAAGAGTACATAGAAAACCTATGAAAATAAAGCATTTACTGATGTCGGGTTTCATCAGTCCATAGCAAAAACTTTGACTGATCCTAAAAAGAGAGTGAGGGAGAGGTGGTTTTTTTTTTGTTGTTTTTTGTTTTGATTTGGTTTTTTTTAAATTAGTTTTGGTATGTAAGGAGAAAACCAGAGCAGATGATCAACAATCTTGTTAAAGAAAACCCAGGAAAACAGCCCTAGCTAAGGGGGGGGAAATGGCCGTGATTAAGATGGTGCTGTTCACTGTTATTGGCTCATTGTGTATTCACAATGAAACACCTGTTCAAGAATTATTTAAGATGGGTTTTGCACTTTCCATTTTTGCAACTCAGGAACCAATGTAATCATTTAACTTTCATTGCCTTTTTCATCGCAGTTGCTGGCTCCACGTAGATAACTATTTTATCTGGAGTTTCATTGGGCCTGTTACCTTCATTATTCTGGTAAGAGTGTTTTCCTCCCCCTCCCCCTTTCCCCTTCCCCTTTTTGCTCATTTTACAAGAGCAACAGCGTCGTAAAGGTTGAGTAACATCAGTGATTACAAACCCTACTCTCAGAGTTTTGTATGAAAATAACTAAGGCAAATTTATAGTGGGAACAAGGGACTGAAAAGAATGTTTAAAATATAGTTCTGACCAAATTATTAATGTTCAGAACTCATTTGGTGCTTCTTCACTTCTTCTTTTTGTCCTTATTATTTTAATACTGAAGGTCATATTGATATGGAAGTCATATGACAGATCAATATAGTACTAAATACAGATTACAAAAGGACCATTATTATTACTACCATCTATTGAGTCGGTTTTGTACATGTTCAAAAATTGTAACTAAGTATTTATCCAACAGACTGGAATGACTCAAACAGAAGTTCCAATCCTCTGGGTAAATAATTCAATCTAATAATTCTTCATACATATGCTTGTGTGTGTGTATATATTTGTAAGTGTTTTTTCCCCCCATATGTATAAAATACTCACATGTTTTTTGTATAAATAATAATCAATGTATTGTGAACCCAATAGAAAACCCATGTGAGTCATTCCAGTTGGTTGTGGAAATATTTTAATTATATATATATATATAATTTATTTATTTATTAAAAATTGAGTGATTAACTCATTCATTATCCATTCCTAGAACCATTCCAGTCTTTACAATAAATAGAACATGGTTATATATTCAGCCAGGGGAAGATCTGATGCAATTAATTCAAACTGATGGAAATAGAGGTGTAAGAATTTGGAAGAAAAGGATATTCAAAATGAATTTACAACTCAACTTTATGGTTGTGGTGTCAGAGCTCTGAAAGGTCCAGCTGTGCTTGAGTGTGCACTGATATTCTGTAGGTACATAAGAGAGAGTTCATAACGTCGATATTTTGGAACAGTGAAGTGGGTTTTATTAGTGTTTTTAGAAACCTACAGCAATTAAATACCATATCCCGTGCATTTATATAATGCCATGGTTTGCCAAAAACTGACAAAAGCCAAGAAATTAAAGTTTCTGACACTCCCTTCACTAATTCGAGTTTTGTACTCTTGTAATGTTTTTTTCAGCCTCAAGGATAGTTTGTCAGCCTTAATTTTTAAATTTCTGCCTTTTATTGATTTATACAGTGAATTATTTAAGTACATTTTTTAGTATCTTATAATTTATACAGCCCCAAAATGTGAAAGAAAATTGGTTCATTTTGAATCTACGAATTACAGTGAAAAGATGAGCAAGACCATCCAAGATAGGTAGGCTTGGAAGGATTTGATTTTTATCAAATGTTGGTAAAAGTCAATTTCACTGTACACACAGACCAACCCAAAAATATTTCCATTGATGATAATCAAAATTTATAGCTAGTCAAAGTAATAAAAACCTCCTTGAGAACTGAGTTTGATTTACGGATAGTCACTTTGTATATTTTGACACATAATGTTGACAATCTGTGTTTTAACATTTATAAAGCTTTAACTTCTTGAATTTCAATGCCTAGTGTCATTAAATAATTATTGTCTGACCCACTCCATAATTTACCACACCTGTAAACATTTAAGTAGGTAAAAATAGAAAAAAATGCTTAAAATAAACATCATATTGGTGTCAAAATTATATTTTTTAAAAACTGAATTCTGCCAAGCCTATTGATAGGTGATTTATCCTGTCTTAAGATATCATGCTGAAGTATTTCCAGCTGTATGTATCTCCAGATGTACTCTTTGTTTATTAGAAGGCCACCTCGGTTAAACAATGGAGTTTTTTTCAACCCATTGAGTGTGGACACTTAAGAAAGGACAAGTGCACAATGTGCAATTAGATGCTTCATTTTAAAGATACAGTCACAATGCTGTAAGGATCTGTTATGTAAAATTTCCTTGTCTTTTCTCAAATGTCAAAGTGTATGTATGTATGGAGAGAAAGAGAGACAGACAGAAAGCTAATAGTCTCCTTGAGGTATGAGGAATGTGGTCAAGCAACTAGGAATGTAGTACGGAGTTTAGTCTGTTTCAACAAGTTTAAAGAAAAGGAAATCCCTCCCACTTTGGAATTTGATTCAGTACTAAGTCTTCAACTATATTTAAATGGAATTTTACCATTATATTTAAATGGTCATACTCTTCCAACAGGAGAAGTTGTATACGTGATTGCTGTGATCATTTAAAGAAAACTGTTCTAAGTCTGATGTCATTCAGTTCAGCTAGTCAGTGCTTTAGGGTCTGGTTATAAGTGTTTTTTGTTTGTTTTTGTTTAACTTATTACTGTAAGCACTTTCTAGGTCACTTCTCTCTATTTTATAAAACATTTCACTTGAGGGGGCTAGAAGGGGGCTTTGCTGAGGGCATTTATGTTTCCTCACAACCAGGTCAGAGAGAGAACAGAGGTGAAGGACATTTAAATTATATTGACCATGTACAGTCAGAGTCCACTGTTATTTATCGGCCTTGATATTATTATCCTCCAGCAAATCATTTAGACTGAGTGGCTAAAGGCCTTTGGGAGCAGTATTCCCAACTTCACAAATATGAAACAGCAGGTAGCAATCACAACATAGTTCCTGGGAGTAATTCTTCTCCTGCAATTGCTTTGCCCTCTAATCGTCCAGCTGAGAGAGAGAGAAAAAGAGGGGCAGATGAGTAATGGCTGAAAAATAATCTCATGTGCAACATAACCAGAGAAGAGCCATGTTTGTAGGGTATTCATTATCAATGGTATGAAAGAATTTAATATTAGTAATCTTTTCAACATCTGTTACTGGTTTAAATTCTCTGTTATGATGTTTATTAATGAAATAATATGCATATTCTTAGACAATATTGTTTGCTGCTTTAATTTACAAGGTTTTCTCTGTGGTTAAATCCATCCTTCCAATTGCATTAAAATCTATACACGACAACATGGGTGTCTGTGAGGGAAAACTGCCTTCTGAGGAAGACATAAAACTTTCAACTTCAGTATTTCCATAGACTGTCATGCCTATGGGCACCAGGGTCATTATATCTATGAGAAAAGAGCATGTAAGTAATGAGCAGTGGGAAACCATTAGTATGCCTGAAATGGTTTAATGAAAGCTTGGATCATGACACATCAGGAGCTGTTCTCATCATTTGGACAGTTCCATCTGCATCTTTAATAATTAATTCAGTTCAGTAAGAGTTCAGCTTGCACACTCATTTAGAAGCCTTCTTCAGAGAACACCTCTTTGGCTGCCAGTCCCAGAGAGAAATAGGCTTCTGCATGCTAAGAGCAAAGATCTGGAGATACACGAACAGTTTTAGAGCTGCATTTGCCAGGTAACAAAAGCTCCAGGGAGGACAAAAAGGGTCAGAACATGTGCAGTTCAGCTAGGTTACTTCAGAGTGGTGTTTCTGTTCTTCTGTCTTATCATATCCATGTCAGCACTGCGGGCTGTGTGGAATGAATTTTAAGCTGCTAAACTCAGGCAGGCGGGATTCAATTGAGCAGGTTGATGGCTATAAAACAAACAGTGTGCTCCCATAATCTGTGGTCAGAAAAGCCTGAATATTTTGACTTCTATATAGCTCCATGTTCATTCATACCATTAAGATGGATGAAGTTGGTTAGACTCTTGCTCAGCCAGGACTACTGGGGTATGATCCTCACAGATGGGACTAATAAATTCGCCTGGTAAAGGTTATTTAAACAAAGGTTCTGTAGATGTTCTATTTAATCAATACAGTAAAAATGTGTGGTCGTTTTACTCATACTGAAATATGTTATTTCACTAGTACGTCTGTATGTGTATAGATATATATATATATATACATATAAAATATACATTATATGTACATAAATATATATTGTAGATGTGTGTTTTTATATGTACACACATGATAAATGTGGCAGTGAAAGACATGATAAATTGAATTTGTCACGTTCCTGACTTTCATTCTGCTGCTTATCTATCTTTTTTAGGACTTCTTCTAGTCTTTCAGACCTCTCTGCAGCTTATAACCATAGTTTTTTTTTAAATCAACTTGAGACAAAAATATTTCTTTCAAAATTACACTGGTCTGGTGTGCAGGACAGACAGTATTCAGTCCGGCATCATTTTAAGGTCCAGTGTCTTCTGATTTTTCAGGGTTAGAAACAAGACTTCTGTGTACTGGTAAAGAGAGAATACCCAGCTTTCCATACGGTATTGAACTTGCTGCTTGCTCTGTAAAGTCTTCAGGTATTAGATTTTAGAATGGTGACATTTTTTATAGATAGAGATTTTTTTTAATGTTTCTGATAATTTTCTTCTTCCTCGATCTTGTATATCAAATCAAATCAGTATCTTAGATGTCTGTAAATGAATGCAAGAAGTATGGGAAATAAACAGGAAGAACTCGAAATGCTAGTAAATAAACACAACTATGACATAGTTGGCATCACAGAGACCTGGTGAGATAATACACATGACTGGAATATTGGTATAGAAGGGTACAGCTTGCTCAGGAACGACCGGCAGGGAAAAAAGGGAGGAGGTGTTGCCTAATATATTAAAAATGTATACACTTGGACTGAGATTGAGATGGAAATAGGAGACAGACTTGTTGAAAGTCTCTGGTAAGGATAAAGGGGGTAAAAAATAAGGGTGATGTCATGGTAGGGGTCTACTACAGACCACCTAACCAGGAAAAAGAGGTGGATGAGGTGTTTTTGTTAAACAGCTAACAAAATCATCCAAAGCACAGGACTTGGTGGTGATGGGGAACTTCAACTACCCAGACATCTGTTGGGAAAATAACACAGCAGGGCACAGATTATCCAATAAATTCTTGGAATGTATTGGAGACAATTTTTTATTTCAGAAGGTGGAGACAGCCACCAGGGGAGAGGCTGTTCTAGATTTGATTTTGACAAATAGGGAGGAACAGGTTGAATATTTGAAAGTGGAGGGCAGCTTGGGTGAAAGTGATCATGAAATGATAGAGTTCATGATTCTAAGGAATGGTAGGAGGGAGAACAGCAAAATAAAGACAATGGATTTCAAGAAGGCAGACATTAGCAAACTCAGGGAGCTGGTAGGTAAGAGTCCATGGGAAGCAAGTCTAAGGGGAAAAACAATAGAAGACATTTGCCAGTTTTTCAAAGAGACATTATTAAGGGCACAAGAGCAAACTATCCCACTGCGTAGGAATGATAGGAAGTATGGCAAGAGACCACCCTGGCTTAACCAGGAGATCTTCAATGATCTAAAAATCAAAAAAGAGTCCTACAAAAAGTGGAAACTAGATCAAATTACAAAGGCTGAATATAAGCAAACAACACAAGTATGTAGGGACAAAATCAGAAAGGCCAAGGCACAAAACAAGATCAGTTTAGCTAGAGACATAAAGGGTAACAAGAAAACATTCTACAATAACATTAGAAATAAGAGGAATACCAAAGACAGGGTAGGCCCATTACTCAATAAGGGGGGAAGGGAATAATAACAGAAAATGTGGAAATGGCAGAGTGCTTACTGACTTATTTGTTTCAGTTTTCACCAAGTAGATTGGTGGTGATTGGATGTCTAACATAGTGAATGCCCGTGAAAATGAGGTAGGATCAGAAGAGGCTAAAATAGGGAAAGAACAAGTTAAAAATTGGACAAATTAGATGTCTTCAAGTTACCAGGGCCTGATGAAATGCATCCTAGAATACTCAAGAAGCTGACTGAGGAGATATCTGAGCTATTAGCAATTATCTTTGAGAAGTCATGGAAGATGGGAAAGATTCCAGAAGACTGGAAAAGGGCAGATACAGTGCTCATCTGTAAAAAGGGAAATAAGGACAACACAGGGAATTACAGACCAGTCAGCTTAATTTCTGTACCTGGAAAGATAACGGAACAAATAATTAAGCAATCAATTTGCAAACATCTAGAAGATAATGAGGTGATAAGTAATAGTCAGCACGGATTTGTCAAAAACAAATAGTGTCAAACCAACCTGATAGCTTTCTTTGACAAGGTAACAAGCCTTGTGGATGGGGGGAAGCGGTACACGTGGTACATCTTGATTTTAGTAAAGCTTTAAATACTGTCCCGCATGACCGTCTCATAAATAAACTAGGGAAATGCAACCTAGAGAGAGCTACTATAAGGTGGGTGCATAACTGGTTGGAAAACTGTTCCCAGAGAGTACACCGCTACCCCGGGTTCGCATACAAGGCGGTAAAGCTCTGACATGCTGCTCTGAGCAGCGTGTTAAGGGTGCTGGGCCAGGCTGGAGTCGGGTTTGATAAGGGGCAGAGGGTCTCAGGGGCGGTCAGGGGCTCCCCCCGCCCCAGACTCTGGGGGGCAGGAGTTGTGGGAGGGCACGTTTGGGGGCCCAGCAGTCCCAGAGTGGCCCAGGGGATTATTGGGGGGCCGGGAGCAGCCCACTCTGCTTCCCTCGCCCCGGCCCCAGCTGTGTCGCTCGGGGGAGAGGGCTTGGGGGAAAGGATTCCCCCCGCACTTAGCAGCAGTGGCGGAAGCAGAGCAGCCCGGCCCCAGCCCGCTCCAGTCCACCAGCTCCCAGCCGTGACGCTCCGCTTCCCGCCGCAGGTGAGTGCGTGGGGAATCCTTTCCCCAACTTCCCCGCATTAACCGGGGGTAGAAAGCGGAGCGCTATGGCTGGGAGGTGTCGGAGTGGAGCAGGCTGGGGCCAGGCTGCTCTGCTTCCCGCCGCTGCTAGTGAGAGCCTGTCGGGGGTGGGGGAGAGGGTGGATAGGGGTTGAAGCAGTCAGGGGACAGGGAGCAGGGGGATTGGGTGGGGTCCTGGGGGTGATTAGGGATGGGGGTCTCTGGAGGGGGCGGTCAGGGAACAAGGAACGGGGGGGGCAAAGCAAGTTTGATATAACGCGGTCTCACCTATAACACAGTGAGATTTTTTGTCTCCCGAGGACCTTGTTATATTGGGGTAGAGGTGTAGTTATCAGTGGTTCACAGTCATGCTGGAAGTACATAGTGAGTGGGATCCTGCAGGGATTAGTTCTGGGTCTGGTTCTGTTCAATATCTTCATCAATGATTTAGATAATGGCATAGAAAGTACACTTACAAAGTTGACATGCATCCGACAAAGTGGATATTCACCCACGAAAGCTCATGCTCCAAAACTTCTGTTAGTCTATAAGGTGCCACAGGACTCTTTGCTGCTTTTACAGATCCAGACTAACACGGCTACCCCTCTGATACCTTACAAAGTTTGTGGATAATACCAAGCTGGGAGGGATTGCAAGTGCTTTGGAGGATAGGATTAAAATTCAAAATGATCTGGACAAACTGGAGAAATAGTCTGAAGTAAATAGGATGAAATTCAATAAGAACAAATGCAAATTACTCCACTTAGGAAGAAACAAACAGTTGCACACACACAAAATGGGAAATGACTGCCTAGGAAAGAGTACTGTGGAAAGGGATCTGGGGCTCATACTGGACCACAAACTATGTATGAGTTAACTGTAACACTGTTGCAAAAAAAGTGAACATTCTGGGATGCATTAGCAGGAGTGGTGCAAGCAAGACACAGGAAGTAATTCTTCTGCTCTCTTTATTATATATGGAGATATACCTATCTCATAGAGCTGGAAGAGACCCTAAAAGGTCATCAAGTCCAGCCCCCTGCCTTCACAAGCAAGACCAAGTACTGATTTTGCCCCAGATCCCTCAGTGGTCCCCTCAAGGATTGAACTCACAACCCTGGGTTTAGCAGGCCAATGCTTAAGCCACTGAGCTATCCCTCCCCCTTGGTTAGTTAATGTGAAGCTGAGCTAGATCCCGAGGGCCTATACTGTTGTTCAGCAAGACTCTTTGAACCTATCATCACATATTGCCTGTGCATTTGAGTTCTTTGAAATCCACCCAAGCTGAAGGCATCTCCTTAGTTTGGCTTGCAGCACCACATCTAACAACTGGACTTGGAGCTCATTAAAGGATATTTAAAAAAAAATCTATTAGACAGCAGATATATATTAACTGATAACTTACTGGTATTTACTGGAGACTATCAAACTCTAAAAGATGAAACTACTAATTCAAGAATTTGGGTGTCCCATATTTTCTATGGAGGAAGAGGAGAATAGATATAGATCAGTTGAAGGTTAGATTGATTTATAACGATAAAAGAATAAATAGATGGACTTGGGTCAATGTTTGATTTTCTTGAGACAGGTGGAAAATTCGATGTAATGTAATGCTGCAGTTGTGAAAGCAAAAAGCATCATGTCCATTGGTTGAATTGTTATAGGCTAGAGAGAGGCCCATTTTTTTTCAGAATTATAAACACAAAACTCACCCTGTAATTTGATAGGCCTCTGTGGATTTTATGCATTGGAGTGTGATTTTTTTTTTATTTCTATTGATATTTAGAAATTCAGTATTTAGGATGACTGACTCTTTTTAAAACAACAGCTTCAAATGCATTGAGTCATCTGGATAACAGCTGATACAGATTAGTGGAAAAGAAGCAAAATATCTGGTTCATTCTCTCTCGTGCACGCACCCACACCTCCCTCAATAGGAAAGGGAGTTAAAGCCATTTATTCTAAAAGTACACCTCTACCCCGATATAACATGACTCAATATAACATGAATTCGTATATAACGCGGTAAAGCAGTGCTCCGGGGCGGGGGGTGAGGGGGCTGTGCACTCCGGCAGATCAAGGCAAGTTCTATATAAAGCAGTTTCACCTATAACGCGGTAAGATTTTTTGGCTCCCGAGGACAGTGTTATATCGGGGGAGAGGTGTATTTATTTTCCATCATGTTGCCCTGTCCTTTCTGCTTGGTGTATTATGCAATAAAATGAATACACCCAGAACAGCACATTATTTAAAAGAACTGAACCCCTTTTTTCATGACAGGAGGTGAGTGAGAAAAAAGGGGATGTCTCTTTCCCCAAGGTTAGCTCTATGCCACTTACAGTTTTTGCACGGATAGAATAATGTTCTTATAGTTACAGAGTGCATATACAGAGCCAATGTCTTTTAATCCTTTTTCAGATGGTGAACTAGTGTTCTTTTGTTGCTGATGTTTCAAATTATGTCATTTTTCACAACGATGTGGAGAACAAGTATCATATGGTCTGTTGTCATAGTTACTTTGTCTTGAAGTACTGTACTTTAATGCTTTTTTTATTTTTAAGGTTCTTTTTCATCTACCATGGTACAACTATATCATATTTAGTAAAATAGTAGACTACTTTTCAGTTCTGTTTTCTAAATTTTAATAAATATTGAGAAGATGTTTGGTAACATTAGCCTCCGATTCTGAAATGATATCCATACAGGCAAAGCCTGCGTGCAGCCCCTTTGCCCTATTAGAATGTTGTGTGGGCTTAGGGGTAGGGACGTGACTGCTTGGATATCATTGTAGGACGGGATCCTTACTCTATAAATATAGGCTTTTATTTTTCCACATTTTAGATGCCTAACTGGCAATTAGACTTCTCGTGTTCAAAGAATCATAGGGTGAAATCCTGCCAGTTTTCCTCGAGTGTTGGTCCCTCTGAGTATTCACTGTGGGAGTGCGTGCACTCCATGTGCCCAGGACTGGAAACTCTTCAGTAGTAGTGTCCATTGGTCTGTTCATTGGCCGTTCACGTCTCATGCTGTCAACAAAGTGGTAAGGGATGACACGGACCTACTGCCTCAGCTACTCACAGCCTGGGACTGAACTCTCCTGTGTTTGTAGCCTGCTAGCTTGCTCGAATCTCTAATTAGTAAAACTATAAATAGTTTATTATTGTTAATAGTATTTAGTCAGTGAGTAGTCTTAGTCACAGTTACAGAGGGGGGAACCCCAGGCCCCTATTAGCTAATTTTCCCAACACTCAGGACACTTATGCCTAAGGTCCCACGCTTCAAGTCTTAACTTGTCCACCCATGGGACTTATCAGTAATTGACCTGCATGAGAACTGCCTCTACTGCACTGAGATCTCCTTTCCCCCTTGAACTAGGCAGTCTCAGGAGTTCAGACTCTGCAGGAGCCAGATGAAGCATTTTGTGAGACTTTGATCAGATTGACCTCCTGCTCTCCGCCTCATTGACTGGAGCCTAGTAGGCTCAGGAACTCTGCAAAGTGGAAGCATGAAGAAGACAAGGAGAAATACCCTCATAAGAAGGCAAACAAGTTGGCTCATAAGTCCTCAAAGAAGGGAGCTGCATTTTCCCCGGGACTGCATGAGACTCCATGCCACAGAGGGGGGTGCTCTTGGAGTTCACTGGGCGCACAAGCCAGCTTTGACAGTGCTGGTAGCTTCCAGTGCTCCAAAATTGTCCTCAAAGGGGCATAAGGAAAGTAAGAAAGTGCTCACCATCTGCCCTGGCTTGCACTGACAGATCAAATACCAATGACTTCTTCCAATTCTCCTCTGTTCAGACCTTGATATGCCCTTCTCAAGGATCATCAGGACCCTGCTTTCCAGGGAATACCTCTAGTCGCACTGCCAGAAGACAATTGTTACTGATGGCTCCCCCTTCGAGTTGTATGACTGTTACTCTGTGGAAGTATAGAAGTTGGTAGTGCCAGTTCCACCAATGGTCTTCACACACGAAGTCAACCTGTATAGAGCTGCCAAAGCCTCATCCCAGGACTCATATAGAGCAGTCAGGGATTAATGGCAGTCCCGATGGGATCTGCCCCCATCCCTGCGAACCAACCTACTGGCCATACTGGAGCACTTGAGACCCTTACTATCGAGTTCCAGACTTTGAACACTGAGGGCGCAGATTTAATCAGAAATCACCTCCAGTGCTACAGCCTGAGCCCTCTCTAGGGCAGGCAAAAGGACACGAGCAGACAGTACCTCTGGATCTGCCAAGGGCTTCTTTTTCGTCTGTGGACAAGGTGATGATACCAGTCTCCCCCTCCTTAAGATGATTACAAGCGGTAATAGGAACTTCTCCGGAGGAATACTGAAACCCCCCAGATCTCACTGGAAGAGGTTCAGGATCCTCCCTTCTCCCCACATTGTCATGGACATTCTCTTGTCAGTGGCACCCTCCAAAATGGCACTTCCTATGAATGAGGCTGTTTTGAAGCCAGCTAAGGACACCTCAGCCACATGGGGCCCTACCCCAAAGAGAATTGAAAAGAAGTATGTTGTTCCCGCTAAGGAGGCAGAATATTTGTTCTCTTACCCAAACCAGAACTCTATGGTTGTCTAAGCTGTCACAGAGCAGAATGACTAACCAGGATCATTCCTTCAGATAAGAATGCCAGAAAGAACTTTTCTTCAGCCAGTCTTCTTTTCCATATCAAGAAGTACTGGATGCTTATGTCAAAATACAATGTCATGAACTACAACAAGAGTTGACCAATAAATTACCTTAGTAATGCAGGCCCCAATTCCAGGCTGTTCTGGAAATCTAATGGCCAGGTCATCTCTTCAGCTGTCATTGGACATAGCGGACACAGCTTCCTGTGATGTCAGTAGTTCAGACAGGTTTCTTGGCTGCAGCCATTGGGGTTCCCCAAAAAGGTTCAGGTGATGGTAGAAGATCTCCCCATTGAGGTTAACAAGCCTTCAGCAAGAAAACCAGTGAGTCACTTGACTCACTCCAAGACTCTCATGCCACTCTCCATTCCTTG
Organism: Mauremys mutica; assembly: GCF_020497125.1. Classification (NCBI taxonomy): domain Eukaryota; kingdom Metazoa; phylum Chordata; order Testudines; family Geoemydidae; genus Mauremys; species Mauremys mutica. The sequence goes on from NC_059079.1 coordinate 26,844,081, forward strand.
GGAATATGTACCCCACCATCTTGCAGAAAATATTCTAAAGTGCTGCAGCGTACATTCCAACCAGCCCCATGGCCATGCTACCAGGGGCCCTCTGAGCCACCAAGAAAGCACCATAGAGTACAGTGCGGCAGACACACCACTTCACTATTGTCCCTTGTCCAGACCCAGCTGCCTAATTCAGTTAGGGGCTGGAGAGGCCATAACTGGGGAAAGACCTTTTTCTTCAAATAATTCCTGATCCCCAAAAAGAAAGGGAGCTGCAGACTCATCTTGGACCTCAGGCATCTGAATGTCTTCATCCACCACATAAAATTTAGGATGATTACCCTAGTTGCTCTAATCCCCTCCCTAAACAAAGGAGACTGATCTGCAACTCTCGATTTAAGATGTTTATTTTCATAAAGACATGCCCCCAGCACAAGCAATTCCTGCATTTTTGGGTGGCTATAGAGGCTAAACCCAGTACAAGATGTTTCCCTTTGGTCTTGGAGTGGCCCTATGGGTTTTTACAAAGGTCATGGTGATGGTAGCTATGCACTTGTGCCAGCAACTCTGAAGTATATTTCCCTATCTAGACAGATTCCTCATAATGAGAGACCTCAGCATTCATCTCAGTCTTCACACAACAGTCTGGTCCTGCTTGGTCCACCAAGGCCACATGGTAGCATGCACCTATGTGACCCCCTTTATCCAGGCTACCCTTGTGCAGTATCCAGGCTTGGCTGAGAAAGGTCTACCTTTCAAACAGGGATTCCTTGGACAAGAGAGTCTCAGTTCCTTGTAGCATCTGGACACCTCTCACCTGGCGGGGGGAGAAGGACATTCTTTGTGCGATGGTTCCCTTTGCTCCCTCCCTTCCCACAAAGGCACTCATTATAGACATGTCTCTACGAGGCTGGTGAGTGCACCTGGACAACTACACAGCTCAAAGTTCCTGGACTGTCAGGTACCAGACCACATAGGCACAACTGCTGTCCTGCTCCCTAACTAACTGCGCTGCTAGGCAATCTTAGAATTCTGAGTGGGCAGAGCCCCTGATTGGCTGCTAGTTTAGCAGTCGTGCTTATAAGCTTGGCCACCACAGCAGCTTAGTAGCTGCTCAACGCATACCACACCCACAACTGTACTTGCCCTTGTTCCAGCCTGCTTCCCGTCCCTGCTCCTGCTTTCCTCCAGCCGTTGCTCCCCTCTGGCTTCAGACTTCCCCCAGCTCTGCCTCTGGCTTACAAGTCTGGGTGACCCTCCAGTTCTGGCATTCAGCTTCTCTCTCACTGGTACTGACTCTCAGCTCGTTTCCTGGACTCTGCCCACCCTGGCACCCACTTCAAAATGATATACCAAACTCTTACTTTCACCACTAGGCCTGACCACCCATGGCCTGGTCGGCACATTCTACATCAACCTTCTTGAATTGCAGATAGGCCACAAGGTGTGCAAGCAATTCCGATCCACTCATGTCCAGGTCAGGGTGGAGAACATCTATGTATAAACTAATAGAGGGGAGTGAGGTCCGTACCACTCTGGAGGGAGGCTGTCCAGCTCTGAAATTGGTGCATCTACCATCAAATCATCTTCACTGCAGTGCACATACCAGGAATGATGAAATTCTGAGCAGACAGCCTCAGCAGGTATTTTCACAAGGATCACAAGTTGAAACTCCAGATCGATGGTACAGCGGATAGTTTGTCAGTGGGTATTCCCATCATGGGACCTCTTTGCCACCCAGGGAAACAAGAAGTGCCCAGCCTTGAGACACACAATGGCACAACTCCGGAGGGGATGCCTTCCTAGTGCAGTGGTAAGACATATTGATATATGCCTTCCATGTCATCCCCCCTCCTACCTCACATATTCTGAAACATCAAGTTGGACAAGGCGATACTGATTTTAATAATACCATGATAGCCATGACAATCCTGGTATACCACGGCTCTGCAGATGGCCTCCCGCCAGTACATTTACCTACTGCCATCTCCAAACCTATTGTCACAGAATGGAGTCAGGACCAGCCATACCAATCCAGCATCCCTCCATCTGGCAGCCCAGATTTTGGATGGGGGATGGATTTAGAGAGATCCTGCTCAGAGGAAGTCCAATCCATCAATCTCAATAGCTGGAAACCCTCTCCATGAAAGTGTGATGCTGCCACATGGAAGCAATTCTCCTTGTGGTGTCAATATCCAGACAATAAAATGGGTGGAGAAAGTAGACTGTGCTACACAATGGTTTAAATTAGGTGCCCTTGTGTCTTCTAGGTTTTTCATTTGTTACAGTGGAACAATTTTTAAAAATTGTTTTCCAGACAAGAGTAGTACCTGTGAAGGCAAGAAGGAATGAAGAAGGGTAGATGTAGAAGGGATGGAACTAGTGAGAGGAGGAAAGGGGTAAGGAAGAGGTAAGGAAGGATGGAGTGGTGGCAAGTGGGAAGAAGAATGGTAGCAACAAGGACAAAAATGGGGTGCGAAACATGGAGGGAAAATGGGTGAGACAGGAGCAGGTAAAGCGGAAGTTAGTGTAACTTTAGATACTGATGTTCAATAGGGCAGAATTAAACTGAAAATGTAAAATTTAGACCAACAGGTTAAATATGGCAAATGCAGGTTGTATGAGAAGGTAGTGACTTTTGACGAGGCTAGATTTTGGGTAAAATTGGGACTTTGAAAATATTACCCCTTGTCCATATTTGAACCAGCATCTTAGGGGTGAAACACTCCAAATACCATTACCGGTCACCTAAATATACTTGAAAATAAACCAAGAGGTTGTTGGTTTTTTTAAGTCAATAACATCCTCATTACTCAACCTGATACTTAAAGTAGTTTAATTTCTTTCTTATCTGTTTTGACAGCTGAATCTTATCTTCCTGGTGATCACATTGTGCAAAATGGTGAAGCACTCAAACACTCTGAAACCAGACTCTAGCAGGTTGGAAAACATTAAGTAAGTGCTTTGTGTTCAAGTATGAGAACTATGATTATTTTCTGATTACTGAACTGATTGAAAGCTACTCTCCATTAGGAACACATGGCTTTGTCTCCCAGCAACTACAAATGTCAGTTAGAAAGAAACAGTACCAATCCTGCTTTCCTTACATTGTTACCATAATGTCACAGGCATTTGTCAGAATTAGATCATTTCGGCCTGGAATTAATGCCAAGAAATTATTTCAGTATCTTCACGGAAATTCCATAGCAAAGTGGCAATTTCATTTGCATTTAAAATGTGGTTCAAAATGATGTTCCTGTTTGCATGGCTGATATGATTATGTTAAGTTTGTTTTGTTAAATGGCGTTTTTATTTTAGGGATTCTGAGCAGTTTTCATTTGTAATCCAGTTCTCCCAAGAGAAATGACTCCATTACTATTGTTAACTTGAAGATTATCTGTTGTTTTCATGCTAATTGAACAAATGTTTACTTTATATTGGTGCTGTATTTCAATATCCCTTTTGGAGAGTAATGCAAGTGTTACGTAATTAATAAGAATCTTACAGCTGTGATAGTCTTTTGATAGTCTTTTAGTGTATTCTATTTAGTGTTCCCCCCCCCCCCCAAACTGAAGGCTGTTGCTATAAACTCTTCAAAGGGATGATGTAACTTAGAACATTAAGGGTTGGCTGTGAAAAGGTCCTACAGATTTGTTTTCAATACTGAAAATGGCAAAGACAGGTTTACATTAAGGCTAACATTGCAAACTAGATGCTATAGATAGGTCAGTATCAGCTTCATTGCATGTTGCATGAGGAGAGAGAGCGCTAATCTTTAGCATCTCTCTCTTTTCTTCCTTTTCCTCTTTCTGTCTTCTCATCCACACCAGTAATTACCGTGTTTGTGATGGCTACTATAATACGGACTTACCTGGGTAAGATAGAACCCTACATTAACAAATTCCTAGCATGATATTTTTAATTTTACAAACTCCGTCAATATTGTGGATCACCCTTAATTTTAATTAACTAGTTTGGAATTATCTAATTTGCTAAAGTATTTTTAACTATTATATGCCTTTATGATTTTAAATTGCTTGCGTCTGCACTTTGAATTTCCTAATTTTGACTAATTTTATATAAAATACACAAATGCTTTCATATTAATTTCTGTTACAATTCTGTCTAATAATTTTGTTTCTCTTTTCTGCTTATAACGCTTTCTAGCTATGAAGATAATAAACCATTTATCAAGTAAGATCATTAGTTAGATGTGGAATGCACTGACTAAAATCCCTTTCCCTTTCATTCTGTGCTGTTCTCTACAATTCTTTTTTCCTTAAACTAGTCATGTTGGAATCTCTCTCAAATACTTTATTTTGTGGATGTATCCATATTTTTGTCACATTTCAGCTAGGCTCCTTCATGTGGAAGTTAGATCACTTAGCCTTAGTTTAGCTGAGTTTACCAGAATATTAAAGCCTTAGGTTCTAGGTTTTTACTCTGCTGTTTAACTTTTGTGTATTTATTACATTATTTGGTGACATATGGAAGCACCACTGTTCAAAATATAGGGCTCAGTTAGTGGTTAAGCTAGACTTACCAATCTCCTTTGTAAAAATACAGATAAAGCAGTGGGGTAGCTGGGCCTTGTGCTACACCTCTGCATTTTAAAATAGTTTTGACATCTTGTGCAGTTCTTGAATAAGAAAAAGGTCATATCTACTGTTGCTGTTTCCACTGGAGACTGAAAGTACCAAATGGAATTGTTCTTTCTTTAATAGATGAAAGGTTAAAGCCAAGGATTTTTTGCATTTGAATGTGAACCTAGTAAAAGTCAACTGCAGCAACTGAAATGTTAATATTGGAAGTGGCGGTATGCATTTTTATCAGCAGTGTTACTAAAATTAATTTTCTTTTACAGGTCCTGGGTCTTGGGTGCATTTGCTCTCCTGTGTCTTCTTGGCCTAACATGGTCATTTGGCCTGCTGTTTATCAATGAGGAGACGGTTGTGATGACATATCTCTTCACAGTATTCAATGCTTTCCAGGGAATGTTTATTTTCATCTTTCATTGTGCCCTTCAAAAGAAAGTAAGTTACTGAAAACAAACACGCATGGTTTATACCTCTTCAGTAGCCTGATATTTTTAGAAAAGAAATAGCAATGAAGAAAAATGGGAGATAGAGTGTAATTTCAAGGGAAGGCCTGTCTTCTAGTGGTTAGATCAATAGCAGGGAACTGGGAGTCAGAAACCATTGGTGCTGTTTGCAGCAAATACCTTGCTGTGTGCTCTTAGGCAAGTCATTTAACTACTCTGTGACTCATGCAAGTGTACACTGGGTATTAATAGTACAGAGGTGTTGCAAGGCTTAGTTAATGTTTCTTAAAGTGGTCTGAGAATCTTGGATGAAAGTTACTAAAGGTAACTTCCCACAGCTCCCATTGGCCGGGAACAGCGAACCACAGCCACTGGGAGCTGCGGGTGTGCATATGTAAACAAACTAGTAGCCCGCCAGCGGATTACCCTGCAGGTTGCGCACCACTGAGTTAAAGCATCAAACAATGGCTGTTCAACCTTCCACTCACTTACAATGTCAGTGGGTTTGGCTACACTGCAAATGAAGGTGTGGTTGCAGTGCAGGTAGGCATATCCATACTAGCTTAATCTAGCTATTGTGGGTAACAGTGGCAGTGAAGACACAGTGGCACAGACTCTGTTGTGGGCCAGCAACCTGAGTACGTACCCAGCAGGCCTGGACGGGGAAAACTAGTCCTTGCTGAATGCTGTGCCACCACTTCCTCACTACCAATGTTAGCCAAGGCAGCTAAATTAAAGCTAGTTGGGTATGCCTACTCATGCTGCAATCAGAGCCTCATTTTCAGCTTAGATGTGTCTCAACCTGCAGGAGATCACTTCTGGGGTTGAGGGAGTAGTGTACCCTCTATATCAGTGAACGGTCCTTGCCTTCTCTCTTGAGAGGTGTCAGGTAGTACCAGTGGCGATGGGTGAGGGTTGCAGTGTGGATAACTTCATTTCAGAATCAATTGAGATCCCAAAGTTAATGCTGAACGCCAACAGATGGTAGAAATATGTGGTCATTAGTGGTAGGTAGTATGTAAGGTGGAAGGGAGTTTTCCAAAGTTGACAATTTTTGTATTTTAAAAAATCTTGACTAGCCCAAAGACTGTGGAGTGGGCTCATTTGTAAATTCCTGTAAACTACTGACCCTGGGGCAAGAGTCCATTATTCAGGCTACAGGTTTAAAGCTGAATATCCTTTTAACAATATCCTGAGCTGCCCCTTGTTTGTGTGGTTATTGTATATGTATTACTCTAGCAAAAAATGGCAACTGTACGAAAGAGCTTACAATCTATGTTGGAGTCGTATACCAAATGAGGGTAAAAAGGACATGGTAATAAAGGGGGGGGGGGAGAGGTGTAAAATGAAAAATTATAGTCATTATCTTCTCTTAAATGTAACCATTTTGAAATCATTTTAGCAAATTTACAATAGACATTTAGCCACTAGATATTTTAACCAATTTACATTTTGGAACTTATAATCATTAGCCCTTGTTACATGTACCTCACGGGACTTAATTAACTCAATGCTTGTAAAGTGGTTTGAGACCCTTAGATGAAAAGGGTGCTAAGTGCAAAGTATCATTCTTGTGATTTAAATTGTGCATGCTCACCATTTAACTTTGTGTGTTTCTTAATTTGAGGTATACAGCTTCTTTCATGCAAACTGTTATAACATGTTTTAGGAAGAGAGCCAGAATAAAAAGAGAGAAATGTTTATCTCCTTACACATTCAGAAAGGGAAACCCATAGAAATGGGATTGAATATAGAAAAGAGGGAAAATTGTAAACATAGTAAAGATGCAAATAATTTCTAGATTAGGATATCTTAAAATTTTGCCTTTTAACCACTTATATAGGATTTGAAAACCAAAGACACACTGCTGTTTTATTTTCTACTATCATGCATTGTTTCTGTATTAAGTGGAGTCAAGCAATGTTAAAGTGCCAGTCAAGTATGAAAAAACTTAATCTAGATCAAGAAGATTTATACCTGAAAGAATGCTAAGGCTACCATTTAAGGTTTAAAAGTTTCAGTGCCTTTCACTGGATATCATCATCCTGTCCCTGTCTGCATAGCTAATGTAGTCTTTTTATTCTGTTATTACTAGTTGGTCACTGAATTGAACAGAGATATAGAACTGTGGAAGAGAAAACTATTACGTTTCCAGTCCTGACAAGATGATAGTGCTGTTACTTCCATCAGTTTCGAACAGGCTATAATTTAGAAATAATGACAATGGAATGTGCAGTACTGACAGATAATGTACATTCACAGCAATATAGGCATTAGACAAAACCGGCCCTGGAGGGTGGTATTTGGGTAAAATACAGCTTTGATTGCTATTGTCCCTGTTATAGTGTTTCAGAGCATTTAATATCCGTTAACGTTCAGAAATACATTTTCCTTAGGTGTTATGTCATTTAATGACACAGAACTTTACATTTTCATGAACTTACCCATTCTAATTATGTATCTATGATTATATTTTTGTATGGTATAGATGGGTTCATCTAAAATACATACAGTGTACCTTTCCTTTACAAAATATGTAAGTTGGTATCTGTATAAAATTCAAGCTTTGACTAAAAAACTGATTTTTAAGTTGAGTAGTCAAATTTGCATCCTGCTCATGCTTTTATAAAAGCACCATGGTAAAACTATGTACTCTTTGAATAAAAGACTTGGGGTTTTGAAAGCAAAGCCTGAGTTATGTGAAAAAAACCTTATTAATTTGTAATGGGTTTTCAGTACTACATATGAAAATGTTACCTTTTCTCACACAATCTCTCTCTCATTTTCACGTACATTCACAGGACAGATAAACTTTTCAGAAGTGTCTAGTGACTGTGGAGCCCAAGTTCCATTTTGAAAAGAAACTTGGAAAATTAGGAGCCTTAGCAGCCAGATGACTTTGGAAAAGTCCTGGTGGATAAAATTTTCAGAAGCATGTCTTTTACCGATCCATGCAATGCTGCCAGGATATGTGCATGCTAATATAAGAATTACTTAGAACCAGTTATCAGTGAACACATTTGAGGGAAAGAACTTCTCTGTAAAATAGTTCTGATGACTTTAATATTAATAAACATCAATACATCTAATTATCAAGACGTTCATTTAGAAACAAGGTAACTAATCGTAGGCCAAATTTTGGTATTATTACTTAGCTTTTCTTAATCTTTATTCAGACAAAAATCTCAATGAAGTTTCAGAGTTCAAACTTCCTGGAGTCAGCAAACATACATAGCAACAAAGATTGTAATTCTTGTATCTTGACAGTAGTTCTATTGAGTTATCTCATGGCCTGGATTCTACAATCCAAAACTTGGCACTGAGACAATATGGCAGTCTTCACCGATGTGGTTTGCATTCTGCACAGATTAGGGCAGTTTTAAAAAACTGGACTCAATATTTTTGCATTAAAAACTAAAGACTGGAAAGTCTGAAGAGGAAAAAATACCAACCTAATCAGTTTATCAAAGAATGTTTATTTATTCCTGCACAAAACAGTCATTCCATTAAAAAGAAATTACTCCCAGAACTGTGCAAAAACGCAGATGTGTAACCTGGTTTACATATATTGATCTATGATAGCAGGCCTTTTTAAATAACTATAAATAACTTGAATTAAAAGCTCGTCAACTGCATCAAAATGAGGAAAATTTTGAATTTGTGTGTCTGCCATAAAGGAATTTGTTTAAAATTCATTAATAGTTGATGGTTGGTCACATCCTTATCTCAAGAGACATATTTATTGTGCATCTTTTTTTTTTTTAATATCCCCATTGTTCATCTACAGGTACGTAAGGAATACGGCAAGTGCTTCCGACATTCCTATTGCTGTGGTGGATTACCAACTGAGAGCCCCCACAATTCAGTGAAGGCATCGACAACAAGAACTAGCGCTCGCTATTCCTCTGGCACTCAGGTAACAAAGACTTTGACAGCATCTTCTAATTAACCTTATTTACAAAAGCCTACTGAGACATGTTCCATTCATATGCACTAACTGTCTTCTCATTATAATGATCTAGGTGGCAATACATGGTTTTGTATTGTAGAATTGATTTCTTTTTAAACATTTCCTTTCAGTTTGTTCTTATGCAAACATCCTCTTTTTATTTTTGTATGGAACTGGCAAGGATACCATCATGTTTTATCTAATTGGAATTTAGTAGACTAGACTTTTCATAACAAAGGAGCTATTTAGTTTAGAAATTATTTAGTTTAGAGCGAGAAGCAATGTAGATGTTTCACATGATGACAGATGAAAGGGGGAAAATCTGTGCCCTAAAATACAATGTTTATGTCTCACTGCTTTACGTTAACAGAGTCGTATAAGAAGGATGTGGAACGACACTGTGAGAAAACAATCTGAATCTTCCTTTATCTCAGGTGACATCAACAGCACTTCAACACTTAATCAAGGTCAGTCACTGGGAACATTTCAATTTTAGATAACTTAGATTTAATAGTATTTGACAGATAAGAGTTGAAACAAATTTGTGTTGGAAAAAAAACTCTTGAACACGTGTTCTCTAAAATTATAGTCTTTCATGAGCACATTTTAAAATCTTGTTCACTCAACTTGCCCATTCACTATAGAAGTTGACTTTCTCTATTCATGGGAAATGTTTTTTAATAAGTTTCATCAATAATTTAGCTTAAAAGCAAGAACATAATTTTAAAACTTTACTAACCTTTATAGGTTAAATCTGAAACAGAAATACAAGTCAGTAACATTTTTCATGCATATTTGAGACTATGATTTTTAGACTCAGAAATGTTCCCAGTGAAATCAAATTGACACCATTTCTATGCAAAAGACATGTAAAGATTTTTTTCAGTAAAGTTTTTATCCTTTCTGTGACCACATTGCATCTGCCATGTGTAATGGCCCCAAAAATACACAGCCACATAATCTAGACTTGAAGGCTTCTGATGGCCACAAATTTATTAATTGTTTTAACTTGAATTGAAGGTTATCCAGCATATCTAGTCCATACAGCTGTATGTAACATTTGTGAAGGCCCCAAACACATTCTCATGCCCATGGCCATCCAAAAAACGAGGAGAGTTCTAGCCACAATCGCCACCACTCTTGTCTCCCCTCACCAAACTTTCTGCCAAGGAGCCACTAATGGAGGTAGGGCTGTTCTGTGTTAAAGCTGAATGCAACAGCCTGTCACTATGCCCCTTTCCCCTATCTATGCCCTAGCTTTAACTTTTCTCAACTCTGCACTCACATTGTGAGAAAAGGGTATATGAACCTGACCTCGCTGCAACCTCCTGCTACATTGGCAAAATTTAAAAAGACAGTAGCAAAACTACTATTAGTACTACCAAATTTAGCAATCCCTATAGATGCTGCTCAGTTCCAGAGAAAATCCTGAGGAACCATAACCAGTAAGCCCCTTTACCTTCAACCCACAAACTAAGCATTAGTCCTAACTGCTGAACCTTGAAAATGAGGAAGGCAAAAAACAAACCACCACCAATGCACTAGGATGCTGCTTAGGGTAAAATTACTTCCTGACCCCAAATAGAACAGTAGGCTAAACTCAGTGAACTGCCATCCACCTGAATCTTTACATCTACTCTAGAATCTGGTGAACTAAAATTAACCAATTGCTGGGCAGTAGAAGAGGAGTTTGCTGCTGCTGGAAAGAGGTATGCCCTGCAGAGGCCAGCAGAAGCCAGCCTGGGACCTCAGTCCCCAGACTTGCTCTGCCTATGCCACGGCCTTCAGCTAATTCAAAGGCCAGGGGCAATGTGGAGTTGAGGCCTAACAGCCATACCACTAGGCAATAGGCACAAGGTCTTTTCAAGGGAAGATACCATGACCAAATGAACCCCTTGTGCTAGCCTGCCAAGCTTAGAAAAGGGTTTTTAGTTACAGTATCACCATTAGAATGACACAAATCTAAACAAGCTAATTTACAAATTAACATGGGCTTGAAGGGGGGAAGGGGGTGTTAAATGAACCTTTAGGCTAAAATTGACAGAAAATATGGAAAGGTTACTTACCTTACGCAGTAACTGGTGTTCTTGAAGATAAACCCCCTGTGGATGCTCCACTTCGAACAGTACTCGAAGAACTACTGTTGGTAAACTGTAAGCTAGTAATTCAAGCTAAAAGTAAAACATATGGGAGAAGATGTAATATATTGTAATATGGAAATGCACTGGAATTAATATTTCTCATTGTGTCCAAATAGCAACTTTTACAAGTTACGGTAAAAAGCAATCTAATTGTTAACTAAATTAAACCACTGTCAAATAAAATTAGCATAATCTGTCAATAAAAGAATTCTCTGAACTCCAGGAATTTCTGCTACCTAGAATAAAATATCTCTAGTAGGATAACGGCATTAATATTTAAAATATAATATCTTTAGCTATTGCCTGAATGAGAATCTAATAAATTTAAATATAGTATGAAAATGTGGATGGCTTTTTAGCTCTCTTTGGACTTGTAATGTATTCAGATAACATTAGTCCTGATGCAGTTGTGCAACTCAATACAACATAAGTTGAATTTTACCTTAATGAGATGTTTAAAATCATGTTTTCAATCAAAGGTTTTAGCATAATTTTTCTTCATTATTCTGACTAGTTTTCCTACTAATTTAAAAACTAAAAGTCACACAGCCAAATTAACTGGTTTTCAAACATTTAGTTTTTAACAAATTATGCTGAAACTTTGTCTAATAAATAACTTGAAATCTTGTGTAAATGGTGATGCATTAAAGTTGAAAATTAGTAAAATATCTGTTCATATGATCATGTCATGTTTTATTTTATCTTGCTAAGCCAATTGTTAGAGAAATTTAGACATTTAAAAATAAATTTTTAAAACCTGGCAGATATTGTCACAGCATGAATCTGTCCCAAAAGAACATATGAATGGTTTAATTTCTTAAAGCAAAACATTTTGCTTTCTCCTCAGCATGTGTGCTTTTGCATATACTAAGATAGGCTTGTTGCAGTTTGTCATTCCTTGTATTTCTTTGAAGAAAGTTATTTCCTTCCCCCTCCCCTCTGCTTTTTGAAGGTTAGTAATAACCCAGATGTTTTCATAATGAATTGTCCAACATCTCTAAATTAATAAAATTTGGATTTTTCAGTTCTGGACCACAGTGTTCAAGGTTCTTGATTAAGCTGTAGCATCTTCAAATAGAATATGGATCCCTATGCATTTAACTGCTATTCTTCTTTAATGTTATTTTTATAGAAATCAGTAAATGTCATTCTCAGCAGGTGTTTACTTTGGGGATTTAGCACCTGTGAATTACTGAAATTTAACTAAGTTTTCGCTCTCCTCCTTCAAATTAGTAGTTCAAATACATTCAGAAATTTTCAGCCGAATTACATTTGACAAGTTCTACATGACTCATGATGAATAAAAAAAAAATGTTATAGAAACTGTCAGAATAAAATTAAAGAACTGATGTCTCTTTTTCTGTTTCTTTGCTTTAGGAATGACTGGCAATTACCTACTAACAAACCCTCTTCTTCGACCACATGGCACTAACAACCCCTATAACACATTGCTCGCTGAAACGGTTGTATGTAATGCCCCTTCAGCTCCCGTGTTTAACTCACCAGGTGTGCTTATACTGACTGGAAAAAAAATTGCTTTTCTTTAGTCTGAATCCTTTCTTTTTGCTAGCTAGAAACTCAAATTGCAATATCCTAGTCCTGCATTCTGAATTTCTGTCAGTTTAAGAAATACTTACAGCGTTGCCAATGCCAGGCTTGTAAAACTGCACTATATTATAGTAATGCCTTTGCCATAATAGTATTTACCAATAATTATCCATGTTTTTAACACAGGTGGCATAAATCTTAATATACTATTACAGGACTGACACCACATGGTCCGAGAGCCCATCTTCAAGATATATATCACTTAGAGGTATCATGTCTATGCAATATAAGCTTCAGTTGACTCAAAATCTTGCCGAGAAAAACCTGCGTATGGAGTTGAATAAAACAGTGCGAGGCATCTTGACACACTTTTGGATACCCTGGTGTAGAAAATTGCATCCAGCATCAAATATAAGCCAAACTATAGTATAGTGCAGCTTTATGTTAGTTGATTTCTTTAGGAGAATCTTTAGGTTATAATTAGAACAGTTTAGTTCTCTGGGACTAAGGGTGTCATCACTAACCTAACTTTTGTTGTGATATTATTCAAATGCTTTTCTTAATTGCAGAGCAATTTATAAATTAATATATATCTAGTAGTTACAGTTTTGATGAGTGAAATAATTATCTCTAGTGTAATTAAAACTCAGCGTTAAAACTTTGACAATATGGAGAACATAAAACCTTGTTTCTGTTTTTTATTTCAAATTTCTTTTTTAACTGAACTGCGGTTTCTATTTTCATTCTCTTGTTTTCTTACTTTCCTTATGCTTTCCTCTAGCAACCTACAGAGAGACAAGTATGGGAGTAAAACTTAACTTTGCCTATCAAATGTAAATTTTTTCAGCATGGTTTTTAATGGGCACAATTAAAACATAACTAGTGGTCATGAAGTAGACTCAGCGGGCAAGTGGTTCACAATTTGCAACTGAAATGTTTCCACATTCAAACAGTACTTCTGTAGTGCTTTTTGGAAAATAACACAAGGTCTGTAGCAAACCCTATTGGTAAATGAGGATACGCTACGCAATGCTGAAATAATTTGCTGTTTAAAACCAAAGCAATGTCAAGCAAAAATGCTTAATCCTTTTCTTACATTTCTACATTCCCACAGTAATCTTGCTACAGGCTATGGAAAGATTTCAAGTGAATTACCTGATCATGGGCAACAAAACTTGCCTCCTCAAATCAGTCAAAATATATTCTAGAGTGCTTAACTCTGCAGTATATCACAGAACTCTCACTTTGGGTTATCAAATATGTTTTGGTATCTGCTTAGCAGAGCACAGAGAACAAAATTATAAAAATAAATCACTTTCATTAGGGAAATGAATGCCAGCATGCAGTCCATGTGTTGCCTCACTCTTATAAATGCCATATGTTCTGTGCAGCTAAGATCTTGAAACATATATGAAGTTACAAAGCTATGAAGTTGTTTAATCAAAGCTTAAAGAGGCCTTTCAAACAACCATCATCACTTTGTCTAATTCGGTACACATGGCAGGCTGGAATAGCACAGTACAAAATTACTTGCAAGTTTTTTAAAAGGAGAATTTAGCTCAAAATTAATATTCTGCTACCAAAACAGTCTCATGACAAAAACATATCACTTTCATTTTTTAAAAAAATTCAGAAGAAACTTGCATTTTCTAGAATACGCTGCAGCTTTAAGTGTGGAAAAAAGGCAAAACAAGAAAATCTGTAATCTTTTTCAATCAAAAGTGTTTTTTTTCCTATACTCCTCCAAGCCTTGCATATAATGCAGCAGCCTCACAGTGATCAGTTTCATTCCAATAACATCACTTCATTCTTTCTTTATTTCCAGTCATATTTGTAGTTAAAGTGACTTTCTAGGAATTCACTAACAAACAATCTAACTTTCAATGGTACAGGCTTTTCAGTTTCTTTCAAAACTCTTGTTTTTCTTTGCCTGGGAAGCATTGTGATTTTGTAGTTTACATGTCTTTGTGTCTATAGAAAACACATTTCTTCAACGCAAAAAAATTGCTACCATAAGATTCCAATTTTTTTCCTTAAACTTCTTTTCATATCTCCAGCAGACTTACCCAATCTGTCATTCCTCCAACAGTTAAAAGATGTCAGCCATGGCTGATTTCCTCCTCCCATTCCACAGTTAATATTTATTCTTTGGTTTAATTTCTGTGACCCATGCTTACAGAAATTCCTAACATTTCTGCATTTGAACTGCATGCCCATGGTGTCTGTGGGCCTAAGTCTTAATTGACTATACTGGTTCATTCAGTGCTGTCACTGTGACTGATGCAGACTGCAGGCGAACTTTGACCTTTAGAAGCCCGAGGCCATTGCTGGCAGACAGAATATTAGTGCAAAAATTACATTAAGTGGGAAAAAAGCTATTATTGCTAGTAATCTAATTTGCTGAACCCTTGCTCTGACTAAGTTGCTGAGAAGCTTAGTAATTCTTCATCATGTTACAATAAATCATTTTACTTTCTTTTATATATCAGCTACTCTTAGGCCAGATAGCCTGAGCAGACAGACATGATGTGAGTTGTCAAAGTGAGTCATTCCACCTGCTGTCTATCGTGTTGTTGGATGGTGCTTGTGGGCCCTGGTCCCTTTAGTGTGAAAGTTGGCTGTCCTTGTTTCACATAAATTCTTTGTATTTGTCCATTTTTTCATTCTTTTCTTTACTTCATCTCCAGAAAAAAAAGGAACGGTTAGAACTGTTGTTAAAGTAGTTGCTTGCCAGTTATGTGGGTTTATGTTATACATTTACCTTCAGTTTTGTATGTGGCCTAATTCCTTTTTAATTTAGTGTCGTTTAGGACAAATTCTGTTAATTTTATTTTTCTAATCATGGTGTTGTACTTTAAAATGTAAATGTTTACAAATGAATTGCTTTGCATTACATATGCAAGGGCATGGAGTGAACAGTTCCTTGTGGAAGAGTCATAAAACTGGTACTAAATTATGAAATCAGAATCCCAGAGTTCCCCCTAAATTTCTAAATTAAAATCCAATTCCACCCCATGGGAAATTATTTTTTAAATACATCTTTCCTATAAGGTGTGCAACTGTTTACAGTTGGGAATGTTCAATAACCTAACTTTTCTCAAGTCTTACTTCCAAGTACAACTTTGTCCTGAACTACATTAAAGAGTTTTATACAAAAAGAAGAAAAGTAAAAAGAGTGCCAGCGAGTAACCCAAACTGTCCCCTTTCTGTTTCAGGACATTCACTGAACAATGCCAGGGATACAAGTGCCATGGATACTCTACCGCTAAATGGTAATTTCAACAACAGCTACTCATTGCGCAATGGAGATTATAATGACAGTGTGCAAGTTGTAGACTGTGGACTAAGCCTGAATGATACTGCTTTTGAAAAAATGATCATTTCAGAATTAGTGCACAACAACCTGCGGGGCGGCAGCAAGAACCACAACCTGGAGCGCACACTCCCAGCCAAAGCTGTGATTGGCGGGAGCAGTAGCGAAGATGACGCAATTGTGGCGGATGCTTCATCTTTGATGCACAGTGACAACCCAGGACTGGAGCTTCACCATAAGGAGCTTGAGGCACCACTCATTCCCCAACGGACTCACTCGCTTCTGTACCAGCCACAGAAGAAAGTGAAGACTGAAGGAACTGACAGCTACGTCTCACAGCTGACAGCTGAGGCTGACGACCACCTACAATCCCCCAACAGAGACTCTCTTTACACAAGCATGCCCAATCTTAGAGACTCTCCTTATCCAGAGAGCAGTCCTGATGTTGAAGAAGATCTCTCTCCCTCCAGGAGGAGTGAGAATGAAGACATTTACTACAAAAGCATGCCAAATCTTGGAGCTGGCCATCAGCTTCAGATGTACTATCAAATCAGCAGGGGCAATAGTGATGGCTATATAATTCCCATTAACAAAGAAGGATGTATCCCAGAAGGAGATGTTAGGGAAGGACAAATGCAACTAGTGACAAGCCTTTAATAGTGTAGCAAAGAAATACTAAAGGCCACATACAAGTATTAAGAAGACTTTATTTGCCCAACGCAGGCTCCCTCATATCTGCTCAAAGAGACTATTCTGTTCACCCTGTGGTTCTCCGGTGTAAAGGGGATGACTGGACCTTGCAGTTCTGTGAATTTTTATAAAACAAAAACTTTGTATATACACAGAGTATACTAAAATGAATTATTTGTTACAAAGAGAAGAGATACCAACAAGGTATTTTAAAATATCTTCTGCTGCTGAGTTTAACAAAATTGTGAAACAAACAGATGAAAACTTTCCAGCCATTTTACTGCAGCAGTTTGTGAACTATATTTGTAAATATGGCTGCACCCTCCCCCCCTCTTGTTTTGGGTAGGCCTGCATTGTATTATATACAAGACGTAGGCTCTAAAATCCTGTGGGACAAATTTACTGTACCTTATTATTCCTGACAAGACTTTCAAAAGCAGGAGAGAGAGATTCTGCATCAGTTTGCAGTTCACTGCAAATCTTTTCCATTAAGGCAAAGATTGAAAACATGTCTAACCACTAGCAATCAAGCCACAGGCCTTATTTCATATATTTCCTCAACTGTACAATGAACTATTCTCGTGAAAGATGGCTAAAGAAATTATATTTTGTTCTATTGCTAGGGTAAAAAAATACATTTGTGTCCAACTGAAATATAATTATTAAAAATAATTTTAAAGAGTTTGAAGAAAATATTGTGAAGAGCTCTTGGTTGCACATATGTTATAAGCTGTTTTTCTTACACTTTGTTCATAGTACTGTAGTATGTTTAAAATCCAAGTTCTACCTGTTTTCACTTATTTTTCACTGTAAACAGTGTTCTGCTTTGAGAAGTTAATTTTTATTCTTATGTTTGACTTTTTTTATTGCCAAAAAAAAAAAAATCCAAGGAGACATTTCTGTTAGAAGCCAGTTATGCCATGCGTTGCACAAATTTGGTAAAATCTAGCCAAGATTGTAAATCAATTCCCTGTTCATTCTTTACCCAGGGTGGGATGGGGAGGGCTAATGGGGACACTGGACACTTCTCTCAAACTTTCTGGTGAACAAAAGGTGCCTGTCCTTTTAAAAATAAAATAAAACAAATATTACTCCTCCATATTCCTTCTGCCTATATTTAGTAATTTATTTTATGATAAAGATCTAATGAAATGTAAATTGTTTCAGCAAAATTCTGCTTTTTTTCATCCCTTTGTGTAAAACTGTTAATGAGCCCATCACTAATAACCAATGTAAAGTTTAACACCTGTTTGACAGTAAATAAATGTGAATTTTTTTCTAAAATAGGTAAAATGTGAATTATGTATGAATTGTAATTGGTGTGAATTTTCCTTTGACCCAGCTGTATTCTACTTCGAACTGCTCCTTACATTTCACTATTTAAATATAAAAGAATACAATAGGAGCTACGTATGTTTCTGCTGAATAGAGGTCATCATTGCTACTTGGCATTCTAGTCACAATCACATATGATCAAAGTCAGAGACATGAGCTCCATTAGGAAATTGTACTGTAATCTCATACATTTACATTAGATTTTTTTAAAATAGGACTCTGTCTATTTTACAGTATTTTTAGTTTCAGTACAATCACATTTTGGGCAACTGGTTATGTGTTTATAATTAAAGATGAAGATAATGTCTTGCAATGGAAAATGTGTTTAATAAGCAGCATTTATGCAGCAGTGTGAAATCAAACAATCAACGCACCCTTTTGAGATGGGTAAATAAATATTATCCACATTTTACCAGATGGGGAAATTGAGGCAGACATCTGATGTCTTGACAAGGCAATACAGTCAATCAGTGATAGAGCTGGGATTTAGAAATCTGAATTTCCTGCTTCCCAAACCTCTTCATTTCTCTAGACCATGCTGTTTCTGAGTTGCCTGTGGTTTTTATGAGATACTAAAAATGCAAAGCATATTGTGATTTCTGTGTATCCAAACAATATTCTGATAAACCCTAACTACCTAAATAGCTCAGAGGACTTACCTGGATTTTGGAAAAATAGAATTTCAGAAAAATTAAATTACACTTTTGGAGGACATATCTGAATTTTGACTAATCTGAATGCCAGCTAACTGGGATTCAGATAATCAGAGTTTACCTGTATTCTAACTAGCATTTTCTGTGACATAGCAACAATTGATAATGAAGATAAAAGCCATATTTACATAACGTCCAACTGGTAATCCTGCCAACAGGTTTGTTAATGCTCAAGGCTGTAGTTTTTATAGTGTGTTCCCTGGAGGTAAGTGGTCTTTTTCATCAGAGGCTGACTTCTATTTTCCATGTATGTCACCGAAATTGAACTCTGAGAAATAAGGATTTGTCCTGAGCCAGGATTTACACCAGATTCCTTTGGATCAAAATGATTCCCCAGGGTCATCCTGCAAACTTGGAAATGTATTTATTGACTTCTACCTAGAAAATCATGGATTTGAAAATGCTGTATTTATACATTATACATTCACTAATTATAGATTCTTGCAACACTTATTCATATGACTAATGCCTAGTCTTATGAGAAGCCTCATTGTCTTCAATTGAACTACCTAGTTGAGCAAGGTCTGCAGGATCATGGCCTTAAAAATATATATATATTAAAAGAACGTTCAAGTGATGTGTGTGTATAAAACCAAGGACATTTAATTGAAATACTGTCAATGCCTATGAATAATGAAATACATTAAGGATGTGCTTTAAGAGTATACCCTGTTATGGCCAGATATTGTAGAGAATTATTGGTTTTATTAATATCTTTGCACAGATTAATTAATATCTTACTGTTTTTTTAATATATGATTATTCTAGTGAATATCCTCAAGCAGCTATTTTTTCTGGAGTAGTTCTACTGAAATCAATGAAGAATGGTCCCATGTAATTACATGGCTGACTTTTGGGGGGAGGTCTTGCTTTACATCTCATGGCCTACAGCCATACCATCTTGAACTGTGAACCCTTATCTGACAAACTAAGCAGAGTTGGGTGAAAGGATTGGATCTAAGAATTCCAAAGATAATCAAGTTCTGCTGGAACAGGTGTTGGGAATTCAAGAAGCAGCAGTCTTTTCTTGTAGTTGGTACTTAACCAATTCCCACAGTAATGCCACGAACACTCTGTTGTTGAAGGCGCCATCTTGCAGATGAGCTGTATATCTGCTTGTGATCATTAGAGATCCCCCGGCCTTTGTGGTGGTAATCCCAGTGTCTTGACCAAATTCCTTCATAGGCAATTTCAGTCTGGCTGCATGAATTACTTCAGCAGTTTGAATGAGATTCAGTATTGTTCATCTCCTGTACATCACTTTGTAATGTTGCTGTGCACTGTTAAACAGCTGATACATTTCAGTGGTAGGTGAAGTAATCCTAACTCTATACACATCAGTTCAAATTCAACCCTGAGGTTAGCAGATGCAACTCAACTGATCCCACTGGCTATGCCCGCACTGAGGATAGAAGGTGCAATTCCTGGCATGGGTAGACACAATCACACTAGCTCAGCTTGAGCTGACATTCTAAATGCAGTTGTATGGATTTTGCTGTATAGACAGTGGCTTGGACTAGTCCCCCAAGTCTGAGCATGTCAGACACCCTGTACTGCTGCCTACACTGCTACTTTTAGCATGCTAACTCAAGCTGAGCTAGCACGTCTGTCTACCCCACTGGAAATTACACCTCCCAACTGCAGTGTAAATATCGGGTAAACTTGATCTTTAGTTTGTGAAATTTAATAATGCGCTTTCCATTTCCTTGGGGTAAAAGACCCTCTACGAATAAAGTTATTAATAGAATATATTGAAAACGAGCTACTTAACATGTTTTAAATCTTAAGTCATCCTCAAAATATGTATCTGATACTGTTTTATGTCCTTAAGCACATCAGGAAAATGGGAAAATTACTTCCTGCAGAAAGACTTCATATTAAAACCTCACTTAAAAAAAACGTAGCAAAAAGCAATAGTTTCACCTTGAGGTTTTTGGTGTTTTTTAAATGTTTTTTTAAAAAGCAACAAGAAGCACTCAAAATGACCTTACAGTACATGGGCACAAATCACCATTACTTCACATATTAAGATTGACAGCAGTGGAAAGTAAGTGTGGCTATGGCTACACTTGCGAGTTGCAGCGCTGGTGGAGGCTTTCCAGCGCTGCAATTAGTAAGTGTCCACACCTGCAGGGCACATCCAGCGCTGCAACTCCCTGGCTGCAGCGCTGGCCGTACACCTGGCTCAGCATGGGGAATAAAGATTGCAGCGCTGGTGCTGCAGCGCTGGTCATCAACTGTGGCCACACACCAGCGCTGTTATTGGCCTCCAGGGTATTAGCAGATATCCCAGAATGCTTTTATAAATTACTCTCTTTGTTTTGTTATGCAGCCTCTCTTTGTTTTGTTGTGAACTCTGAGCTCCGTTGATCCCTTGATCCCGGAGCTGCTTATCTACAAACACAGCTCCTGTTTGCTGTGATCAATCTGTGAACAATCAAATGAGATAATTAGGCAGGCAGGGAGTGAGTGTTTGCTTGACAGAAACGGGGCAGAGGGGAGAGAGGGAGTCCGTTGACTGCAGGCTGTTTGCAGTTAAGGGTAAGGGATCGGGAACATGTTCTGATTTTTCAAGTCAGGAAGCTAACACACAGTGTTGGCTCCAAAAATCCACTCTCTCTCGCCCGCTCCCTGTCACACTACGCCCCATCCCACCCCCCTCTTTTGAAAAGCACGTTGCTGCCACTTGAACGCTGAGATAGCTGCCCATAATGCATCACTCCCAACAGCGCTGCAAATGCTGCAAATGTGGCCACACACCAGCGCTGGTAGCTGTGAGTGTGGCCACACACCGGCGCTGGCCCTGCACAGCTGGATGACCAGTGCTGCAACTACCAGCGCTGCAGATTTGTAAGTGTAGCCATACCCTGTGAAGCAAATCAGAATAGTCTTCTACTCATTTTTGTAATCATTTTGTTTAGTGTGACTTCAGAAGGTGCAGGGCAACAGAACCAGACACCGTGTTTTTGTCCCATTTTGACTCAAAACTTACTCGTTTTCCTTTGGCTTTTATTAAAATTATCTTCTGGAATGAGACTTTTTTATGCCAAAGCCCAACTCTGCATGAAGTTTTATTGTAATGCCAGATATTTTTAAAACCATATAACTATCATACAGTCAGCTGCCCTATGGTTCTCAGCAAAAGCCAAATGTATTGTCCTGTTACTAGGGCTTTCAGGTGGTTACTAGCCACTTATTCGTGTATCTTGTACGGCAACCCAGCAATCCTGCCGTATGGACGGTGCAAGGAGGTAGTGGGATTCTTGAGTCAGTTTGTGGGCTGACCCCACAAACCCACTTGGGGCAGGGAGGTCAGGAAAATGAGTGTTTTATCCCACCACCTCTTGCTGCAGACTCTGGTTACTCAAGTAATTGTTGCAAGTCTGTCACTAGGAGCTGGGGTCCTGATTTTAACAGGGAAGTGGTATGGGTTGTGGGCAGGCCATGTTCCCCTCTCACAAACCGACCCTGGTGCAAGAGTAGATTTCTCTCCCAGCTGAAAACTGTGTGTCTGGATTTTAAACCAGAATTGCACTCTTTAAATTGGTCAACTAATGGCTAAAGGGTTGGAGTCCAGTTCCCTGCTCAGCTGGGTGGAAGCAGATGCTTTATGCCACCATGCCTGGGGTAGTGGGAATTTTATGCCCCTGGTATTTATGAACACCTTGGCAATTGTGGAGTCCAGGACCAGGCAAAGCTGCAGATCTATCAGAGCCAGGATTTCGCTCAAGGTTCTTGCTGAGGGCTTCCATCCCCCCCCCCCCCCCCGCCCAATATACTGTTTTAGAGGTTTTAGAAATACAACTTCCAATTCCCTTTATATGCACAAAATAAATGACCAATGGTGTTTCATTAATTCATGCCTAAAAGTATTAACATCTCATTATATTATGTCACCATTCATTAATCTCAATCTTTCCCCATCCAAAGTTACTGGCATGTGAAAGATATCACCAAGGCCTCACTCCACAATACAGCCTAAGTGTTTATAAATAGTAATAGCAAAAATGCACACAGCCAGAAAGCAGGCAGTAAGAAGATGTAAAGCGCTAGCACATAAAATGCAGCAGTCAGTCAGATGCTTTACCACAGACCAAGTCTTGTTGGAGCTATGGAGATAGGAAATATTTTGGTAGCTTGCTTGTTTGGCACATTTTGATGGCAGGTGTCTGTGATATACTTGATGCAGCTTGGCCATAATTTTGAATGGGCACCTTCATCCAGTCTATACTACTGCGTTTGTGAGTCAGTCATTAACAGCCAAACATTAACAAACTACAAGGAATTATCTAGAACCTTTGGAAGCATTTCAGGTTCATTTTCTATGCGTTGGAAGGTTCTTATGGTTAAGGGTGTAGGCTAGAGCTGTGACAGACGTCCTGTGTGACTTGGCAGGTGATTGCCAGCGCAGCAGCCAGTGGGAGCAAGGCTTAAAGCTGCCCCCGTGCCCTGCCAATCTTCAGCTGCTTCAGGGGTTGAGTTTTGACAATCTCCCTTGGCTGACCTATGGGTACCAGCACTACCCAGGTTTCAGAGTAGCAGCCGTGTTAGTCTGTATCTGCAAAAAGAACAGGCGTACTTGTGGCACCTTAGAGACTAACAAATTTATTTGAGCATAAGCATTAGTGGGCTACAGCCCACTTCATCGGATGCATAGAATGGAACATATATTGAGGAGATATATATACACATACAGAGAGCATGAAAAGGTGGGAGTTGACCTTCCAGTCTATGCATCCGATGAAGTGGGCTGTAGCCCACAAAAACTTATGCTCAAATAAATTTGTTAGTCTCTAAGGTGCCACAAGTACTCCTGTTCTTTTTGCAGCACTACCCAGAATCGCTGCAATTCTTTCTGCTGCAGTCCCACGACTGGCACGGATCCTGTGCAAAGGATTGACGTGTGATCTTCAGAGACCAGCAGTCAGCCTTAGTTCCCACACTGGAGAAAGTGGTCTCCCTCCCCCCACTGTATCCCAGGCCCTGTATGTGGACCAAAGCAGAGGGTGAGAATCTCATGCTTTGGGCTAGATTTTAAAAATGATATAGGTGCTTAGGTACTTTTGAAAACTGTATTTGAATCTTCACATTCCCAAAAGTCATCTTAAAAACAAATAAATAAATAAAAATCTATCAGTTCCCCATCTGTAAGTGGGAGTAAATTTCCCCACTTCACAGAATCATTGTGAGGCCCTCACAACTTAGGTAATGGGGCATTTGCAGTACTTGCAGAAACTTTTCATATCTAGCTTATGTAGCTTTGAAGACCTACCAGATGGGCTCAGCCATCACCAAGCTGTAATACTTTTTTGGATGCTACAGTGACCTTGGCCTCTATTTTCTAGCTGTTTCTCTATACATCCTAACACTTCGTATGCCTGTTCTGCCTGCACTTGCACAGCAGGTTGCACTGGGCTCACCATCGTGATAGCAAGTCTTTTCCTTAGCTTGGATTTGTCAGTATTGCCATCTTTCTGCCTATTCACCTGCAGCGTTACCCCATCAGTCATAATCTTCTTTCCTCTTGCTTAACTGAAATAATTCTCTAACTGCGACTGTTGCTATGTCACTGCTCTGCCTCTAGTATGTAACTATGTTGAACACCACAGGCCTGAGGGCAGCATTTTGGGGCACCACCCTGTCAACCTTTTGCCAGGACAAAAACTGAATATTCTGCTCTGGTTTCTGCCTCTTACACAGCGTTCAATGCATGTTACCGCTCAGCCCATGGCTACTTAATTTCCTTAATGGCTTCTTATGAGGGATAGCTCAGTGCTCAGGGCTGTACAGGAAGGGGAGGATACAACAAACAACTCTGAATTTTCTGTCATCTACCATCAGAATGTAGGTGCTGGTTTGGCCTGACCTCCTTATCTCTGCCCACCTTTCAGTAAAATTCAGGCGTTACTGCTTGAGATTAGCACGCTCGCCAGGGCCTGCTTGGGCTCCCCTGCCTCAAGATGGAAGTATACTGTTATAACCATAAGCAGTATTTAATTACATACCTTCTGAGTATTGTTCGGTGGATTGATAGATATTGTATTTAAGGAAATTTCAGCTAAATTGTGGACTTTTTGTAGCTTAGTGATTCAAGTGTGATTTAATCACAGAATTATTCTTTAATGCCTGTTCCCTCTAGCTTGTAATTTTAATTAGCACCTGCTACCAGTTTACATTGGTAACAGTAATGGTTGTCACTACATCACAGCTGCACGGATTCAGCTTTGACTGGCACTTTGACTTTAACAACCCGCCCCATTGCACGGCTCAGAAGACTGAACCGTTAATGCCTTATTTCACTGCTACCCTGAGCTTCAGCTCCTAAACAGTAATATGCTGATTTCTGTTAAACTGCTGACCCTAGCACAAGCAGTTAACACGCATTCAAGGGATCATTCAAGGTGAAGTGGCACGTTAACACCTCTCCACTTATAGGGGGGAAAGGAAGAAAAAGAACTGTGGTGGGTGGAGTGTTTGGCCTAAACCACAAATCCAGTGTCTCTATTCAGCCCATGCTTTTTAGTGTCTAGCAAAGTCATGGGTGGCGGATATCATAGGCAAGGGGAGGCTGTGCCTTCCCAAACTGCCTGTCATGGCTCCGTCCCCAGGTCAGCATGCCTCCTGCAGGGACTTGGCACCATTGGGGCAGCAGGTGCTCAGCCATGCTGCCTGCCTGGCACTCTGGGGCTGGCCGCCTGGAGTCCTGGGACTGGTGGTGGTGGTGGTGGGTGTGGGTGTGTGTGTGGGGTGTGTGTGTGGGGCAACCGCGCTGCCTGGCCACCTCAGCACCGGGACTGGGGGTGCAGCCTGGAGCCCTGGGGCTAGGGGCATGGCAACTGCACCGCCCGGCTGCTGACCCCCGGGGCTGGGCCCTCGTTCCTCCCCGTCCCAGGCCATCCGGTCCTGGGGCCGGGGGGACTGCGGTGGGGGTGTTTTGGGCTCCTGCAGGGAAGAACAGGGGGCAAAAGGGGAGGAGAGGGGCCTCAGGCAAAAGGGGAGGAGCCAAGGGTTAGCCTCCCCGGGCAGCCGGGTCACCCGGCACCCATGAGCAAAGTTACGAATTTAAGCTCCCAGGCCCATCTTTCTGATATGTTGTTCTCCTTTGAGGAGAAAGGACTTGGTTCAGATACAGACTAGAGTGATCGCTTTGTGTTCATCTATAGGTGAGAAGGTGTTTTATTTTCCTGTGCACGTTCTTTCTAGAGCGTAGCCATTTTCTGGTTGTTGGAGATTTTAGTGCACTGGATAAGGTACACAACATGTTGTGATTGGCCTGTGTAGGACCCATCGATCTTGAAAGGTGTTGATCCTCACAGCAGTGGAGATAAATCTACAGGTTTTGCATTTGTTGTTCTGGAAGGGTCTGGTGCCCAGGGCCGGCTCCAGACCCCAGCGCGCCAAGTGCGCGCTTGGGGTGGCGTCCCGCGGGAGGGCGGCAGGCGGCTCCGGTGGACCTCCCGCAGGCATGCCTGCGGAGGGTCCGCTGGTCCCGTGGCTCCGGTGGACCTCCCGCAGACGTGCCTACGGAGGGTCCGCTGGTCCCGCGGCTCCAGTGGAGCATCCGCAGGCGTCTGCAGGAGGTCCACTGGAGCCGCGGGACCGGCAACCGCCAGAGCGCCCCCCGCGGCATGCCGCCCTGCTTGGGGCGGCCCAAATCGTAGAGCCGCCCCTGCTGGTGCCACTTTGAGTTGGCATGTCCTGGACTGTGGAGAGACTGTTTCTGCTGAAAAGCTTCAAGAGGGTTTGTACACAGATGACCGTGCCTGCTGATGGAGTGGAGGTGGGAGTGGGGGGCACAACCACAGAGCAGCTTGAGTTCCACTCCGCCACCTCCCCACAGCCTCCATGCAGCTCCCACTGTTCCTCTGCCTCTCCTAGCAGAATTGAAGCAACAGCCCCCTTCCTGCGGCTCTGCCTCTCTCTACTCGAAGCAGCTCCCTGACTCAGCTGCTCCGCATGGATGTCTACACTCACACTACATCAACCGTGGCTCTATGCTCCTCGGGGAGGTTGTTACTATGTTGGCGTAACAGGGCACTTATATTGGTAGTGGAAAAACTTAAGTGGAGACACAACTAAATTGACATAAGATGCTTTGTGTTGACTTAAGTTTGTCCTGTCGACCAGGCCTCAGCGCTAGACTTGGTTAAGATCTGCTGGTTAAGAGTGGAGGAGCCCAGTATCATCACTTTAAGATTGCTGCTCTGCTCAGTGCACATAAAAAAAGTTTGAGTCAACGAGTTTAAGAGAAAATAATGCAATAAATGGTCATATTTTTTGGCCAACTGTTTTATTATTCCTTACCTGTTGAGAGACAAGTGATTAAGCAGTAGATTTAGTAGTGGAGCAACAAGGAGGAGTGCAGGGATGTGGAAAAGCATTTGCTCTGTGCTAAGCTAATGAAACAGAGGGAAGAGCAACAGTGATAAGTGGCAAGAAATAACCATTACCATGCAGTGGGCCTCGTTCTACTCTCATTTCTATTGATACAAATCTGGAGTAACTCCATAGTTATTTAATTATAGCTATGCATATGTATTTTCTCTTTGCACACATCACACACTGAACAAAAGCTTAACATTTTTCATGAAAGAGAGGCTAACAGTATTAAAATTGGCAGGATCTCAGACCCTTGTTAATTTGAACCAATGATTGGAAGACCACTGTAAATGACTGAATATCATGAATTAGCTTGTAACTTAACAATAAATTAACAAAGATAATTCATCACAAAATGTACTTTGTTCACT
Source organism: Mauremys mutica (assembly GCF_020497125.1). NCBI lineage: Eukaryota > Metazoa > Chordata > Testudines > Geoemydidae > Mauremys > Mauremys mutica. The sequence goes on from NC_059079.1 coordinate 26,871,546, forward strand.
TCTTCTGTCTATTCATAATGGTTTGTAGTAAGCTAGAATATTTAAGCAAAAGAAATGAGGTTTTAGTATTCTAGAAATTTGTTACAACCTCTATTATTAAACCTTTGAGAGATGAGGAGAGACCACCTATTTTGTGTGTTGATAAAGCATGCAGTTTATCAATATTATGCTACAATTGCAAAAAAAGAACATGAGCAAAATGGAAATGGTTTGAAGCTACTAAAGTATTGGTTGAGAAAAACCTTCCAGCAAGTGAGTTATGAATTTATAACAACTAGTGTTTTCCTGATGATAGGATTGGGTAATGCTTTCCAAACTTCTGTAGGTCATAAACAAATGTCTGCAGTCTGAATATGCAGTGTTGTAGCCGTGTTAGTCCCATGATATTAGAGCCAAGGTGGGTGAGGTAATAACTTGTATTGGACCAACTTCTGTGCGAGAGAGCTTTTGAGCTTACACAGAGCTCTTTAGCTGTGGGAAGTGTCACAGCTAAATAGAAGGTGGAATAGATTGTTTTAGCATAAGTAGTTAACACACATTCTCAGGGTGCAGTCAAAGTGAAGTGCCTGTTATTGCCTTTCCTGTCATAGGGAGAAAGGAGTGGGGGAGGGAGGGCTTCTAGATTGTTGCAATAAGCCATAAATTTAGTGTCTCTATTCAGTCCATGATATTTAGTATCTAGCAAAGTTATTAATTTAAGCTCCTAGGCTCATCTTTTGAAGGTGTTATGAAGGTTTCCTTTGAGGATTATGACTGAGAAGTCAGAAGAGGGCATTATAAACCCCCCTACAATTGCACACCCCTAGTTATCACCTACCATCCCACACTGGAACCCAAACAGGTTGCAACACACACTCAATGGTGACCTCATCCTGAAAGAAATTTTTCCTGAAATCCGCTCTGCTGGGCTTAAAACAATCCCACTCACACACCCAGGGGTGACCTGCATGTTGGGGGAGTGGGGGGCATGTGCAATCACATGCCCCACCCCACCCCCAGATTGCTCAGTCACATGGCGCAGCCAGGCCCCTGCGTTACTTATGTCGACCCTAACTGTCCTCCAGCTGCCATCCTACAATGCCCCACACTGACAACTCTGGTGAGTGTTGTGAACTCCACTGCCCATGGGTCACAGAAACTGGCAGTCCCACAAGTTTTTTAAATACCTTTTACAGATTGGCCAGCACATCTAGCAGCTCTCCATTGTTGAGTGCAACTGACCAGCTGAACATTCTGGCTACATGCTCCAGACACTCCTGCCTAGTGTAGACAAGAGACAGTGGATCTCCTGGGCCTGTGGGGAGAAGAGGCTGTGTAGGCACAGCTCTGAAACAGCCATAGAAATGTCAACGTCTATGAGCAGGTTGCTCAGGCGATTGGCCCAGGAGGCCAACCATCAATTTAGTGCCAAGCTTCAGACCTGCTGCTTTTACGACAAGTGACATACCATGCTCAGTAGAGACCCCACCACCCCCTTTTCCCCCACAGCACCTTAGATATCTCTGAGGACCCCAAGCACAGGCCTCTGACATGAATAGTGAAGAGAAGGAGGATGGGGGACTAGTGACCAGGGATCCAGCTCCACCTCAGTTCAGCTGGTCCCAACAGTCAACCATGGGTGAGCCTGATGCAGGAGAACGAACCTCAGGTAAGCATGCAGATACATTTTCATGACATGAATGGTACCCCGCAAACTAGCAGGATATCTTTTGACTTTTCATTAATTTACTCATGCTAGGTGGGGTTCTGATAGACCCAAGTGAGGCAGAGTTGCTATCTTTTGGTCACTCCCCTGAAGTTAGGCATGGGGGGGGGCAATGGTAAGCCAGAAGTTGGGGAAGAAAGGCCCTACTTGCAGGCCTGTGTTCTTACAGATGCGAGCATCATGCACCTTTCTTAGCCAAAAAACACTGATGTTAGTGAAGTGTCACCAGAGATCCACCAATTTCAGCATAACCATAAAATAGTAGCCATTTCTGCTGGTGAACTCTCTGGCAAGGTGGTGTGATGCAAATGATAGGGATAATAGAAACAGGAGGAAGACCTATTGACGATGAGGGGGAAAAGACAATAACAGAAAATGTGGAAATGGCAGACATGCTAAATGCTTTTTTTGTTTCAGTCTTCACCAAAAATGCTAGTAGCGATTGGACAGCTAAACATGCTTAACACCAATGAAAGTGAGGTAAGATCTGAGGCTAAAACAGGAAAAGAAAAAAGTTAAAAATTACTTAGACAAGTTAGAGGTCAAGTTGGCAGGGCCTGATGAAATACATCCTAGAATACTCAAGGGGCTGACTGAGGAGCTATCTGAGACATTAGTGATTATCTTCAAAAACTCATGGAAGATGGGAGAGATTCCAGAGGACTGGAAGAGAGCAAATATAGTGATAATCTATAAAAAGGAGATTAAGAACAACCCAGGGAATTACATACCAGTCAGTTTAACTTCAGTACCCAGAAAGATAATCATAAGTGGCACGAGTCTTGCATTTGGAGAGGCTCACATGGAAGCGCCAGAAGCTCTTCCCTCACATCCACCTGGTGCTCACTCCTCTCTGCCCCCTTCCCGGAACAGGGCGGTCACCATGGGGCTATGGCTGCATCACTTTTTTCCTGCCTTAGGTGAGTGGTGGTGGAGGACCTCGGGGAAGGGGACGGACAGGAATGAACAGCGGGCAGGGGAGACCTTGGGGGATGAAGCGGAGTGGGGGCAGGAAGAGGAAGAGGTGGAGTGGGGATGGGGCAGAGCAGGAGTGGAGCCACAGTCTGAGCACCGGTGGCCCCACGCATTTCTAAGGAGCTTCGCTTCCAGCACTCTAGAGGGTGACCCACACTGCATCCGTGGCATTTCCCCGCTGCATGGCCAGCTTTTTTCGGGGAGGCCTAGCCTCCCCTGGCTTCTTATACATGCCACCCATGAAGATAATTCAGCAAATAATTTGCAATTACCTAGAAGAAAATAAGGTGACAATGAACAGTCATTCTTGACAAAACCATGTTGAATCATGTCAAACCAACCTAATGGCTTTTTTTGGACAAGGTAACATGTCTTGTTGATAGGGGGAAAAAGCAGTAGATGTGGTATATCTTGACTTTAGTAAGGCTTTTGATATGGTCTTGCATGATCATCTCATAAACAAACTAGAGAAATACAGCCTAGATGGGGCTACTCTAAAGCTGAGTGCATCACTGGTTGGAAAACCATTCCCACAGTGTAGTTAGCAGTGGTTCACAGTCAAGCTGGAAGAGCATAGCAAGTGGGGGTCCTGCAGGGATCAGTCCTGGGTATGGTTCATAGAGAATGCACCAATAAAGTTTGTGGGTGATAGCAAGCTGGGAGGGGCTGAAAGTGCTCTGGAGGATAGGAAAAAAATCAGAATGATCTGGAGAAACAGCCTGAAGTAAATAGGGTGAAATTCAATAAGGACAAATGCAAAAGTACTCCATTTAGGAAAGAACAATCAGTTGCACCCATGCAAAATGGGAAATGACTGCCTAGGAAGGAGTACTGCAGAAAGGGATCTGGGCAGGGCCAGCTCCAGACCCCACCGCACCAAGCGCGCGCTTGGGGCAGCGTGCCGCGGGAAGGCAGCAGGCAGCTCCGGTGGACCTCCCGCAGACATGCCTGTGGACGGTCCGCTGGTCCCGTGGCTCCGGTGGACCTCCCGCAGGCGTGCCTGCGGAGGGTCCGCTGGTCCCACGGCTCCAGTGAAGCATCCGTAGGCATGCCTGCGGGAGGTCCACCAGAGCCGCGGGACCAGTGGACCCTCCGCATGCCCGTCTGCGGGAGGTCCACCGGAGCCGCGGGACCGGCAACCGCCAGAGCGCCCCCCGCGGCATGCCGCCCTGCTTGGGGTGACGCAATTCCTAGAGCCGCCCCTGGATCTGGGGGGGTTACAGTGAATCAAAAGCTAAATATGAGTCAATAACGTAACACTGTTGTAAAAAAAAATAGTGAACTCATTCTGGGATGTATCAGCAGGAGTGTTGTAAGCAAGACAAGAGAAGTAATTCTTTCATTCTACTCTGCACTGACAAAGCAGAACTTGGCCAGTTCTGGGTACCACATTTCAAGAAAGATGTGGACAAACTGAAGAAAGTCCAGAGGAGAGCAATAAAAATGATTAAAGGTCTAGAAAATATGACCTGTGAAGAAAGATTGAAAAAATTGGGTTTGTTTTAGTCCGGAGAAGAGAACACTAAAGGGGGACATAATGGTTTTCAGTTACATAAAAGGTTGTTACAAGGCAGAGGGTGAAAAATTGTTCTCCTTAACATCTGAGGATAGGACAAGAAGCAATGGCTTAAATTGCAGCAAGGGCGGCTCAGATTGGATATTAGGAAAAACTGTCAGGGTAGTTAAGCCCTGGAACAAATTGCCTAGGGAGGTTGTGGAATCTCTGTCATTGGAGGTTTTTAAGAACAAGACAGACAAACACTTGTCAGGGATTGTCTAGTTATTATGTAGCCCTGCCTTGGGTGCAGAGGACTGGACTAAAGGACCTATTGACATTCCTCCCAGTCCTACAAATCTATATGCATGCCCTCTATTATCCACTGCAGTTTAGGAATCTCACAGCTGCAAATCCATCCACTATGTCCTGCACATTGCCAAGAGTCACAGTCCCGCCTAGCAGCAATCAATTAACGGCCCTGCACTCTTGTATGTCAACAGCCCCACACAACGGATTTCCCAATTCCAAGCTGATTCCCAAATGATTAGTAGCAATCTGGAATTGCGAGTTTCCACAGTGTGATTGCCATGCCTTTCTCCACTGTCACTGCAGCTCGCATTTTGATTTCCCTGCATTGTAGGGCTGGGGCGAGCTCTGCACACAGGTCCAGGAATGTGGCCTTGCAGATCCAAAAGCCACTGCTCATCATCCCACACCTGCATTATGATGTGATCCCATCTGTCAGTGCTCATTTCTCAGGCTGAGAAGCAGCGCTCCACCAACTGCAGCTGCTCTGTGAATGCAACCAACAACCTTAACTTGGTTCTTGCTTTGTCCCACAACTATTTGTCCTCCAAGAAATAGTAATGTTCCCCACTGCTTCGGTTTTTCTTGCGGCTCTGCAAATACCCTGTGCTTGTAACACTCATGACAACAGTGCGGAGATGGTCGACAGTGAAGAGGGGAGTGTGGGTTTGTGGGATTTTGAAAAGAGGCATGAAGATTACAAGGTACATGTGACATTATGGAATGGAGACAGTTGACTCCTGCTCCCAGTCACCACGCATGACTCAACACAGCCCCATCATGCTTTGCTAAAACTTCTCCTGGTGCACCACACTGTGCATCAATAAAAGCACTCCTGGTGAGTATGCACACCATCGACATAAGAAGCCACGTAAGCACATGTACAAGTGATTTACTAACTGGGGCAGCTTTATGCTGATGTAGTTTACATCAACATAAATGTGTGGTGTAGACATGGCCTTAGCCCGAGGTGCAGAATGAGACACAACAGTGGTGAATCCAGCACCACCGGCACAGAAAGAATCCAAGAAAGGGGGAGCAGTGTACACAAAATCCTTTGTTTTTATTCCTTGTCCTGTAATCAGCCCCATTCTGCTGTTGACCAGATTAAAACACCTGCGTGAAAAGTCCTGGCCCTAGTGAAGTCAATGGCAGAACTCCTGGATCTCTTGAAGTATCTTTCCACTGCAGCTTCCACTCATTGTTTTTGAGGCATAAATATGTAAGAATAAGACTGATAACAGTAAAGATTTCCATTCCCCACAATACTTTGATCATAAACACATGCTTTGTTTCTCTTCACCACTTGTAACCTTGTTCCTGCATTTCTCACTCCTCAATAAGCATTGTTGCACGATGGCCAGTGTACATGTTTTTTTCCCCCTCTGCTAGATCAATACCTGTCTAAGAGTATTTACTCACCATAAGGGCTCTGTCACCCCTGCACTTCTGTTCTGTCTTACATTATTTGCTTGTTACTGCAAGTTCTTCCTCTTTTACTTCCTATCGCTTGTCTTGAATAGGATTTTTTTTGCACTGCTATTTATTATAGAGCAAACAGCACATTTTCCTCCTACTTATCTAATCAGAGGGTCCTTCTAAACACAAAAATTGCAGCTCAGTTTTCAAACACTACATACAAACATGCATTTCGGCTTCAATTCTTGTTCAACATCAGCTCAAAAGAGATAAGGTGGTGATCAAAAAGTGGACAAGCAAGACTTATGGGGTGAGAGAAACTTGGTCCACGGGAATAGATGCAAAGTGCAAGTACAGGTAAAATTTATGACAATCCAGTCCATATGGGAATGTGTCAAAATTTACTGCACTATCTTTCTATGAATGCATTTAATCTCTATTCATCAATCAACCGTCTATATTCTGAAATAAACAATGAAGTTGGGATATAAAGGAAAATAAGTAATGGTTGGATATTTGGTGCTTTACAACTGTGTAACTAAGTCTCACAATGCCTCTGTGAAGGATGCAAATATTATTCTGCCTGTTTTATATAGAAGTAAACCTAAGGAGCATATAAGTGACTTATCCAAAGCCAAACAGTGACCAACCTTGAAATGGTATCCAGGTGTCCTGTCACCCCACACGCTACTTTAAAAACCACACAGAATATAAAGGATGCCAAAAACATTGTTATATACATTGTCAAATATCCAAAAGTTACTGATCAGTGAATAGAAATTAAGACAGATACTCCTGGATATCAGAGAACTGGATCAGTCTCCGAGAGAAGTAGGTTGGGTTGTGGAAGGTTCAGAAGATGCTCCCGAACTGAGGATTGAATAAGTTCTTTGCAAGGGACCTAATTTCCTGACGCTCTTGCATCCATTCCAGCAGCGCCTGTTTTGATTCTGCATCTTGAGACATCTGCTTTCTCTCCAGCAGCCCTGTGAGTGCCTGTTGCCAAGTCAGCGAGTGCATATACTGCTCTGTATTAATGATCCAGTGAGTATGAGCACTGCCAACACAAGGAGCCACATTTGCACATGCACGAGTGCTGTACCAATTTATGCCGATGTAACTGTCATTGACATAAGGACTTGTCTACACTACAAACCTAAGAATCTAAACATGATCTATCATCGCACTGGGAGAACCAACTATCTTTCTCACCTTTGGACATTAAGAGTATATGTCATTTTCTAGAATAAATCACTACAGGAGGTTGATGAAAGATACAAAGACCAACCTAAAACCATAGAATGCTTTGCAGTTCATTCTTTACTAGTTTCTATTGAAGCATCCTGGAATGGAATAAAGAGGTCAAACTCCAGGGCCAGACCCATGTGCTACACTTCCATTTTCAATCTCTCTCAATTCCCTCCTCCACATCTGTTTGACAGCAGGGGTGCATAAGAAGCTCTGACTGAAAAAGAGCCTCTACTGCTATCCACTGAGGTTGCCTCTTGAGTCTCTTAGCTGAGGAGAAGATACCAGTGGAAAACACTAAGCCATCCCAGTACGAGTTGAGTTTGCTCCAGAATGTATGGGAAAAATACAAGAAAAAGAAGGACCTTGAGTGAATGAACTGCATTGTCAATGATCCTAGCAGTGAGAATGGAATAAGAAATTTACTTACTGAGAGCAAGATTTAGGAAAGCACTTAAGCACATGCTGAAATACTTCACTGAATAGGTTTGGACTTGAGGACTTTCCACTACACAGATGCTTTCTTGAAACAGGGCCTGAAAGTGTTAGGACTGGTAGGTCATGGCCAGCTCTAACCTAATGCCGGAGTTATGGCCAATCTGAGGGAAGTTCTGACAGTGTACCTCCCTGTTGAGGCCAGTAGGGAGCTGTTCTCAGCCAGTCACATTAATGTGTGATTGGTCACTGATCCCAATCCCATCATTTACATGGATTGCAGCCATATGTAGCCAGATATGGAAGATGCTTAAGTGAAAGGATTTAGGGTCCCAGTTCTGCTTCCACTGTAGTCAGTGGGAAGACTCTCTTTGACTTCAGTGGTAAGAGGATCAAACCACAGGACTTTTATGTAGCTTCTCTCTCACCTAAGCAGAAGAGGTAGAATTGCTATGCCATTCCACTAATGGAAGCTCTATCAGATAGGCTTTGCTCAGCCCTCTTTGAATCCCATAAATCATGATCTTTGCCCATACTCTGCACTCTTATTTATCAGATGTGCCTACCTGCTTTCAGATGTCACCAGCCTCTACTTTGCTCCCCTTTTATGGAAAGGTAGCATCATTAGTAGCATGGATTTTGACATGGAACATATGAAATCTAGAATGATTCTCTTTGCAATTATAGCTCGATTATTAACAATAAAAATTTAAAAAAAGACAGTACTATAGCTTGCCTTTGAACTTGACATAAAATGGGAACTTTGACAGTTCTCTTACATAAATTAATTAATTCACTTTTGCAGATTTCTAGTGGTAGTTACCCTTTTCAGCCCTAGCAACTATTCAGATTGCGGTAATTATGAAGAGTGCATGGTACACAATGTATGATCGGAAGTGTATAATATGCTTGAAGTGTAAAATGCTATGACAATAAGACCAGAAGAATAAATGTATTGTTTAGTTATCAACAGATGCATTTATAGTTGCTTGCAAATATCACCAATAAATAGCTCTGCAGCTGAATGAATTCCTATATATAAAAATCACAAAATAAAATAAAAATACAAAACAATTGTAATTGAGGACATGTTAAATTTATCATCCATTAAACCATATACAATATTAAAGTTTTTTTTGGAAGGGGAATGGAAACATTTTAAATCACAAATATAGTGTTGTTCATCAGATTATTCCAGTCATAACAGGATATTTTCAGTGGCAGGCATGATAATGAAAACTCGATGCACATTTTTCCTAATACTCAAATACTGTGTGATGAATAGACAGTCTAATTTTTCCACTTAAGAAGTTAAAAAAAATTAGTTGCAATGTTATGCATCTTTATTGGATGTCAGAAAATGATTTACTAGGGATTCTTCAGCATGTTGTCATTTCCCACTCCAATCTCATTGTGTCAGTTTGTACCATTCCTTGGTGGAAAACCCACAAGTTGATGACTAAAAGGCAAAACAAGTAAACAAATGAAAGAATGAAAATAAACATGGACTCTCTGCTGCCTCAGAGCTTCCCCATTTACACCATATGGGATCTCAGTTGCACCCATCTAACTGGGTAAGATGCCTTCTACACCTCTAAGAGCGTTTGGCCCTAAACACATTTTGTTTCAGTGGCTGTTCTCCTGTGGTGAAATCTTTGGTTGGTCCTTATTCAGAAGTTGCATAACTTTTAGTGCAACCCCTTTCTCTCACACAAAAAAAGTAAAGTTAACTTGTTAGATATTTGGTTTTGTAATGCTAGTAAGGGTGGGAATTTTCAGAAGTGCTCTGATTCTGCTCCCATTGACTTCAACATGAGCTTCATTCAACAGGCGCAGAGTTGGGCCAAGGCTGAGCACTTCTGAAAATCCCAGCCAAAATGCTTAATGACTCACACCTCCACATTAAATGCCATTCCCCAGTCTGCTTCTGACACCCTACTTACTAATTCTGTTGTCTTCAAAGTCTTGCACCCCTCTGAACCTCTACCGGTCCCACCAAGGTATCCCCATATTGGTACATTACGTGATGCACATTAGGTACTGACTCTTTTGCAGACTTTAGCATTCCTAGAGAACTATCAATAAACCAGAGTTTGGTTTCTTTCTTTCTTTCTTTTTTTTTTTTTGGTTCATTTAAATTAAGCTTTATTGAAAGAATAGGTAGAAAACTAATGGGGATTGATAAGGATGATGGAGTTTTCAAATTGTACATATAGATTCCAATTCAAAGCCCATGGATGTTAACTCTATATAGAGCTATGAAATAGTTAAGGCCAGAGGGGGCTATCAGATCATCCAGTCTGACTTTCTGTATAAGACAGGCTGGCATTACACTTCATCCAGATACCCCTCTAGTAAGATAAAACATTTTAGTTATACCACAATCATTTCAGTCCTCAGGAAGCTAAACTCTGTGCCACAGGCAGAGAATGAGAGTGCCCAGGCCTCCGCAGTGGCAGGGAATTGATTAGGTGAGATATGCTTAGATGATCCACATAATTTCAAAGTTACTGCATTTTTCATATAGCATATGCCTTATGCCCTGGGTACAACCACCAACATGCAAGTTTAGGGTGACCAGACACCAAATGTGAAAAATTGGGATGGGGTGGGGGTTAATAGGAGCCTATGTAAGAAAAAGACCCCAAAATCGGGACTGTCCCTATAAAATCAGGACATCTGGTCACCCTATGCAAGTTGTCTTAGCTGCTGTGTGTCAATTAATTGCCAATGAAAAGCTGACTTCTTAGAAGCTACTAAACCCTATATTAAATTCAATTGATTTAAATAGCCTTTGAATCATGTGATAATATGATCTTATTGCTTTTATACTCACTTTCTTCCACTCCCACTCTTTTGCCTTTATTTGTTACATCTTGTCTTAGGGTACATCTACACTACGGGACTATTCCGAATTTGCATAAACCGGTTTTGTAAAACAGATTGTATAAAATCGAGTGCGCGCGGCCACACTAAACACATTAAATCGGTGGTGTGTGTCCACGGTCCGAGGCTAGCATCGACTTCTGGAGCCTTGCACTGTGGGTAGCTATTCCGTAGCTATCCCATAGTTCCCGCAGCCTCCCCCGCCCCTTGCAATTTCCGGGTTGAGATCCCAGTGCCTGATGGGGCAAAAATCATTGTCGCGGGTGGTTCTGGGTAAATGTCGTCAGTCACTCCTTCCTTTGGGAAAGCAACGGTTTAAACGCCTAGTGTAGACCAGGCTTGAGACTGTAAGCTCTTTGAGGCAAGGACTTCCTTCCTATGTGTTTGTACAACAGCTTGCACAGTGGAGCCTCAAGCCTGGTCTACACTAGGCGTTTAAACCGGTTTTAGGAGCGTAAAACCGATTTAACGCCACACCCGTCCACATTGAGAGGCCCTTTATATCGATATAAAGGGCTCTTTAAACCGGTTTCTGTACTCCTCCCTAACGAGAGGAGTAGCGCTAGTATCGGTATTACCATATCGGATTAGGTTTAGTGTGGCCGCAAATCGACAGTATTGGCCTCCGGGCGGTATCCCACAGTGCACCACTGACCGCTCTGGACAGCAATCTGAACTCGGATGCAGTGGCCAGGTAGACAGGAAAAACCCCGCGAACTTTTGAATATTTCCTGTTTGCCCAGCGTGGAGCTCCGATCAGCACGGGTGGCGATGCAGTCCGAAATCAAAATAAAAAAAGAGCTCCAGCATGGACCATGCGGATGTGATCGCAGTAAGGGCAGGCAAATCTGTTCTATCAGCGCTCTGTTACAGAAGACGAAATTCAAAATCATTTTTAAAAAATCTCCAGACAGATGCCATAGCAGGGACTCAGCACACTGCTGCATGACAAGCGTAACGGAAAGCCAAAGAATCAAATGGACGCTCATGGACTGGAGGACTCAAGCTATCCCACAGTTCCTGCAGTATCCGAAAAGCATTTGCATTCTTGGCTGAGCTCCAAATGCTTCTAGGGTCAAAAACAGTGTCCGCGGTGGGTCAGGGCATAGCTCGGCAATTTACGCACCCCCCCCCACCCCCAGAAGTGAAAGGGAAAACAATCCTCTCTTGACTCTTTTACATGTCACCCTATCTTTACTGAATGCTGCAGATAGACGCGATGCTGCAGCACTCAACACCAACATCCTTGCTCCCCCCATCCGCCATGGGTGGCTAATGGTGCAATATGACTGGTACCCGTCCTCATCATCAGCCTATTGGCACATGGGGCAGTGCAAAAGGACTGGTAACCATGCCGACTAGCATCCGTGAGGTCGATCAAGGGCACCTGGCCCTAATTTTTCCTGGTAGATGGTGCAGTATGGCTGGTAACCATCCTCATCATAGCAACAGGGGGCTGAGCTCCATCAGCCCCCACCCTTCATGTGTAAAGAAAAGATTCAATTGCCCCTGGACTAGCAGAAGGATGCTGGGCTCCTCTCCTCCACACTCCTTACTGTCCTGTCTGGACTATCATAGCAGCTGGAGGCTGCCTTCCACTCATTTCTCACTAACAAGTCACTGTGTCTTATTCCTGCATTCTTTATTACTTCATCAAACAAGTGGGGGGACAATGCTACGGTAGCCCAGGAAGGCTGGGGGAAGAATGGAATCAACAGGTGGGGTTGTTGCAGGAGCACCCCGTGAATAGCATACAGCTCATAATTTCTGCTGGATCTGACACAGAGCAGCTGTGCTCTCTGGTTCTATGATATAGTGGTTCTCTAGTACACTTGCCCAAATTCTAGACAGGACTGATTCTATTTTTAGATACCAAAAAGGAGGGATTGACTCAGGGAGTCATTCCCAATTTTGGCTTTTGTGCCCCTGGCTAAGAGCAGCCAGGGGCACTTATGACAGCAACAGATGGTGCAGTGCAAAAGGACTGGTAACCATGATCATCTTTTTACCAATTTATGGATTGGTAGATGGTACAGTATGGCTGGTAACCATCTCTGCTGTCATGCAAAAGCAAAAGCATGCTGCTGTGTAGCGCTGCTGAATCGCCTCTGTCAGCGGCATCTAGTACACATACGGTGACAGTCACAAAAGGCAAAACAGGCTCCATGATTGCCATGCTATGGCATCTGCCAGGGCAATCCAGGGAAAAAAGCCACGAAATGCTTGTCTGCCGTTGCTTTCCCAGAGGAAGGAGTGACTGACGACATTTACCCAGAACCACCCGCGACAATGATTTTTGCCCCATCAGGCACTGGGATCTCAACCTGGAAATTCCAAGGGGTGGGGGAGGCTGTGGGAACTATGGGATAGCTACGGAATAGCTACCCACAGTGCAACGCTCCAGAAGTCGATGCTAGCCTCGGACCGTGGACACACACCACCGATTTAATGTGTTTAGTGTGGCCGCACGCACTCGATTTTATACAATCTGTTTTACAAAACCGGTTTATGCAAATTCGGAATAGTCCCGTAGTGTAGATGTACCCTCAGAGTCTGGTTACACTGACTGGTTGCCAATGCAATACAAAAATATATTTGTATTCAGTTTCAACTGTTAACTAGAATAAGTTCTGAGGCAGTTAGAAAGTTAATTGGTTAATTAGTTAGAAAGTTAATTGGTTTTCTGCAAAAAGGTGCTATGAGTTTGCCATGGGGACATACTGATGTCCAGTTGCACAAGAACAAGATGAAATGCAGCTATGTTGCATGGATTCAAGATTCATTCAACGAACCATTTGCAGGCAGTAGTCTACAAGGGATTATGACAAGGCACATCTGTGTGGTTTAGATTGAGATAACTTTGCAGAGTAAGTACTCCAGTTGACTCCAACGGGACTTCTGACAGAATAAGGAGCTAATCCATGTAAGAATGTTAGTGTGGCCGTGAAAGAGAATAATCATGGGACTATAATCATTTGATGAGATTCATTCCACTCACTTCAGGGATTAATAGTTGTACAGTTATGTAGCACTTTCTACCAGTGTAGCTCCATCTAGTCTGGTAACCCCCTTTTTTACTTCAGTCTGGAACCTTCCTAAGAAGTGAATATCAAACAATACAATGAGTGTGGGGATTTGTAATAGGGATAATTGCCTACTTTCAAAACTAAGTGGAGATCAACCAACTTTATCACTTGTGACCTAAGAAAAAAATTGGACCACATTCTTCAGAGTGTAAAGATTCATGCATTAATCCATCATGCCATCTATCCCCAGTTTATTAAAAATGCATTCCGTCTATAGACAATATTTGGACAAATTTCAAGGCCTCTTGTACATAAAGGCTGTTATTTAGTATTCTGCAGGATACAAGCAGCTTTGTCCATATAATTTCAAGGTGACTGCATTTTTATGTAGCATATGCCTAACACTCTGGGTACAATAACTACTACCATGTAACTTGTCTCGGGTTTTCATGGGTAATTAATTGATAAATGGCACCTAACTTCTTCTTAGATGCTACATAAGCCCTTTATTAAAACATGTAATTCAATAAAGAGAAGGATAGTATGAGTCACAATGAAGGACAGTTTCAGTTTATTCATTTTTATAGACTGAATTTTGAAGCACAGGGGAGAAGGATGGTTCAGTGCTTTCCCTTATGATGGGTCATCTGCTCTATGGAAAAAAAACTGACATACTGTCTTCGTACAGTGGCTTCAAATTAAACTGAGGAGAGGATAGGAATCTTGAAGCCTACCCTCTGGCTAAGGTTATTCTCTGTGGCTGGAACTTGGAACCTTATGCAAGGAAAGACAAATTAGCAGACTGAACCTATAAACAGAAAAATCAATAAAACAAAAAAAAGCCTGCCACCGGAAAATAAAGATTAAATGAAAGAGAGGGTAAGATGACAATAGATATACTGGAAGTACCAGACAAAAAATGCATTGGATTGTTTTTGGTTAAATTGGGTCAGAATTTTAATGTTTCCTAAAACTACAAGCACAAATATTATTTCAGTGAGAGATTAAGTGCAATGCCACTGGAGGAAGGAAGGATTAAAATAAATCCACATCTACCAATGCTAAGGAAACAAAGAGCAGGTGAAAATCTTTGGGAAATTATTTGAGAAAATGACCCCAGCCCCATATTTCATAAAAGTGATCTCTCTATCAAAGCTAAGAAAACAAAAATTCTTATTAGCTTTTATAAATCCTGATTCAAGTTCAAGACTGGAAATGGGACTGCCTAGGAATACTTATTTGTGATCTAACCATGTTGTTATGAATGGACCTTTCAAAACAGCTGCATGAAATTCTGGACGCTTATAAAGAATTTAAAGTTATACTTGAGAATGAGCGCTTCAAATAAATGTAATAATATACTGCGGTAGAGTGTGCAATGTTTGCTAGGAACTGCATTCCTGTCAGCTTTAATTGTTTAAACATGATAAAATGTCTCATTGAAATTTTTTTTTTAAAAAGCCTTATAGTATAAGATCAGTCATAAACACAAGCTTAATTAGTTGTTGGTCCAAAATAGCTCGACTCTAGTGACCTTCCAGGCAAGCTGCAAAAGACATCTGTTTAACTGGGCTTTTGGAGAGCCTGAGAGTATGTTTCCTATAATGATGATGATGGGGGTGGAAAGGAGTTTCTTTAGGTGGCTGGCTAGTGGAGTTCCTGTCTGAATGATTCTTTTAATCCTGCTGGGATTTTGTTGTGCTACTGGTTATGTGTTAAGGCTCTAGGTGGCCTGAGTAGAGAGGTCTTTATTATTTAAATCAATATACATAAATTGGACAGATGATTTATTTAAAAGCAAAATCTCCTCTTTAGTTAGGCCATTGTAATTGTTGTAGTGTTTTCTTTGCAAAGAAAAATATTGTGCAAGCTGCAATATTTTTGTTTTAAGTAAAAACCAAATAGACAAGCTCCAACCAAGGTAAATTCTATTCCCCCGTTCTTTCACTTCTAAACCTTATTTTGAACTCTGTTCATTTATCTCTTTTCACAGAACTGGGAGAGATGATTCTGCTCTTTTTAGGCTTGTCCAAATTGATGTTGCAGTTCAAACGCATGATTAGATCCTCCCACTACATTGGCCCATGGTGGATAGAACGTAATTCAATTTACACTCATATGATACAATTCAGAAGGAATTAGACAGACATCTGGGTTAAAGATCATCATATTGTTCTTCGAGTGATTGCTCATGTGTATTCCACAATAGGTGTGTGTGCTCGTCATGTGCACCGGTGTCAGAAGTTTTTCCCTTAGCAGTACCCATAGGGGAGTGCCCTAGCGACCCCTGGAGTGGCGCCTCCATGGCATGGTATAAGGGGTGCTGTGCGCTCCCGCCACCCTCAGTTCCTTCTTGCTGCCAGTGAAGGTGCTTCGGAACTGCTCTGCTCCAGCTTTGCTGCAGCTCTTCCCCAGAACTCTTGTTCATTCAGTGTATGGTACCTGTAGTTAGTAGTTTGATTAGTTTTAGTCTAGTCTAGTTTAGTTAGTGCGCCTGGGTCAGGGCATGTTCCATGCCTCAGGTTTTAAGTTGTGCGACACTTATAGACGACTGATGCCAGTGAGTGATCTGCACATGGACTGTTTATGCTGTTTGGGTGAAACCCATCTCAGTGATCGCTGCAAGATTTGCAAGGCATTCAAGCCTCGGACTGAGAGAGAGAGACACACATTAGGCTCCGGGCCATCCTGATGGAGTTGGCGTTGACCCTGACTCTAGCACGCTGCTCCGAGTCAGCACTGGGTACCGAGGTGTCGGTGCACGGCGACCCCCTGGCGCCATCTACCAGTCAGTACCGCTCCCCGTCCGTGGGGCATGCCCAGAAGGCTAAGAAGAGGCCTTCTCCACTGCATCACCGAAGCAAGACTGGGGGAGAGGCTAGACCCATGTTGGGCAGTCCTCGGTCCCCATTGGCCTCTAGACCTCCAACTTAGGTCAAGTGGAGTAGCCTGCCCCATTCGGAGCAGGCTTTCCAGATGTCTGGATGCCCTCCATGCCAGAGGCCCTGCAAGCAGCCCGGGACATTATGTCCATGCCGGTACCATGAGAACCGCCAATGTTAGCACTGCAGTCCAGAGGCAAGCTGCCGCTGGGATCCCCCACTCATAGAATCATAGACTTTAAGGTCAGAAGGGACCATTATGATAATCTAGTCTGACCTCCTGCACAAGGCAGGCCACAGAATCTCACTCACCCACTCCTGTATCAAACCTGTGTCTGAACCATTGAAGTCTTCAAATCATGGTTTAAAGACTTCGATGTGCAGAGAATCTTCCAGCAAGTGACCCATGCCCCACGCTGCGGAGGAAGGCGAAAACCCCCCAGGGCTTCTGCCAATCTGCCCTGGAGGAAAATTCCTTCTCAATCCCAAATATGGCAATCAGCTAAACCCTGAGCATGTGGGCACGACTCACCAGCCAGAAACCTAGGAAAGAATTCTTTGGAGTAACTCAGATCCCACCCCATCTAACATCCCATCACAAGCCATTGGGCATATTTACCGCTAGTAGTCAAAGACGAATTAACTGCCAAAATTAGGCTATCCCATTATACCATACCCTCCATAAACTTATCAAGCTTTTTAATGGCCATATCACATTGGTGGCTCATAGTCATCCTGTGATCAACCAATACTCCAAGGTCCTTCTCCTCCTCTGTTACTTCCAACTGATGTGTCCCCAATTTATAATGAAAATTTTTGTTATTAATCCCTAAATGCATGACCTTGCACTTTTCACTATTAAATTTCATCCTATAACTATTACTCCAGTTTACAAGGTTATCCAGATCTTCCTGTTTGATAGCCCGGTCCTTCTCTGTATTAGCAATACCTCCCAGCTTCGTGTCATCTGCAAACTTTATTAGCACATTCCCACTTTTTGTGCCAAGGTCAGTAATAAAAAGATTAAATAAGACTGGTCCCAAAACCGATCCCTGAGGAACTCCACTAGTAACCTCCTTCCAGCCTGACAGTTCACCTTTCAGTATGACCCGTTGTAGTCTCCCCTTTAACCAATTTCTTATCCACTTTTCAATTTTCATATTGATCCCCATCTTTTCCAATTTAGATAATAATGCCCCATGTGGTACCGTATCAAATGCCTTACTGAAATCGAGATAAATTAGATCCACTGCGTTTCCTTTGTCTAAAAAAATCTGTTACCTTCTCAAAGAAGGAGATCAGGTTGGTTTGGTACGATCTACCTTTTGTAAAACCATGTTGTATTTTGTCCCAATTACCATTGACCTCAATGTCCTTAACTACTTTCTCCTTCAAAAAATTTTCCAAGACCTTGCATACTACAAATGTCAAACTAACAGGCCTATAGTTACTTGGATCACATTTTTTCCTCTTTCTTAAAAATAGGAACTATGTTAGCAATTCTCCAGTCATACGGTACAACCCCTGAGTTTACTGATTCATTAAAAATTCTTGCTAATGGGCTTGCAATTTCATGTGTCAGTTCCTTTAATATTCTTGGATGAAGATTATCTGGGCCCCCCAATTTAGTCCCATTAAGCTGTTCGAGTTTGGCTTCTACCTCGGAAATGGTAATATCTACCTCCATATCCTCATTCCCACTTGTCATCCTACCATTATCCCTAAGCTCCTCATTAGCCTTATTAAAGACTGAGGCAAAGTATTTGTTTAGATATTGGGCCATGCCTAGATTATCCTTAACCTCCACTCCGTCCTCAGTGTTTAGCAGTCCCACTTCTTTCTTTGTTTTCTTCTCATTTATATGGTTATAGAACCTTTTACTATTGGTTTTGATTCCCTTTGCAAGATCCAACTCTACATGGCTTTTGGCCTTGCTCACTTTATCCCTACATGTTCTGACCTCAATAAGGTAGCTTTCCTTGCTAATCCCTCCCATCTTCCACGCCTTGTAGGCTTTCTGCTTTTTCTTAATAACCTCTCTGAAATGTTTGCTCATCCAGCTTGGTCTACAGCTCCTGGCTATGAATTTTTTCCCCTTTCTTGGGATGCAGGATTCTGATAATTTCTGCAATTTTGACTTGAAGTAATTCCAGGCCTCCTCCACCTTTAGATCCACAAGTTCTTCAGTCCAATCATTTCACAAAAATGATTAGGGGGCTGGAGCACATGACTTATGAGGAGAGGCTGAGGGAACTGGGATTGTTTAGTCTGCAGAAGAGAAGAATGAGGGGGGATTTGATAGCTGCTTTCAACTACCTGAAAGGGGGTTCCAAAGAGGATGGATCTAGACTGTTCTCAGTGGTAGAAGATGACAGATCAAGGAGTAATGGTCTCAAGTTGCAGAGGGGGAGGTTTAGGCTGGATATTAGGAAAACCTTTTTCACTAGTAGGGTGGTGAAGAACTGGAATGGGTTACCTAGGGAGGTAGTGGAATCTCCTTCCTTAGAGGTTTTTAAGGTCAGGCTTGACAAAGCCCTGGCTGGGATGATTTAGTTGGGTTTGGTCCTGCTTTGAGCAGGGGGTTGGACTAGATGACCTCCTGAGGTCCCTTCCAACCCTGAGATTCTATGATTCTATGATTCCCTAACTAATTTCCTTAATTCTTTAAAGTTAGCCCTTTTGAAATAAAAAACCCTAGTCACAAATCTATTTTTGTTTATCCTTCCATTTAGTTTGAATTAAATTAGCTCATGATCACTCGAACCAAGGTTGTCCCCTACAACCATTTCTTCTATGAGGTCCTCACTACTCACCAAAACCAAATCTAAAATGGCATCCCCTCTTGTTGGTTCTTCAACTACTTAGTGAAGGAATCCATCAGCTATCACTTCCAGAAAAATCTGAGCCCTATTATTATTACTAGCACTTGTCCTCCAGTCTATATCTGGGAAGTTAAAGTCTCCCATGATCACACAATTCCTATTAGGGTTTACTTCATTAAAAACGTTAAAGAGGTCTCTATCCATATCCAAATCAGATCCCGGTGGTCTGTAGCACACCCCAAGCACTATCTCAGGGGAGGTCTACTAGCTTTCTTTCCCAATGTGATTTTTACCCAGACAAACTCTGTCTTATCCATTCCATCACTTCTTATTTCTTTACAGTCTACCTCATCATTGATATACAATGCTACACCACCACCTTTGCCTTTATTTCTGTCTTTCCGAAACAGCACATATCCTTCAATACCTGTACTCCAGTCATGACTACTATTCCACCATGTTTCTGTTATCACTATAATATCCGGTTTCACTTCCTGCACCAGTAGCTCTAGTTCCTCCATTTTGTTACCTAGGCTCCTCACATTAGTGTACAAACATCTTAATTTTTGCTGTTTGGCTTCACTGACATTCTTTACCTGATTAGGCACAGACATTCTACGACCAGTATCATCTATTAGACTGGTATCTACACTACCCTTCCTCCTTATGTCCATTCTCCGACCCACAGCTGTATCCTTTCTTACTTTGTTTTCATCCCTCTCAATGTTAAATTCCGGCATGGAGATTACCCGGACATCTCCCAACCATCTCCCCCAAATTCCTAGTTTAAAGCTCTCTTAATCAGTTGTGTCAGCTTCCATCCTAGAAGTCTATTTCCCTCCTTATTCAGCTGAAGTCCATCCCGAGAGAACAGTCCTCTGTCCATAAATGCTTCCCAGTGGTCATACATCCCAAAGCCCTCCTTATAGCACCACTGCCTGAGCCATCTGTTGATCGCCATAATCTTGTCACATCTTTGTTCCCCTTCTCTAGGAACAGGCAGAATCCCACTGAAGATCACCTGAGCCTCGATTTCCTTAAGTGTCTTCCCCAGCCTGGCATAGTCTCCCTTGATACGTTCCAGCGAGAATCTAGCCGTATCATTTGTTCCCACATGAAAGACAATCAGCGGATTCTTTCCCGCTCCCATTAGGATCCTTTTCAGCCTCAGGTCCACATCCTGTATCTTAGCACCCGGCAGACAGCACACCCTTCTGTTCTCCGGATCAGCTCTAGTTCAGGCCTGTCTATTCTTCTCAGTAAGGAGTCCCCAATCACATAGACCTGCCTTTTCCTGGTGATGGTGCGATTCTCTGGTCTATCCCCTGTTCTCTCTGGCTGCAAGTTGTATCGATTTCTATGGTCCCTTGCAATCCTCCGCAACCCATCCCATATCCATCCCGTATCCCGGCTAGGTAGGTCTCGGAACTCAGGGCTCTGACCTCTGAACCCCCATACATGGTGTTCCATAGGATAAGGTCCAGCTCCACCCACTTCCTTCGTTCCTCCTGAAGGTGGTCTCCGCCTACCACATGGGTCAGGACATTTTCCTGCTGGTCCTCTGCCCCAAATCCGATGCATCCAGTGAGGAATGCTGCCTCCACACGTGGATGTGAGATGGGCTCTGGCTTTTTTTACCTGGAACAGACTAAGCCATTCAGGAAGTCTTCGTAGTTGTTCATCGCCTCGGCCGTATGCATGAGGGGGTCGGCCGATCTCCACTCAGCGGCTCTCCAACTGGATCACCTCGTGTAGCCGTACCATTATGATCTGGTG
This sequence comes from Mauremys mutica, assembly GCF_020497125.1. Lineage (NCBI taxonomy): Eukaryota > Metazoa > Chordata > Testudines > Geoemydidae > Mauremys > Mauremys mutica. The sequence continues at coordinate 26,892,524 of NC_059079.1, forward strand.
GGAATCCCTCCACTGTCAATTGTGAGGGCACACTCAACTAGGCCGCAAGCCTAATCGGCTGCCTTTTTAGGCCATGTCCCCATTCAGGACATTTGCAGGGCTTCCACATGGTCTTCAGTTCATACATTCACCTCACATTATGCAAGGGTCTCCCAGACGAGGGATAACACCAGGTTTGGCACGACTGTGCTCCGTCCCGAGAGTTTGTGAATTCCTACCCACCTCCAACAGATATAGCTTGGAATCACCTATTGTGGAATACCTTTTCCATAACTGGTGTTCTTTGAGATGTGTTGCTCATGTCTATTCCACATACCACTCTCCTTCCCCTCTGTCAGAGTTGTCTGGCAAGAAGGAACTGAGGGTTCGGGGGAATGTGCAGCACCAGTAGCGTAGCCAGGTTCTAACATCAGGGGGAGCGAACACATAAAAAAAGGCACCACACGACATATCAAATTACTAATTACATCCACTCTCTCCCACTTCCTTCCCCCCCCTCGAACCCCCAACACCCCCCTGATCCTTGTCCCCTGACTGCCCCCTCCTGGGACCCCTGTCCCTAACTGCCCCCCAGGACTCCACCCCCTACCTAAGCCTACCTGCTCCTTGTCCCCTGACTGCCCTGTCCTGAGCCTCCCCACCTTAACTGCCCCCCTAGAACCCTATCTCCTACCTGTCCCCTGACTGCCCCAACCCTTATCCACACCCCTGCCCCCAGACAGACCGCCAGGACTCTCACACCTATCCAACCACTCCCGGTCCCCTAACAGGACCCCCAATATACACCAAGACACACCCCATAATCCAAAGTGTGTGTGTGGGGGTAGGGGGGCGAGGGACCACGCACAGCTCCTGCCATTGAGGGTACATGGGTAGCTGCTTCTGCCCTAGCATCTGGCTTTAGTGTTTAGCCAGAAGCCTTTGTGAGCAGGCAGAGGGATACTGCTATCAAAGGGAGCGTTTGATTTTAGAGTCTGATCCAAACAGACCTAGCAGAGAACACAACAATAGCGCTGCCTCTGCGATCCCAGCAATGAGCCCATAAAGAAGAGAGGCAGAGACGTGCTTAATACAGTGCATGGGGTCGGGAGGGAGTACAGACAAAGGGACGGGGCATGGAGAAAAACTACAGAGATGGAGAGAAGGGGAAAGTGAGGAAGGAGGAGAAGCCAGGAGGCTGTCTCTGGAGGGAAGGCCTGGGGGAGAGGCGTTCGGATGCAGCATGTTAATGAGATCCTTGCAAACACAAGGGAAAGAAGCAGGGAAGGGATTGTGTCTGGGCAGAGGAAAAGCGGGGCTACTCATTCAGTCTCCCCTGTGGGGCCCTGTGGGATTGGGTAGCAGGGCCCAGGACATGAAAATCTCTTAACCACAGAGGTGAAAGTAAGCCGGTCCGGTCCGGTCCGCCATACCAGCAAGAGCCAGTACGCTGTGCCAGACCGCACGACTTCCGCGGCAGAGATTTAAAGGGCTCTGAGCTCCCCGCGGCTGCGGGCAGCCCAGAACCCTTTGAATCTCGCCCGCGGCTCTGGCGGCTGGGCTGGGGCTGGATTTAAAGGGCTCAGAGCTCCCACGGCTGCGGGCAGCCCACAGCCCTTTAAATCCCACCCATGGCTCCGGCGGCCGGAGCTGCGGTGGGGATTTAAAGGGCCCGGAGCTCCGCAGCATCCGGAGACCCGGGCCCTTTAATTTGCCCCTGAGCCCCGGCGGTTCCCAGCCACCTCTGCAGCTGGGAGCCCTGGGTTGATTTAAAGGCCCTGGGGGTCCCAGCCACAGCCGGTGCCCCAGGGCCTTTAAATCTTGAGAGGCACCACCTCTTCCCGTCGAGGCCACGCCTCTTCCGGATGAGGCCACGCCCCCCTCAGGATTCCAGCAGTACCAGTACTTTCACCCCTGACCACAGAGAATTGTTAACTGCTCCCAAATCCTTTTGAGCCATGGCTGCAAGCTTAGAAGAGCTTAAGCTGTGAGATGCATGAACTTCCTCAATAAATATCTCTTGTGCGGTGCCTCAAGCAGGTTTGCATTGTATGACCCAGATGAAAAGCTCAGCAGAGAAAGCTTGCAACTTTCCCAGCTCTTTCAGCCATGTTTGGGGCCTTTAAATCACTCAGGCTGCATCTTGCAAATGAAATGCATTAATAATACAGCTCAGGCAAGCAGGCTGGGTGCTGTGCAGGCTGCCCAGGCTATCTGATAGTACTTCACACTGAAGGCTGCTTTTATATGCTTGTGTTTTGCTGTTGGAAAGAGGCCCAGACTTCCTCCCATCTCGAACCCCCAAACCATCTAACCCCCCTTGCTCCCTGACTGCCCCAGCCCCTCCCCACCCCCAGAAAGTCCCCCCACACCAGAACCATCCAACCCTCCTCCTGCTCCCTGACTGGCCCCCGGGACTCCCCTTACCACCACGCAGCTCAAGCCGCTGGCTACCTCCGGAGCCAAAGTTAAACACGCTGCCAGCACACAGCCCCTCCCCCGCAGTGTGCTGAGGCAGCAGGGTGGGGAAGGGAGAGGAGGAGGGTTTGGCTGCTGGAGGCCCAATGGGAGCAGCTCAATCAGGTGGCCAATCAGCAGTGCTGCACTCTGCATGGGGGGGGGGAAATCCCAGACCTTTCTACCTTATTACAAATTCCTACTAAGGCGCCACTTTTGAAGAATGTGCTCAGTGGGGGAGTGGCCGCACCCCCTGCTCCCCCCCTAGCTACGCTCCTGTGCAGCACCCCTTATACCGCACCATGGAGGCACCACTCCAGGGGTCGCTTGGGCGCTCCCCTACAGGTACTGCTAAGGGAAAAAACTTCCGACACCGGTGCAAGTGGCGAGCACGCACACCGATTGTGGAATACATGAGCAACACATCTCAAAGAACACCAGTTACGGAAAAGGTAACTGTCTTTTCTGATATCCCAGAAAACCTCTTACATCGAGACATCATATTTCCTCATACATTTCCAGAATGAGCCAGCTACTTCTCCTGTAGTTTACTGTACCTAATTTTGTACATTCTTACTCACTGGAGTAGTCTATAAATAGTCCCCCATCAAAAATCCACCTACCAGGAATCAGCCAATTGCACAATATATCCCCTTCTACCTACTGTCACAGTTTCAGGGTAACTGTACCTCTGATTCACCCTATGGTCTGTCCAAGGTATATCCTCTCTGTTGAGGCCTCTAGCCAACATCTGTCTGTGGGCAGGGCCCCATGTCCCTCTCAATATAGAGCACAGGATTTCAGCTGCAGTCCCTCTTGCAAGTCATTGCGATCATCACGGCAGGTCTGACCTAGTTCACCACCAGCAGTTTCGTTATTTTTCTTCCAAGACAGTGACAGTGGTTTACCAGTGACTATACACAGCACAGTATGTTTATTGTAGGACTAAAGCATTACTGAGAAAACATTATAAAATACTTATGCTTAGCGAAGCCCCCCCTCTACCACCCCTCTGTCCTCTGGAGACCCTGGCAGGTACCAGTACTTCAAGATCTTCAGCCGGGTCTCTCTGCTGGCTAAAGGTTTATGTTAGTCTGTTAGATCGAGAGGAGCCCCTCACTTCCTCTACCCATCCAAGTTCAAACTCAGCCTTTGTACACAAAACCTGTCTTCTGGGTTTCTTGAAGCTGATCTGAACCAGCATATGAAATTCATCTCAGGGAGTGATATTCTCTGGAGTTGTTTACCTGTCCCAGGGTCTGTGGTAACTACTCCCTGATTTTAGTTCCTGGGTTGAGCTCAGTTACCCTCTCCAACCATCTAACATACAATTCCCAGTAGGGCTGTGGATTAATTGCAGTTAACTCATGCAATTAACTAAGAAAAATTAATTGCAATTACTCGCAATTTTAATCACACCGTTAAACAATAGAATACCAATTGAAATTTATTAAATATTTTGGATGTTTTTCTACATTTTCAAATATATCAATTTCAATTACAACACAAAATACAAAGTGTACAGTGCTCACTTTATATTATTTTATTACAAATATTTGCACTGTAAAGATGATAAAAGAAATAGCATTTTTCAAATCACCCCATACAAGTACTGTAGTGCAATCACTTTTTCGTGAAAGTGCAATTTACAAATGTAGATTTTTTTGTTACTTAACTGCACTCAAAAACAGAACAGTGTAAAACTTTAGAGTCTACAAGTCCACTCAGTCCTATTTCTTGTTCAGCCAATCACTAAGACAAACAAGTTTGTTTACTTTCACGGGAGATAATGCTGTCCGCTTCTTATTTACAATATCACCTGAAAGTGAGAACAGGCGTTCGCATGGGACTTTTGTAGCTGGCACTGCCAGGTATTTATGTGCCAGATATGTTAAACATTCATATGTGCCTTCATACTTTGGCTACCATTCCAGAGGACATGCTTCCATGCTGATGAGGTGCTTTAAAAAAATGTGTTAATTAAATTTGTGAACTCCTTGGGGGAGAACTGTATGTTTCTGGCTCTGTGTTTTACCCGCATTCTGTCATACTTTTCATATTATACCAGTCTCGGATGATGACCCAGCATGTTATTCGTTTTAGAACACTTTAACTGAAGATTTGACAAAATGAAAAGAAGGTACCAATATGAGATTTCTAAAGATAGCTACAGCACTCAACCCAAGATTTAAGAATTGAAGTGCCTTCCATAATCTGAGAGGGACGGGGTGTGGAGTATGCTTTCAGAAGTCTTAAAAATAGCAATGCTCCGATGCGGAAACTACAGAACCCGAACCACCAAAAAAGAAAATCTACCTTCTACTGCTGGCATCTGACTCACATGATGAAAATGAACATTTGTCGGTCTGCACTGCTTTGGATTGTTAGGAACTGTTCAGTTATAAAAGTCCTGTTCCAAACACAATGGAGCCCCAATTCTGACTGGGGCTGCAGGACCCTACTGTCAAATATATAATCATATGCCCCTCTCCTTTGCCACATTCCTGTTGTAAGAATGCAATAGACTTTCTATTACATCTGCCAACTAAGGCCTCAATCCTGGTAACACTTATACAAGTGCTTAACATTAAGTAGGTGTGTAGTCCCATGGACTTTTTTAATGGGACTACTCAGAAGCTTTTAAAATTAAGGACTTGTGTGTGTTGGATCAAACCTTAGGCAGTGCTATAGCTGGGCACAGGGATAGCATTAATATTGCTTTAGAACCACAACTCTGAGTTTTCAGAGCACCATGAGTTTTTTTTTTCATAAATTTAACCTTAATTTAGACTTTCCTGTCTTTCAACCATTTTTGATTTTATAGCAACCATTCTAATAAGCAATCTGACAGAAATAATTATGTCATCACATTACAAACTTGACTATCTTATGAAATTGTATTGCCCGGAAACTGAATATGGCGTTATTTGTCTGCTTAGTTGACAGAGATATAAAGGGAATTATCTGATTGTTTGTATTTAATTCTAAGTTTGCAACTAGCGATCCTTTAAATTACAGGTCCCAAGCATTGTATTAACTACATATTTATTTTCAAATGAATATGCTAGTTTCTCTATATTGAAAACATCACATCAGATTAAAAGCATATTTTTATATATAAACATTTTCATATAAACATACATGCACTAACTATGCATCAACATATGTCCCTTTAGGAGTCCCAGCCTCAGTTAGTTAAGTGCCAACTCCCATTTTAAGTAAATGGGAGTTGTGCACCTTTGAAGATTCCAGCCATAAATGGTAAACCTATATAAAACATGTTTTTAATAAATGTATTTAAAGAAATATTCTACTGGTAGTAGAATGACTGTACCTAATCAGGTGAAGAATCTCAGCAAAGCCAAGCAGAAGCAACTAGATGTCTGTACACCACTACAAGGAGCCTGGATAACAAAATGGAGGAACTAGAACTACTGGAACAGGAACTGAAACCAGATATTATAGCAATAATAGAAACATGGTGGAACAGTAGTCATGCCTAGAGTACAGGTATTGAATGGTATGTGCTATTCAGGAAGGGCAAATAAAGGTAAAGGTATGCTAATAATGAAGTAGACGGTAAAGAAATTAGAAGTGATGGAATGGATAAAACAGAAGCTGTTTGGGTCAAAATCACTTTGGGGAACAAAGCTACCAGCGGCTTCCCTGGGAGTGCTTAGGGTATGCTATAACCCTCCAGGATCCACTTTGGATATGGACAGAGACCTATTCATGAGCAGAACCAAATGGCTGTTAGTTCTGAGTTCAGTCAAGGTCAACAGAGAACTGCTAAGTGAAAGAACTATTAGAGAAGAGTGCAGTGTCAGTGCTGAAGGCGGACATAGAGACAAACTATGGTGTCAAACAACAGCACAGTTCTCGTTACTCCTCCTCTTCCCTGGGACACACTGTGTAAGGTTTGCAGAGCAGACAAATATTACAAGTCTAGCAGCTCCAGCAATATGGTGGCTATTAAATTACAGCAAAAACAATCTTTTCTGGAGAATACAGGGACCATCTCTCAGCTCTTCCCCCAGCACCTTTTGTGCGGTGCCCCCAGAAGCACTATCAGCAAAAATGAGTTGAGGTAATCTGAGGTAAGTATCCCTTAAACTTAAAAGTATACCAGGACTGTTTCTAATACATGATGTATATCTAAGGCCCTAATAGAACACTCTACATGCAGGGCCAAATTCTGCTCTCTGCTATACTCACGGGCTTGCAGGAATAACAGAGCAAAATTTCACCTATAATGGGCAGGTTAACAGGTACAAATCAGGCAAGGTGGACAGCACCGGGCCTGTTTTTCCATGGTCTTAACCTTAGTGTGGAAAACTAAGGAAACAAGAGAAAATGGACCCAGTTCAATGAAAACCGAATACTCCATTCTACTTTCCTGTTGTCCAGTGTCCCCCTCCAATGCAGATAACATGCATTGAGCTACACCTGTTGGACATATTGCTATGTGACTGTGTTTCAGTGTTCATACTGGCCTCTATGTAACCAAGATACTTCAACATAATACCAGCTGAGGATCTGATCTAAGTCAGTGTAGCTCCATTGATAATGGAGCTAAGTCAGCTTACACAGGTTGAGGATCTGGGCCTGTATTTTATTCTTTTTTAAAAATCAGCATTTAAAATGTTTAAAAAAGGTTCTGGCCCACAACTTGATGCAATGGCATATTTGCTTAAAACTGCTTTTTTAGCAAACATTGCTCCCTGTAGATGTCAATGGGAGGATATTCACGGAAAGCAACCAAAAGAGGGCATGAGCACACTCAATATTCATAGAAAATGTGCGGCAATATTTATCCAGCTTGATACATGTTACTCCTCTGTGCTTTTCCTTACACTAATAGGTTTGTATCAACTGTGATTTTGGTAGAAAATGTGGATTTTAAGTCAAAATGGCAATTATACCAAAGCCTCCTCTTTTTTAGTTATTCAACATTTGAATAGAAAAACAATCAGCTCCATCACTGCTTTGTGCTGAGTCAGAGAAAGAAACGGTCGTTCTTCCCTCTGAAAATGTCTGGCATTCACTTGCCCACTAGGACCTTAGCATTTGGCCATGCTGCCTTCATCACATGTCAGCTTATGGATAAAGTACCCTTTTGGACACTTATCTTTGAGAAAAAACAAACCACCAAAAAGAAACAAACAAACACCAACTTTTGATATATATATTTTTTAAGATGGCTCTCAAAAAGCAGCATTCCATTTCCTGACATGATTTTTCCATACCAAAAAAGTGTGCCTGGTTTGTTAATGAAATTACTTCAGCACAAAGCAAGCTCTTTCACCAACACTGATAGCTTAAGCAAAGATAAAATAATGTGTATTGTAATTAATATTTTAATTTACTGAGAAAGGAACTAAACAGCGATCAAACCCCATTGTCGTCCCCCAATAATAATAAAGCTAGGCAATTTCAAGAGAGAAAGAGCAGCCAGGAGTTTAATGCAGTTGATTAAGAACATGTTTCTATAGTGGCTATTATGTCCTACTTTAAATGAGGAAAACAAAACTAAGGCTTATTTTGTTTTGGAGTGACAGGGTTTCTTATGCCTCCATAAGAGAAGAAAATGTTTTGGGTAATTAAAGGCAATTAGGCTCATCAAGGCTTATTTCTGGACTAGCGCCTCTTCTCCCCACAATGCCTGCTAATTGCTGCTTCAACAACCCAAGTATTTTTTGCTTCCACAAACCCGACTATTGGGTCATTGTCAGCATGAATAAGGGATTCTTGATTAGTTCATTTTAAAAAAAGGTTTATATTTCATGTCCTATTGAATTTGATAATAAAAATAATAATAAACATTTTGCACTTCTGTAGTACCTTTCATCAGAGGATCTCGAAGCTCTTTGCAAGCACTAATGAATTAACCCTCACAACACACTTCTGCACAATAGTTATCAGCCATTTTGTAGAATGGTAAATGCAGGCACAGAGAGGTTAAGTGGCATTTAATGTCACAGAGCCAAGGTGTTATAATACTATTGTGTTACTCAATAAGTACAGAGAATAGATTAGACAAAAAATAGGAAACACTTTTTATTCACTAAGGGCCAGGTTTTTAGGCACCTAAGTCTCAGACAGATGCTTTTGAAATATCACTATTTGCCTAGGCACTTGACTCCCTTTGAAATGCATGTGCCTAAATGCAGTTGAAAATCTGGCCCTGACTCATTAGTTCTTTGTGGATGGTTTGGTAGTTTACAACTTGTGCAGAACCCCATCATGCAAATATCAGTGAGTTTAAGAATCCCAATAAAATCATGTCAATGGACTGTGGTCAGAAGTATATAACTATTTGCCGACATGGTCCCTGCAAAAATCTGCTTCCAAGTGTAATCTGCATTTCTCTTTCCTCCTGTGCCCCCAGTCATTTGTGATTCACTAGGATAGCTACAAGAAGGTGCAGAGAATATGTGAAGTTATGAAGGCAAATATTGTAAACAGGCATCTCTAAATATTTCTTGTTTATTTCCTAGTACTTAAGGTTCTATTTGTTCATCGCATGTAGCTTCTTACATGGTATACATCTGTGTTATTCTTTCAACTTTCCCTCACCTAGCAGAGTTCCTATTTTCTTTTCACACAGATTTCTAGTCTTCTAGGAAATCCTGTTAGTCATAGGATCCATTCGTGATCATTGACAAGATTTTGGTCCCAAAAATATTAACTCTATGGGATGGTGGCCTTTAATTATCTGGTTACCTGTCATTTTTCAGTTGTGGTGACATACCATACATCCGTGAGACTCAGGTTCAATAGCTCTAGAAATATCCATTCTCCTGGGTCAGCCATATAGTTTAGTGTGTACTTCTTTCTAAATCCAGTCAGTCAGGACTGGCTACTTCCCACTACTTTGCCAAGTTCCATGACTTCACCGATAACCCATCCCCCTTGCCTACCTCTGTAGCATTTTAAGGGTTTAAGATATTTATTATTCCTTTTACTTCTGTATGATTAGGAAAGGCTTTGGATTTTTGTGTTACTTTAGTTTGCTCTGTGCATTTCAGTTTTTCCTAGTGTCCTGAGGGTGAGCAGAGGAAAGCAGTGTAGAGGGTCCTTCCCTCTACAGGTGTCCTGAAATCCACACAGTGCTTGAAACTGCTACAAGTTTAGGGGGCTAACACATGTGCCTGTTTCATGAAGGGACAAAGGAACTGACACCACCCCAAACCCACTCCCAAGAAAACAATTAGAAAAGTTCATGCATCATAGCCCATTCTACCCAAGAAGAGGAGCCTGCGACCCACCATTTTCCTATGTCTTTGCAAAAGCTCAGCTCATACCGTTTCCCTTAAAATTACACTCCTACAGCCTCTGAAATCATCGAGCCACACAATGCAAAGCTGCAACCTTGGCTCTCCTGTTAGCTTTGCCCTTGAACACGGGGAAAAGAGATAAGAGTAAAAACAGGTAAGAAGTGAATCACTGAAAAGTGATAAGAAATATTTTGCAGTTATTCAGTAAAGAGTTTCTGCTGAGGCTAACAAATGTTTGAAACTACTAATAGGAATTAAATAGCCCTTAATGATAAACTTTGATAATTCACTGTGAGAGCATGTAAGATACAAACAGTTATTTCCTCAGTGGAAACAATGGACTGATGATTAGCTATGCTAGTCACTAGTGTCAGAAAATCTATTACTTCTGTAACAAAGTGGGAAAGATAGGAAAATAAATTTGTTGAAATAGGTCATATTTAAGCCTTCCCCTTTCTCTTCGTGAGTTGGATTTAACAGTCATTATCACCTTGTGTCACCTACATTCTCAAAGGCAGTAGTTTTGCTCAGAAGTCAAATGGCTTCCTTTTTGCTAACAAGACAACCCCAGGTGGGACAACACTAAAGAGGACAAGAGACAATTGCTTGCCCAATGCCGAGAAGCGCGCAGCTAAGGCTATACAAGAGTAATGGGTTCTGAGCAAACAGCTAAGCTTGTGTTCTTCTAAAGCTCTTTAATTTGGGGTGGGTTAAAGATAGAGGCACAGCAGCCAGAAGCAGGGGCTGGGAGAAACAGCAGAGAGGAGAAGATCTGCTTTTTGCCCATGTGCTACAAAACAGTGGCCACAATTGTTAGAAACACACCATAAACCTGGAGAGCCAGTGCTAGAAATCACACATGAATGAGTTGTTTATTATTATGTCAGCAACAGCTGAGATTCTGGCAGAATCTCCCCAAAGTGACCACAATATCCCTAGTACACAAGATGGTGTAAGTGTGGGAGGACAGCAGAGCCCATTGATAGGGGCATTACCGAGAAATGTGGGTATGCTGATACAGCATATTATTTCCACAACAGCTCCTATGGAGCTCCCAGGGGAATTAAAGCTGTACTCCCACTTCACTGAAAACCCAAAGTAAGGCACTATGTCCCCCTTGAGTAACTCCCTGTGAAGGGAGCTGCTCCCCACAGTGCCCCCCAGGCAAGGGTGTGATAGGTACTTTGTTGATAGCTGCTCCAGCCCTGCAGTGGTCTCTCCCCTTCTGTGTCATGTAAAGAGTCCAATAAATGCTAGTTCCACTGTCCATAAAGGGGCTTCAGGCTTCTCCCAGACAAAGTCCCACAGTCAAGACCCTGGGATCTGGGGTCTTCCTATTCCAGGGTTTCTAGTCTTAGGCCTGGTCTACACTGGGGGGGGGGTGTTCGATCTAAGGTACGCAACTTCAGCTACGCAAATAGCGTAGCTGAAGTCGAAGTACCTTAGTTCGAATTACTTACCCGTCCTCACGGCGCGGGATCGACGTCCGCGGCTCCCCCGATGGGAGTTGATGGGAGCGCGTTCGGAGTTCGATATATTGCGTCTAGATGAGACGTGATATATCGAACTCCGAGAAATTGATTGCTACCCGCCGATATTGCGGGTAGTGAAGACGTACCCCCAGAGACAGGCTTTTTGCCTCCAGACCCATTGGGGTGGGAAGGGGAAGCCAGGACCATCCTCTCAACCAGGTTCCAATCCAGAGTCCAAAGATACACAGCTTTGTACTGCAGGATCACTTCCTACTGGCCCACGCACAAAAGTGGAAACAGCAAAGATGTATAAACAATAAATCAAAGGAGTCTCCAACCTTGCAATTGACCATAGTCCTTTCCCCTCAGCAGGACAGGTAAACCATCAATAGGTAGGGGGCCCAGCAGCTGGGCCTCCCACGGTGCTCCTTTTACCGAGCTTAAAAAAGCCTGATCTGTTCACCTCTGCTGGCGGCCTGCAACTGAGCTGCTCTTCCTCTAGCCTGTGTATCATTGCAGGTGTGATAGAGTGGAGCTGCCTGGACCAGAGCAGTTCCTTAACCCTTTCCTCTACACCAGAGGCTCTCCACCTTTCCAGACTCCTGTGCCCCTTTCAGGAGTCTGATTTGCCTTGTGTACCCCCAATTTTTACCTAATTTAAAAGCTACTTGCTTACAAAATCAGACATAAAAATAGTCATAGCACACTGTTACTGAAAAATTGATTACTTGCTCCTTTTTACCATACAATTATAAAACAATTCAATTGGAATATAAATATTGTACCTACATTTCAATGTATACCTTATAGCGCAGAATAAACAGGTCATTGTCTGTATGAAATTTTAGTTTGTACTGACTTGGCTAGTGCTTTATATGTAGCCTGTTGTAAAACTAGGCAAATAGTTAGATAAATTGCTGCACCCCCTGGAAGACCTCTGCGTACTCCCAAAAGTAGACATACCTTGGTTGAGAACCACTGCTCTACACTGTAGGATTTGTACATCTCATTACACTCCCCTGAAGGTGTAAATGACCTCACTGGTGTAGGAAGTTATAATTTACAACTTTCTTCATTGAATGTGGTGCAGAGAAGCAGTTTGGTTGTAGATTTTGGACCCAGCTGTCCCCCTCTGTCGCAATGAATTGTAGCTAATAGCCACTGACTTTAGCCCATGTGCATACATGGCTGACACTTCTGTTGCAAATCCATATTTGCTGAATGCAGTTAAAATAGACTCCAAAATAAATGTCTTGGGTCTGATTAACTCATTTTCTCCTAACTAAAATTAGCCCTTTACTGAATTCTAAGTCTCTACTGACTGTTCAGAAACCTGGATATGAATAAATTAAATAGAAATGAACCATGTAACAAATTACACAGTATTCTGAACATTCTCCCCCCCCCCCCCGCCCGACCTCTCCAATCACAATTGTGCAAATTAGTTTTAGTTTTTCCAAGACTGTATATAGGTCTTCCTGCAGCCAGGGGGCCGCAGTTACCTTATCCTTGCCACAAGTGTGGACAGGTTCAATCTTTGTTGTGCATGTTGCAACTGACAATATCCATTCCCAGAAGAAGACACGTTTTAACCAATTTTTAGCCACTGCTTTTGGCTAAATTATGATATGGTATTGGATTAGTGATAAGGAGGTGTGAGTCTTGCTCACATGCTCAGGGTTTAGCTGATCACCATATTTCGGGTCGGGAAGGAATTTTCCTCCAGGGCAGATTGGCAGAGGCCCTGGAGGTTTTTTGCCTTCCTCTGCAGCGTGGGGCATGGGTCACTTGCTGGAAGATTCTCTGCACCTTGAAGTCTTTAAACCATGATTTGAGGACTTCAATGGCTCAGACACAGGTTTGATATAGGAATGGGTGGGTGAGATTCTGTGCCCTGCGTTGTGAAGGTCAGACTAGATGATCATAATGGTCCCTTCTGACCTTAAAGTCTATGATTCTATGTTTACACATCATTCCGTTTATAATTTATTCCATTAAATCCAATAGAGAAGAAAATATCTCAGCATATTTTCTACATAAACTTTCCATAGCACTGAATCTGTTATCCTGGACCAATTTACACATTAATGCTTTAATCAGCAATGGCCTGATAACAATGGGAAATAAAATTTCAAATATTTAACCTCTAAAAAGCCCTATAACAGTTTGTGTTTAAGAATAATTCTTGTTACTGGATTAAAATCCAGATTCTCAATCCCTTTCCCCGCCATTGTTGAACACTAAAATCTCAGGGATTACTCTGTGAGTAACTGCTAACTAGAGGAAACAGAGGGCTCTCAGTTTGGTCCTCAGTAAAGATCTTAAACCTGGAACCGATGAACACATATTCTGAATAATCAGACATTTTTGCAGCCTTTAGGTTCAGACCAAAGTCCATGATGCACTTCTGCAATTCTTTTTCATCAATTTATATTAAATTGCAATGAGGGGTTGCATTAACAAGCAATATGGCTTTTGGATGATGTAAGCACAGGCTTTTTGTGAATTTGGGAGCATTATCATTAACAATCATCCACAGATAGAACTGGTGAAAGTTGTTGTAGGATAAATTCTATTGCTGAAATCAATTGCTTTTGCCCATCTTAATGTTAAGAAACCCTAATTTACACTCCAAACAATATATTATATATTCTAGGATTAAATTAAATTAAATTGGAAGATAAAAGAAAAACCTTTTCTCTAGAACAATTTAACCAACATAACTAGCTGTACTGAAAAACTTAGATTATCTCCTACTTTATTATAAAATATTATTTATCAGTCAAATTGATATTGAACCCTGAAATTAAAGTTGAAAATTTCAGGGGAAATTCACCGAATGATTGTAAGGGAATACACCTCGATACAATTGCGTTTATAAATACATATACGGGGGGGTGAGGAGGGGAGGGGAAGCCCTCCTAAACAAAGGCTTATGCACATTCCAGGCCAAACGGTGATCCCTTACTTATACTGAGCAGTGAGTTACTCCCCAAAGAGTCACACTGAAACAGGTAGGACTCTGCCTATGGTATAATTCTGTATGATGAGTAAAGGTATAATAATCTGGCCTAAAAGATTATTGCACTTGATTTTTAGGAAAAATAAAGAAATGAAAAAAGATCAATGCAAGTAAAATTGCTTCTTTATGTTATAATTTTAAGGGCATTGAAATTAAATTGAGTTAGGATGCAGATCCCCTAGGAAAATAATAAGAAAAAACGACATGGGGGACATTTGAAAATGTCTCAATGGGCAGTTAGGCAGCAAGCACCCATTGAAATTCAATGAGAATTGGACACCCACTTCCCTCAGGCTCCTTTGAAAATCCAACTCTGGAGGGCAGCTCAAATCTTTCCTCTCTCTCTTTTTGGCTTTTCAAGTTCATGACGCATGGAAGCCTCAAGCAAATATAGTTAAAGAAACACTTGAACAGCTATTTTTGGACTCAAAACTTTTCCAAGTCAGAGTCTGAAATATCCAATTAACAGTTGCTACAACCAAAAAAGTTGAAGATGAGGATGCTGCAGGCAAAGAATGATGCAGGTGAATGGCAGAAGAGTGGGGAGTGGGAAGAGAAGGCCAGAATGTAAGGTCTGAGTAGTAGGGTTTTCAGTTTTGGTTGGACTTATTCCTAGAGGTTTCATCACGTTACAATCTTTAATTAAAGATTCATCTTTAGTTCCTGGAGACTTCAGGAAAATCCTGGAGGGTTGGCAACCCTACTGAGTAGTGACTCCTGCAAATAGTTGCCAGGCAATCTATGGAACTAGTATGTAAGGGCTCACAACACGGGTCAGAGATCAGACTAGAGTGATGCCATTGGAGGGCAGATGGGATGGGGAAGTTCCAGTTGTCAAGAGCTAACAGACAGTCCTACACCAGGATTTTTATATGGATGAAAGGATTAAATACTGCAACTGAGAATCACATTTGCCATCCTGTCATACTCTCAGCTACCTCTGATCCTTTGCCAGCCAGCTCTCATGAACCCTTGGGCTTCTTGCTACTTCCCAATCAATTAACTGATAGATCAATCAATCTCACCTGATCCTTTGACCTTCTTTTATGCTCCCCAATGTAACTTCAACATCTATCCAGTGTTGTCTTGGCCCATCAAATGACTCCCACAGCCATATATTGTGCTCAGGCTTCTCAACCACTCCGGTCTTGTGTGATGCTTTCCTCAACCAAGTTCTCTTTAGCCACTTCCTGATTTCCATTGTCTTCTTGGCCGCCCCTTTCACATCTGTTCTGTGCTGCTCTGGCAGGTCTCTGAGGGATCCTGGACTTTCAGTTGCAAAGGGATTTTTTTTGTGTGTGAAGAATAAGTACCTCTGTAGCTTCATAAATATTCTACATATCCCCAAAATTGTGATCTGCATGATCAATGTGAACAAGTGAGTTGAAATCATCTGTTTAGATCAGCAGCTTTTCCATAGTTGATTGACAAGTTTACAGGACAGGACTTAGTTTTTCTAATTTAGGTGCATATAATTGCATGTATAGAAGTTTGGGTGAAATCCTTTCTCTACTGAAGTCAAAGGCGAGACTTCCAGCCTTTGGGTGAGATTCACAAAGATGAAATCAATGGGTTGGTAAAGGTATTTAGGCCTCTAACTCATGGATTTCAGTGGGGAGTTAGGCACCTAAACATCTTTGTGAATCCCACCTTACATGCACAGATTCCACAAATTGGGTATTGGCATATACACATGGTCAATCAGTTGACTAATATTTGCTGCTGCATACTGAATATTTGCAAGGGTAACTTTGGGACACAGAATTCTGTGCATATTAGACACACTTAAGGACATAGGCACCAACTCTGTGGGTACTCCAGGGCTGGAGCACCCATGGAAAAAAAAATGGTGGGTGCTGAGCATACACCAGTAGCTCCCCCATCAGCTCCTCCCTCTCACCTAGCGCTTCCTGCCCACCAACAGCCACGCTGATTAGCACCTCACCTTCCCTCCCACCATGATCAGCTGTTCTGCGGCATGCAGGAGGCACTGGGGTGGGGGAGAGGGGGAGGGAAGGAGTGTGTGTGTGGGAGCATGGACAGGAAGAGGCAGGGTGTGAGTGAGGCCTGGGAGGAGCAGTCCCTGGCACATTAGAAAGTCAGCGCATCTGCTTAAGAATATCTTTTCCATAGCTTCTTCACTGATGAACAGTTCCCTCTTAACAGAAGGGAAGCAGGTTATAGCTTTAATTAGAAGGCTAGACTGGAATAATTATGATTAAAAAACCATAGCGTAGGATTCTCAGTGTTACTTTTTATTGAAGTTTTTTCTATACAATAAAATAAGCCTATGTTAGTATCCTCACTCCATTCCCTCTCCTGCAAAGATGTCTCAGGATGCTGTGTCCAGTCAGACACTGTTAAAATCATTATCAAACAGAAATGTCTTTAGTCTAGACCTAAAACCGTGAAACTATCCAATAGTTCAGATCTTTGGCTCCATAGTTACAGTCCATAATGACAGAAAGGTCAGAGGCTACTGTGTTACTCACTACTCCAAATGGAACAGAATGTGGAGGAATTCACTTACTGCTACAATGCAAAGCTGAGTATTGTTTTAACCTTGCATGCCCTATTGCAAAGCAACAGGAAGCTTAACTTGAGGGCCGCAGTAAAGGTCCAAGTGGACCCTGAAACTCATAATTAACTTGTACTGCTGAGCTCTGTGTCTCTCCCTTCCTTCACTTAATTGTGAATTATCCTCCATTCCCTCTATAACTGTTTTTATTTTTTTGCCAGTGAAGTGGTACTGAACTCCTGCTGTAAAAATAGTACCAATATGCAGCGTCTGTGTGCTTCTGATCACTTTGAGCACTGGAGCTAGTGACATTACAAAGCTTGTTAACTTAAAGTCTTCTTTGTTTTACATTTTTTGCAATACATTTTACAGAAACCTACCCCAGGGAGCAAAGGGCCAGTTGCTTCTTTATTACATTTTAGAAGAGCCACATTATTAGCGTTCCAGTCTATATATTATGAAATTAAGTGGATACCCTTGGGGTTAATTCCTTGTTGTAATTGTAATGAAAAGAAACAATTTCTAACCCTCCATTTAAGATCTATAACTATTAAAATCTACTACTCTTAGTGACTCCTGGGGACAGTAGAGTACTTCAGTGTATATGAAAGAGGGCACTCCTACAGTGTCCAATATCAGTAATTTATAAAAATAACAGTCTCCAAGTGTGAAAACTAACAAATGAGTTTTCCATTTAGCCCCTCCCTGCTGTTTGCCATGGTGTGTTATAGTCATCAACGTGGTCTATTTATATGCATATTGAAGTTATGGAGCTGGGTTCCAGGATTTTGTTTTGTCCAGAGGAGGAAGAGTGTAACGTGATGATTAAATAAGAGGAAAATTCACAGAATACAGCCCGAGAGAATATACTTGGGGGCGGGGGAGTTGAAAGGAAACCATTTGCAGCACTCCAGAAACTCTCCATGATAAAATTTGTTAATCAAATATAAACATTTAACTGACAATAAACCCTCTCATTTTTTTTAATTAATCAAAGGGATGTCATCCATTTAAAACCCACACTTATATCTGAAGATGTTTTACCTAATATTCCAAATAAGGCCTACAATTACTGTAACTAAGGAATTAGACACAAAGCAATGTTTTCTATTTACAGTGTTGTGTATTTGATCGTACTTTGGGTGAAATTCTGCCACACTGGAGTTTTGGCATTGATTTTGGTAGGACTAGGACTTTCAACAAAAGGTAAAGTCAATATCACTGTTCCCTCTAGTATCAGAGGGGTAGTCATGTTAGTCTGGATCTGTAAAAAGCAACAGACAGTCCTGTGGAACCTTTAAGACTAACAGATGTATTGGAGCATAAGCATTCCTGGGTGAATACCCACTTCGTCAGACATGTGTCTGACGAAGTGGGTATTCACCCACGAAAGCTTATGCTCCAATACACCTGTTAGTCTGATGAAGTGGGTATTCACCCATGAAAGCTTATGCTCCAATACATCTGATAGTCTTAAAGGTGCCACAGGACTCTCTGTTCCCTCTAAATAGGTTACCTTTGTGTTCGGGTGGCTATTTCATGTTGCAAAAAGAGAAAATCTCTTTTACAAAAAAAGAAAGAATGTGACTGTAAAACCCTAATACTTAGCAGGGAGACACCTGGGGAGGTGTAAAACCTGAACCTGCTGCTAACTCATTATTACAAACGGACTAGCTCCACATTGACAGCAACGTTTTTAACATGCTGTAATTCAGCTTGCTAGTGGGGGAAAGAGTACATCACTGGATAGGGACTTGTAATTTAACAGCATTAAGGTCATTATTTCTATTAAACTAACAAATGTACAAGTATATTATCTAAAATTCCCATTTGGTGTACACAAGCACAAGCACAAGCACAACTTAATAGAAAGGAAGTTTCTCAGGCCACGTTAAAGTTACCTTATGAAAAATAACACAAAGGCTTCTGTTAGGGTCTCTCTTTTTAATAAATGTATTTGTTTAGCTATGGTTGACAAGATCATAGCTCTTTTTATGTCTCTACTTTCACTTATCATATGAGCTGCTTCAGAAGAAAGGTAGGGTCTGACAGAAAAGAGCAAATTTTGCCTCAAGAAATTATAATGAGACAGAGGGTTAGATTGTTTTGGCTATTTTTTTTTAAATTGGGGAGAGGGAACAGAGGGGATGATGTATCATGCTGCATGTCATTGATTACTAAACAAATGGTTTTCATTTTAGGTAAGCACAATACTTACTGTTTATTCATGTAAGGTGTCTGAGACTGTTCATGAAAAGTCATTATTCCTCAGGTTCTCATAAATCATTTACAAAACCTGGCCACTCCAAGCTTGAGAGCTCTACAGTCATGCCAGTGGAACTGGTATTGGGATATGGAGCAGCTGCTTTAGGCAGATTTAGAGTGCAAACTCTAAGGACAAGAAATTACTTCTCTTGGCTGCTTCTAAAGAATTAGATACACCTGTGATGCAAAATAAATAAATAAATTAATTAATTAATAATAATAATGATAGAAAGGACTAAGTATTAATGTGCATGAAGAATTAGGTACTTCCTTCAAGTTCAGGTGTTGCAGGACATAGACTAGACAGTGCAAGGAATCAATGTCTCTGCATTTCCATGACTGTTGTGCCTATTATATTTCAATAAAAGTCTAAATTGAGTACCTTTCGTGACCTTTGTATGCTTTTTATTCAAGAAAGATGTTCAGCGAGTGCAAGACTGTCCCTGGGAAGTGAAGCTCTTCCAAACAATGATTGTATAGATGATAGAAAAGGCTTTACTTCTCAGAGCTAATTATCCACAATCAAATGTGGAATAGATAACTGCTGTTCGAGTGACTTAGCTGAGTTTTGGTACTAGGAACCAAGAGCAAGGATTGGAAATCATTAAGAAGTTAAGAGGGGGACTTCACAAGGAAGAAGTGAACAAATGTTTAAAAGGATGAATTTGTACAACTGTGGTAAAACCACCTATACAGGTAGAAATAGGAATGTTCAACAAGGCCCTGATTCAGCAGTCCATCCCTTTTCAGCAAAGCATTGAAGCTTAAAGTGAAGACCATGCATGTGAAGTCCCATGGACTTCAAAGTTGAGCATGTGATGTATTGAAAAGAAATGGACTTAAGCTTGTACTTGGATG
The DNA here is from genome assembly GCF_020497125.1 of Mauremys mutica. Taxonomy (NCBI): domain Eukaryota; kingdom Metazoa; phylum Chordata; order Testudines; family Geoemydidae; genus Mauremys; species Mauremys mutica. The sequence continues at coordinate 26,912,372 of NC_059079.1, forward strand.
CTTTGCTGAATTGGGACCAAAGTAACCCACACATATTTTGGGGCTTGGAAGCTGTATCTTCTTGATTTGTAAGCAGCTGCATATCCATAACATTCTAGCACTAGGAACAGTATTTAGAATGGATATTACCAAAGTGATGACAAGTCTTATACATTAATGGTAAGGTCTTGTAATATCTGAGGGATGTTACTTGTTATAATAATGTAATGGGACGGTGTAACACTTTAATGATCACTAAATCAGTTTAAAAGATAAGGCGATATGGGTCCATTAGATTCTATGTATCTATATCCATTCTGATAACTGTAGTGGGGAATTTTGTTAATGCGGTACATGTATTCAGAGATCATTGTGAATAATGCATCTTAGAAGTTAAAGACAAATATAATATATACAGCGCTGGTCCTGGCCAAATTCCAACTTGGTTAATTACAGTCTGCCTACCTACAATTTTCCCTGCAGTTTCAATTAGATATGGCATTCTGCACTTCCTGGCCCCAAATTGTTGATGTATGAGCTTAAATAGTTGCCTCATTTCACTGCAGACGTGACTGCTTTTTAGTTGTAAAAATAGACTATAAATCTCTTCCTCAAGTTTTCAAAAGTGATTTGAGATTCATTGAAATGAAAGGTGTTATAAAATGGATAACAGACCTGTCTGAGTGCTAACTCTGCTCCTCCCCAAAACCCAAATACTGTACATACTGAGGTCACTCATGTTTGCACCTTTCAGCTGTTACTGGCAAGCATTCTAAAAGGGTTTTTGACCACATTAATGCTAAGTAATGGCTGTTCTTTATACAAATACTTGCATTTTCATATAAAAAGGGTATTTATTTGCTGTTTGTCACTGTATAAAACTTCTACAGGGAGAAGAAACCCTACAACCATAGGTGCTGGAACTAGGGTGCTGCCACACCCCATAGCTTGAATTGATTTCCATTATATATAGGGTTTACAGTTTGGCTCAATGGCTCTCAGTACCCCCACTCAACAAATTGTTCCAATAACCACTGCCTGCAACTGAAGTCACTAGCAAATAGTGAAAGGAGGCAATTTATTAACAGTATTCCTTATGCTAAATATTGTTCATTAAAATGTGGTATTTACTAAAGAATGGATCCATTTGCAGAAATCAGCTTCAGTTTGCAAATGACTAGCAAACAGAAAAGGCTAAATTTGTGGGATAATTTATTCACCATGAATGATTTTACAAGCTCTGAATAATAATACAATATGTATAATTATTAATATTGCTTTTCTCCCACCTCATAATGAACAGTAAACTAGAAGAAGGTTCAAAGCAAGGGCAATGTTGAGTATTCTATACAGAGGGCAGACATGCATACGTTTGTCATTTGTTTTCTGGGTCCATGAGTTAGTAACTGCAAGCAGACGTTTGCTCGACACTTAAAAAGTCAGACACAAAATGAAACATTCAGCCTAGGTTAAGACTTCTCCTCCCCTCCCCTTCCTGAAAAATAAATGAATAGATTTTCTATATCCATGTTTAAGGCTATCCTGTTGTTATGCACTGGGTGTGTGTGTGTAAGTTTGTCCATACAAGTTGTCCCATTAAAAATAAATAATGACTAATCGTGTGTGCAAGTTCTGTGTCTCTAAGATCAAGACGTATATAACGGTTTTCTGAGGTGACTGAAGAAGAACTACAACTATGTTTTATACTTGCCCATACACTCAGGCAGGCTCTTCCTGATAGACCTCTAACATAAGCCAACTATACAAGTTGCTGGTTTGTGTATTTTATATCCGAGGGGGAAATAGATTTTTTTTAAATGGACACAATCATCTTTCTGACTGCCATGCTTCATGGCTTGTTATGGAGACGGCTAAAGGGTCATGGGAAATAGGCTGTCCAAGTAATTTGTTATACAAAAAAGCATAGGTTCATACAATACACACATAAGCTTAAAATTATACCAGTGAATGAGATTATTCACTGCATTGGCACTTGGTGCAAAAGAGACAAGCTTCCTTTGATCTGTTTATAACTTCTAGTAACCCTTCACTTCAATTCTTTTGGTGTGCTGTGAATGTTGCTTTTTATACCAATTGTAACTGTCTCACTGATCTATCATGCATTCACCTGTTGCCTCTTAGATTGTAACTACTTGGTGCAGGGATCATCTCTTCCTTGTGGGTGTGTACAGTGCCCAGTGGTGCAAGCAGAAATCATTTCTTGCTGCTATGCTACGCTCATGGGAGAGACACAAAGGGGGGGTGTACATCACTCCTCCCCCCATGCTCTCCCCATCCCCTCTCCATGATCCTACCTGGGGGGGAGGGAGTCTGTCCTCCTCTGTTGCGCCAGAGACTTCTGCTGTATAGATCCCAGACAGGAGGACTCAGGAGACGCAGCTGCATGGAAGGGTTGGGGATGGGGCTGGGTTCCTCCTGTGTCTTTCCAGTAAGCCATATCAGCTATAAATATCTTACTGGTACAGCATACCGTACCATACCACCACACCTGCACCAGTGACCGTGCCTGATTCTAGATTGGTGGCCTCTAGGCACTAGCAAAATATACATAAAAATAGTGATAGATAATAATGTTCTGTTGCTCATTAGATACTGTTAACTTCCCCTTTTATTGCCTTTTACAATTCTCCTGTTTAAATATCTAATGTTATGTCTTGAATATTTTAGATATTTATTTCTAAGTGCTGCATGGGTTGAATTTACCGTGGACTCAGGAGGACGATCATCCCTTACTTTCTGAACAGAATATTAAAAATGCCATGGCCACAACTGGAAAAACACAAACAATGGTGGGGTGAAAGAGAATGAGCTATCCGACCACCCAAGCATGCTATCAGCTGGCCCAAAGGTACCTATATGCATAGGACAAATAGCCAGAGGCTCCCTAGCATGAATTATTGTCACACTCTTCCGTTTCACACTGTCAGCTTTCTAGTTTATGCATGAGAGAAAGATAAGTGTATGGCTACTTATTTATAAGCAATTGTAGCACAGCAGCCACCACCTGCCGTGAGCGCCCCTCAGAGTTAGGATTGCCCATGTAGCTGTTCCACCTCTATTTCCCCTTTAAGAACTCATGCAGCCTCCAGTTACCTTTTAAGCACAATCTTTTAATTCAGTCTTCGCCAGTTCTCCTCAGGCTGGCAACAGTTTAGCACCGAACAGAACTAAAGAGTCCAAAACCAAACACACAGTTTCTCAGCTCACCTTGTCTAGCTAGGGCTTTGCAGGACTCAGACTTGCTCCTTGTAGCTGCTCCTTCCACCAACTCCACACAGTCTCCTGTTCTCTGAGCTTCCCCAGATTACTACTAGGCTTCCTGCATCTGGCAGTCTCTCTCTCTCTCTCTCTCTCTATATATATATATATAGAGAGAACCCTTGTAAAGACACTCCTACTTCTAGCAGGAACTACTACTTAAGGGTTCAATTTTACAGGCTGGACAAACCAACCTGATATATATATATATAAGAGAGAGAGCGCACCAGATTCCTCTCAGGTGGGGCTCGTCTTGTAATCAGGGCTGGCTTAGCCCAAGGGTATCTAGCTGGACATTTGAAGAGAATGAGACCCAACTCCAAGAAGCTGTCTTTGTGGCATATCAGGCCGGGGGTGGGGGGTTGCACATTGAGAGAAGTCAGCGTGGCTGGTGGGGATTCACTGGCCATTGCCCCTTAGAATGAGTATCACACACTGCTCTCATCCATGCCCACACAGCTCATTCATCCTATTAATATTCTGCTTGCTAAGTGCTGTGATCTGAACTGCTGACTGCAGTAGAGAAATCATACAGGGTAAGTCTACACTGCATGCTTTTTTCAGCAGTGTGTCATGTACATACCTGCACAGCCCCCCTAGCATAGTACAGCTGGTGGGATACAGCTTAAAAAAGTAAAGACATGCCTGAAGGGCGTGTACTCAAGTACATACCCTATAGGCTCTCTACTCCCCGATGCCCTACCTACACCGCTAGTTGTAGCAGTATAGTGTCCTGCTGCTTCCAATGTTGCAGGGAAAGACTCCAGCAGCGTAGAAAGGCTCCTCCAGCTCCCAGTTTCTGGAGCCTGTCCCTGGACTAGAGAAGGACTGCAGCAGCGGGGGAAGGTTCTAAAAAGGGGAGTTTCCCTGCTCCTCCCCCGCCCGAGTCTCCCTTTGCCTCAGTGAAATGCTCTGGCAGGGGGGGAGCTGCTGAAGCCTTTTCCCATGGCTAGAGTCTTTCACTGACATATGTAGCTACACACCACAGTGTGGACACAGCTTACTCTTCACTGTGGTGTTTAGCTACATGTACACTGCACACCACTGACACTGCTGTGTAATGTAAACATAGCCACAGACTGTAACTTGCTCTGCTTTGTTCCCCTGTATACACAAAAGGCAGAGGTCATTAAGTCAAAGAGAGTAAGTAATTACTGTTTTCTCACAGGTTAAAAAAAATCCCTCCTCTTTTAATCCTGGCATTCATACAGATGAATAGCAGCACATTTGGATGCCTGCTGCATATCCCTTGGTGATGCTACTGTTCTATTCTTCATAAAGAAAAGGCAAACCCTTGTAAAGACACTCCTACTTCTAGCAGGAACTACTGCTTAAGGGTTCAATTTTAAGGGCTGGACAAACCAACCTGATATTTTATTTTATTTTTTAAAAGTGGGACCGTGAAGATTTTTTTTTTTACTTTTTAGACCTTGAGAAGCTTGTAACAGTCTTGATTTCAGTGATTTCAGAGCTGAATTGGATACTCCAGCTCAAAGTATGATAAACTCATACGATGTCACAGTTAATGACTAAGCGTGCTAGATATTTTATGAAAAGAAATACAGAAAAGTGCAGCCACATATAAAAGTGGCATCAGATTGTTATGGCAACTGGATAGTAGAAATGCTGTCAAAGGCAGGTTACCACCCACAGTGTTGCATCATGTAGTTATGACAGTTATTTCAAATTAAGAAAGTAAAGAAAAAGTTTTTTTTCTGTCTGGAGCTTGGCACTCATGTCCTAACCAAATATATTCACTGCTCTCTTTAATTCCAGTCCAATTATGGATTGTATCATTCACTCATTCCGTAACCCTCTTTCAGAATCATTGGAAAAATTATCTTTTTAGATTGCTAATGACTACAACATATTCACTGCATGTTTTTTTCTGGCATGTGCTATACATTCTCGGATTCTGAATATGAAGGGTAACAAAAGTTGGCTGCATTTTCCTTTCCATTTGATTTAGGTTTTTTGATGCTAATTTCCAGGGTTCTATGATTGCCCTTATACACATTTCTTATCAATATGTTTTTTTATTATGAGTACAATATTTTTTTCTTTTTAGTTGTACCATATGTCCTTCAAGTATTTCTCCATTCCTTTCCTGATACAAAGACATTACCATGTGAATCTCTTTATAGCCAAAATGAATGCAGTTGGAGGTGTGTGTGTGTGTGTGTGTGTGTGTTTTGAAAGCAAAGAGTGATGAGGGTAGCAGTGAAGAGGAGTCTAGGACGAGGAAGTTCTCTATATGAACACAACTATCTGGCCTTAAATTGTATGAATCTATGGCACAAGGGGAAGGGGTTGTTATATTTACAGGAAGATCAAGGGACATGTGGAGCATGTCCCATGACTTCTAAGCACTATCTCTGAAATTTCGGCTGAGTGTGTGGACATCCTCCAAGAGTTTTGAGGGAGGGAGCTTCAGGGCACAACAGTTGCATCACACTTCACCCTACTGGCTTGCTCTTTTCCCCATATAGGCACTTGTGAAAAACATCAACCATAATTTGGCACACAAATTATTTTCCAATACTGTACTTCACATAGAATAGTATTTTACACTAACAGGAATCCACTCCTCACAATGAAATGATGACAAATGAGGGGGAGGGGAGGGTTCATTAAATACTTTCCTATCAATTGTGGTTGGATTTTTTCCTGCTTCATTTACTGCCACAGATACATTTGTAGCTGGGGAAAAGAATACAGTAACAGAATCTAGCCAGACATACATCTGTGACTTAGATAAAGAAAACGTGATGGTATCCAATACTGTGCCATGATAAATGAAGGCACAGAAAAGCATACTAAATATCCTGAAGAATACTAGGCAATTCCCATATGGGGAACAAATGCTACCAGAGAAAGAGAAGATTTGATAAGACCAAAAAACATTGCATGGACATGAGGAGAGAAAAGATGGGGAGCAATGATTGTCCTTGAGATCCTATTGTACTGAGAAAGCACCTTCCCACGTTAATCTACTTTAACCACTGGATTCATACCTTTCATTGTGTTACAGGCAAATTCCAAATGGGTCAATGTACCAGAATAGATGGACCCATGGGTGTATTCCTCTACTACAATTTCTATATTCTGTGACTGAGCTTGTAGATAGGATGCCTTAAAGACCTATTTGCCAATATTAGAAAAAGAAGGGATTTCCCCTCTTTTCAAAAAGTGATTCCCAGTCAAATGATTCCTCATGCTTGAATTTTTAAACGTAATTTTGTCTGAGATGGGAAGTTTTCTCTGAACCCCTCAACTTTTTACCCACATGCTACACAATCCATATTGTGACTACAGCCCTAAGACATTAACAACCGTCTCCATACGTACTATTCACTTGTCACAAATCTTTATTAGAGTCATCTACAGAAAAGTGGTGCCTATTGCAATATTATTTTTTCTTTCACAATACAAGCTAAATCTGAATGGTTTGAAATGACTGTTTAAAAGTACTCACCTGGCAATGAGTCAGTCACAGTGAGAGGTTCTATCTTAAATGAAAAGACCTGATACTTTTGGTCTTCTAATTTTGCACAACATGGTTTTGTCCCAGCATGCACTAGTCTCATCTCTATGTGAGCTAGCTTACTGCTGCTATTGAGGAGAAAAATAATTATTGTCTTATGGAGGATGCGTGTTTGTGCATAAAGCAGATCAATGCAACAGTTTGGAAGGATGGAGAAGAAATGCAGGGTCATTCTGTGGTTCATTCATTTTCACAAAAAAATGTCAGTAACAAATATATATTTTCCATCAATCAAAATAGCTCTGATCATTTAGGACCAGATTGATTCCTTTGCATAGGTGCCCAAGAGGAAATTTGGAGAGGGAGTGCAAAGAACAAATGCTCTTACCTTGTGCTGCAGTGAGTTGAAGGGTGGAACATTAGTGCCACCAGTGGTACTAGCCACCCCACAAGGAGATGAGGTGTGTCATAACCCCACATCCCTTTCATATCAGGTAGCAATTCGTGTCTGGAACTAAAGTAAGTACACACTGCACCTGGTGTAATTATGTTGGACTTACTACTGCCCTGTGTGCTCTGCCAGCTTCCTTAGGGGTATTCTTCATTCCTGTGTCCTTCACAGGCAGAAGCGTCTGTTAAATGGTTAGTGCTCCCCACCCCTCATGCTCCTGGTCATTAAACAGCTATGGGTTTAAAAGTCACAATCTGGACCTTACTGTTCCTCTAATTTTGTTTGCTCATCAGCCTTTATTTTCCAGGTCAGATGGGCAGCAGATGTCCAAAGGCCTGCCAGATAATTTGAGTATTTCAAGACCTGTACTACCTTGGAATTAGTAAACACTGGCTTCATGTTCTACAATAACTATGTTGGAAGCAAGTTGTTGGCTGATGCATTGATTACAGAGTAATTTATCTAACTCTAATCACAACCATTTATTATCCAACTACCCACAACCTCCAGCAAACAGTTTGTGGTTTGGAGTAAGAGGACCTGGATGCAAACCACCCCAACTTTGGTTGAAACAAAAACAAAACAAAAACACAACCCTCCCCACTCCAACCAACCAATGAAGTTTTCGAAAACCAAAAATATACCCTACACTTGGTTTTACCCATTATTTCTATTTAAGTTTATCTAGGTTTTCATAATGCACCCAGTATTTCAGTACATTATATTTTCAGTCCTGTATGTACTGCCTTTTAAAAAGCAATATGACAACACCACAGAACTCTTAGAGACTGGAGTGTCTCTGAGAGTTATGGACAGGTGAGATGTTTTATGGTTACCCAAGATGCAAGACCATCTCTGTTTTAAAAATATTTCTATATGGCCATGTTCTCTTTAATATATTCTGGGCCCAGTCCTCTGACAGCTAATTCCAGTGATTTCAGTGGAGTTATGCCAACAATGAATCTGAGACCATTTTGGGTTCTTTTAGAAGGTGAATCTGCATGCTACCTGCATATTTCTTGATTGCCTACTAGTTGTCAGCTCACAAAAAAATCAGAGAGAGGGGTATAGTTTATGAGAAGAAACCCTGAAGAAATGCATAGAAATCACTGATTTATTTCCCTCCAGGCAGCAAGAGTTAACACTACAAAAGAAGTATCACTTCATTTTTCTTTTCTGTATTTAATTAAATAATGCTTTCGAGGCTCCACAAACTCTCAGTGAAATTAGAATCTTTCCAAATGAACTTGAGTGGCAATTCGATCAAGACCTGGGTAGGTGTTGGATTGGGAGCCCTCAAGACTGAAGTCTTCTAATCTGATCAATATATAGAGTAAAACCTATACCCTTTTAATGTGCCTCTACATTGACCTGGAGGGAATAATCTCTCTGTTCAGTGTCCATCTACATGACCATTCAGTTGTTGGCTTCTTTGCTCAGGCTTCAGATAAGAGAGCCATTTGTGACACGGACACCTTTCCACTGAGGACTGGGTTAAGAGCAATTCATTTTATGTATTGGAGGCCAACAAAGATCCATGTGATTGTGCTTCCAACCAAGACTTGAAAGGCACCTATGACCTAGAGGTGAAAGGCTCAATGCTCTATTACTATTCCCCTTAGGTATCAAGTCTCCTGCATGATATTGTTTAGACATTGCCAAATTAATTTCTAACTATTAGGGGAATTTCAGTAGCCTGAGAGACTTCCACAGTGTGATTAAGGAGAATCAGTGACTTTGGGTATAAAGGGGACAACTCTCTCACTATGGTTTCTCAATCTGTAAGTTTTTTTCTGAGGAATAGAGTGTTGAAGTCTGATTGCTAAGGCTGTACTACAAGAATGAAAGCTAAAGAGAAAGATTAAAGAAGTGTAAAGTAAAGTTCAGCTATCTTTTTGTTATCTTTCTCAGCACATTGACTACAAAGATTAAATACAGCTTCACAGAAAAATGAAAACATCATTTTAATAGAGTCTAGTCAGAATTGGGCAACATAGGAATTGTTATCTGTACACCTTAAAGAATATTCTATCATGAAATAGAACAACCCTTGAAGTAGAATTTTCTAAAATAATATTCCTAAAAGTATCTGTTTATTTTTGATCAGGCTCAAGACTCTTTAGTGAGATGTGTATTAAATTTCTGTGTCCTTGTGCTGCTATGTCTCTCCTCTCACTTTTAAATTGCTCTGCTTTAGAAAATGCATTTTCTCTGTACCCTCATAATAAACTTCTACAGGGCTGGTCCAAACTACTGCCTCTTACAGTAGCAATATTACTATGTGATATTATATGGGAAGCAGCACGGTCTAGTGGATAGCTACTGGACTGGGACAGGAATTCTGAGTTCTGGCTCTGCTGTGGGTGAACTTGGACAAGTCACTTCACCTCTTTTGTGCCTAAACTTCCCATCTGCAACATGAGGCTAATGATACCTGTCTCCTTTGTAAAATGGTTTGAGTTCTATGGAAGAAAAATGTTGTACGAGAGGAAGGCCTGCAACAATTATTGTAGAAGGCTCTACTATGGATCAGATTGTGACATGCTCTTTTGTGGGTGTACAAGGAGGGCACAAGAAAGTGTGAGATGAACTCCCATGGTGGTGGTGGTGCAACTCTGCACAGGCCCTCCAATGTGAGTCAGCATCTTAAGAATACAATTGGATTCTATTGTATTATTTGTCCTTAAGGGTATTTTATGCCCTTGGGATTTCATTTTCTCTCTGTCTAATCTCTCTCACACACGGGTTAATTCCTAGCTTTTATCATAAAAATATGCTTTTAGCAATTAAATACATAATAATAAATGGTGGAGGAGATGGAGCTGAGAAGAAAAGAAGAAAAGGTGAAAAGGAAAGGCCATTTTACTTTAGAATGCATTTATAATTCAAAAGATTAAATCATGTGCACTTTACTGGCACTTGCTTTTTAATTAAATTAAGATCAGAAAGATACTTTAAGACATAATGCGCTAACGGTGCTTGAAAGGAAAAAAATTGTCCCCCAAGTGTCTGCTGTGAAGAGCCCCTAGGTGACACTCTGAATAATACACTTTTTGAGCTCTTCAACTTAGTGTCTTTTCAGTGCTTAATTAACATAATTTGACACAATTACAGGTATAAACACTTTATAAGCACTTGGTATCAGGAGTGTCAAAAAAGTGTTGATCTCCATTAGCTTATACTGGAAACATAAAGCTCTAGGATGGCACTCAAACAGGTGTTCAAAACTGTTTCATATGATTAACAACATTCAAAGCATGTTTCATCTCTAAACTGTATCACAAGTTGGACACTGCAATTCCTCTCCAAGGAGTTCTGAATCACAGATGCGTCCCTTTGCGGCACCCCCATCTAACAATTAGATGATAATTAGACTTGGAATATTTCAATATACATCAGTATTATAGAAGTGTCCGAGTATTACTAAGGAATAAGTTTTTTAAAAAGGCAATTGTAATCCAAAGGCCAATATAACTGTTGTGGACTTGTAAATGTCTGGCTTTTTTAAACACTGAGGTATTCCACTTATAGCTCCATGTTTAATATTTCAGCAGCAGAGGCTAAAGGAATATGAAAGGAAGTATCAAGATGAAAATATTATTTCTATGTACATTCTGGATAATTTCTTCATAGATTTCATCCCTGGACTCTGGCCCAAGTAAATACATTGGTAAGAAATGAAGGGTTAGACTTCTCTGGATATAGAATTTTGGTTTCCTATCTGCTGCCTAAGCAGCCAAAACAAATTTGTTGTTAGCTCATCTGAACTTCCTGGAGGGGGAATGGGGAAAGAGACAGAAACAATGGTCATAATCCTAAACAACAATATGCTTGAACGAGAAACACTATGCCCTACCCCCATAGTTACTTACTGCTAGATTTCCTAAAATGGGTTAGGAATGTTAGAATTAGTGCAGGCAAAAACCATGTTGTTTACGGCTAGACTGTCTTTGGCCCTTCAGCAGGTGTGCTCTGTGAGGTGCAAGAAGCCTTCCACCTCCAATTGTACTCCCCATAACAGGTCTAGGGAGAATTGTAGGCCTGCACTCACAGAAGCACATGGATATGTACACCTGGGGACATAATCCACTCTAAATGTGATGGGGTGATGAGGAAGGAAAACTCCTTCTACACTGGCCTGTGTAAATTGCTCAGCAGAGCAAGGGCAGTGGAGTGCATGAATCTAGAACACATAGTACCAATAGCCCACTCCTCGCGTGCACCAGGGAGCTGGGGAAGGGATTGTACTTTAGGCATATCCCAGATTTTCCCCCTTGTGGCAATGTGGTTCCGCTGTGGGCCAGGTTGTAATTGACAATCACTAAATCCATGTGTATTGCCGGCTGCAAGTTCTTCGGTTCTTATCTGTGGAATAGCTCAGGGTTTTGTTTTAAAAGTTTGTTCTGTTCAGCAGAAGAAAGCAACGGGGTTAGGTGTCCAGGAGTATCACTAATTTTCTTAGATCTTCTGCCCAATGCATATTGCAATAGAATTATGATTATAGATAGCGCCAGAATGCAAGTGGCTCCAACCTTGGCTTATTATTACAATCAAAGAGCAATACTTTGAGTAAGAATATCAGAATATGCCATAATATAAAAGTCAGACTTAGTAGCACCATTGATCTCTGTGGAACTACTCAAGGAGTAATGCACTACTCAATGTGAAGAAGGGTACTACAATCTGTTCCCTCATAACCAGGTGTAAGTTTTGCCCTTCTAAAACCGTGTTTCCCAAACTTGGGATGCCGCTTGTGTAGGGAAAGCCCCTGGCGGGCCAGGCCGGTTTGTTTACCTGACCCGTCCGCAGGTCCGGCTGATCGCCCTCCTCGACACTGGCCCCGCCTCTTCCCGCCCATGCCCCACCCCTATTCCACCCCCTTTTCCCAAGTCCCACCCCTGCCCTGCCTCTTCTCCACCTCCTCCCTGAGCGTGCCATGTCCCTGCTCCTCTTCCTCCCTCCTGGAAAGTCCTAAGTGCTGCCAAACAGCTGTTAGGCAGCCGGGGATGGGAAGTGCTGGAAGGTTTGATGAGGAGTGGGGATGTGGTGTGCTTGGGGGGGAAGAAGGAGGCAAGGAGGTGGGAGCTTGGCTGCCAGTGCGTGCGGAGGACCCGCTAATTTTTCCCTGTGGGTGCTCCAGCCCCGGAGCACCGATGGAGTCAGAGCCTATGAACCCAGGCCTGCCCTCTACTCTGGGTTCCAGTCCAGGGACCCTCCACCCAGCAGTTCTGGGCTTTAATCTTCTAGCCCTCACTGTTCCTTCCTTGGACTGCTTCCTACCAATCCTGGTTCCCTCCTTTCCTGGGTGTACCAGCTCCCAACCTTTCTCCCTCTTCCCAGGGAATGACTGCAGCCTCCAAACACTCCTCCCTCTTCCCAAGGAGTGACGGCTCTTTTCCAGCAGCAACCTCAGTCTATTGCTAGCTGCCAGGATTTATAGGCCCCACCTATTCCTGCACAGCTGCACCTCCTTGCAATCAATTCCCTGCACCCTGGCTCTCCTTCCAAGTAAAGCCTGTGGACTTGATAGGCCTTCCTGGCCACCTTAACCTCTTCCTGTCCTGAGAATAGTTAACCTAGAAAATGAATATCTATCTATTACTAATCTACTGCCATTGTCTCATCAAAACATTCTGGCACTGCAAGGTTACACCAAATATGTGTAAAACGGTGACCATTCTAATGCCAGATTTGTTAACTGCCAGATTTGACCAGTCCCTTCTAGTAGGTCAAGAGGAAGAGAGCAGGGTCTCATTAAAATACAAACATAATGTGAAATGTAAATAGAGCCCATGAGCTCTGTTTCCATGTTCTTTCTCTGCTTTGTTCAGTCCTGCTCTGTTTTGTTGGCTTTTTCTCCCCATCTCCACATCTTTAACACCTACCCATTTTCTCCTTTCCCCCACCACTCTGCTGAGGCTCTATAATTGTAGTATCATTTCCCTCCTCTCCTTGTCTTTCTCCTACCACCTGTAATGAAATGAATCTGGGAAGGAAAATCTTGCAGAGGCACAGAGGCACAGAGACAGAGCGGCTAAACTTACCAGCAGACTCAGAGGTCACAGGTAAAAAAGTGCTGCCTGTCCCCTGTAGGGGGATATAAATGTTGGCTCCCATGTAAAAGCGCTGGTTGAAAAATTTGTATGGGGTAAAAAACAAACAACAACAACAACAACAACAAAAACCCACCAACAAATCCATTAGATTATCAACATTCTCCAGGGCTCATTGGTGATTATTCCAAAGATTTTCCATTAAGAACTAACATCCTTAGCTATTATATATAGAGAAACTTGTAATAAGTGCAACTATAGAAATAAGAATTTTACTGTCTGTGACGTCCTCTTGATTTAGGTAACCCAGAAACATGGTCCATTCTGCATGATGGTGGCTTCGAATGTCACTAGGCTGCATTAACAAAGACGCTTTAGAAGGTGAACCATATTTTAAAGAGAGGATGTAAAGAATTTCATACAAAACCCATTTGGGGTTGAAGATTGGCCAGGGTTTAACCATTTAACTATAGTATCTTTAATCCTAATGAGACATCGCCATCTGCTTTCCTTCATTCATAAGATGAAATCCTATTTTAGGTTTATATTAGTTAAATAAATAATCATTGTTTCTTTATAACTAAGGTTCCAATTTGCTGAAAGGCAACACAATTGATTTGTACATAAGGAATCAATTTGCAGATCATTCCATTATATTATTTTTACCTTTACAACAACAATGTTCCTCCATTATATAAAATTGCCAAGTCAATCATCTCTCTGTATTGTTCTCATAGCCTTGGAATTTGGTTTTGGTGACTTGCATTAGATCATATTCTCATCAACATTAAAAGATTACCTACTGCCCGTGTTTCTTTGTTAGAAGTATGCCTTGGGCTATTCTTTCCTTTCTTTTTAAGCAGAAGAATGATTTATATTGGTTGTTTAGACAAGTACTTGTTTTCTAGGAAGACCTTAAAGGCATAATAGTTTACAGGGCTCCTGGAACAAAACCTTAGTAGAAGAAAGGTAAAAATTGGTTTCCAAAAAAATTCTTATGGTCTTATCCTCCGCTCTGCCTTTGAGACGTGATAGATCAGAGGATGAGAAGCATAGAGTGCTGCCTCTGTAGTATTGTTCTCCTCTACTACTGCTTCCAAGAAAGCCTTCCATGGGGATTTTGGCAGGGAGTTGGCAGCATAACATGGAAAGAAGAAGGGTAAGTATGGAGGGACTGTTATGTGTTTGCACAGTGCTTTGTCCAAAAAAGCCCGGAATCATGACTACTGCTATTACAACAAGGCTACTGCTTTATAAGTACTGAATACATAAATAACATTATAAGGACAGGAACAACCACTTCCATGGCATCCTATCCCAGCTCCCCAACACTCATGTGACTATAGCAAGATAGACAATGATTACTCTGAACATTAACTTAAATGCTTCCCCTTTGCCCTGTGCAGACCCTTTGAATCAGGGAAATGGCTGTTGCATTGACCCTGCAGAAAACACATTATCAGGGAACTTGGGAGGCTTGCACCTGGATAGACTTATCTTTTAGTTTCCTTGAAATCTCTGTGGAACTCAAGGAGTCTGCTGGCTTTTTATTTTTGAGTGATAGTCCCTATATGTTTCCCACTTTGGGAGTGCACCTGCATGTACGCCTGAGACCAGAAGATCTTTGCTAGCAGGATCCATTGGTTCACCCTTGCGCCTTTCTCCTTCCCGTGCTCTGAACTGAGGCATAAAGGGTGGTGCAGACTGACCACTTCTCCAGTTCCTTTCTACCACTCATGGTCTGAGCAGGGCCGGCTCCAGGCACCAGCTTATCAAGCAGGTGCTTGGGGCGGCAACTCCGGAGTGGGGCGGCACTTTCAGGTATTCGGCGGCAATTTGGCGGAGGGTCCCTCACTCCCGCTCGGAGTGAAGGACCTCCCGCTGAATTGCCGCAGATCGCGATCACGATCATGGCTTTTTTTTTCCCTCTGCTTGGGGCGGCAAAACCCCTGGAGCCGGCCTTGGGTCTGAGATGGAACCTCGTCAGTGTCCACAACATTAGCTAGCTTCTGCTGCTTATATCTGTAGTTTTCAGATTGTAATTTCAGAACGTTCTCTTAGCCAGTTAATTTAGTGCAGTTTTTAGTGCCAGGATCTGGGGGAGTCTTCCTCTTATTGAAACCACCCCCACCACACCTACAGCAGTGACTAATATGCCCAAAATCCAGGATTCAAGAACTGCATATCCTTCTCTTGGGTCTTCCCAGTCAGTAACAATCACCTCAAGTGCCTCTACTGCCTGAGGGAAGCTCACATCCCCTTCAAAGTGCACGCTTGTCAATCCTTCCCACGCTGAACCCACCAAGCCCATAGGTACAGGCACTGGACATTCCTGATGGATTGTGCTATGAGGACCCAGTCTGACCCTGGTCCATCAGACCCACCCCTGTGTATTGAGCCCTTCCAAGCATCTCTGGCTCCGGGGCTGATAGAAGTAGAGCAAAGGACCCCTCAAAACAGAGGCAAGAGGAGGGTAGGAAGCAATCTAACAAAAATGAGAGAGCTCCCCCCATCCAGGTCCTCTTTTGGCACCCTCCAAGTTGGATGAGACTCCGTGCCCTGGTATGGAAGTGTCAGGAGCTCAAAAGGAGCACAGTACCATTCTTCCAGCTCCAGAAGGATAAAGTGCCCCAAAATGGATGTTAACTGTAAGAGAGCAACCATCTCAAGTACCAATGAGGGAAAGTGGACACCTCTGACACTGACAAAACATGATAAAGAGTTGCTAATACTGAAGACCATGATGAGAATGACACTGCCAGTGCCTCAGAAAAGAAAGAAGCCTGGACCACTTCCTTGCATCTGGGGATAGATACATTGTTCATGAGGACACTGCCTTCTACATGGACCCAGCCAATCCTAGCCAGGAAGATCCCCACAACATCAACTGAGGGCATACAGGAAAGAGAAAGTCACTCACCAGTAGCATCTACTAGCTGAGGTATAACAAGGCCCCCCCACTTCCCCATACCAACAGCATCACCCATGGAATTTGAAGCTACTTTCCCTTCTGATGAGTCGGGTGTTATAACTCCTCAGGTGTTAATGGGAGAGCAACACCACTCCTATCGAGACAAGGGTTCAGTCTGGAGAGAGTCCCATGGACACCTTTTTGATCTCAGAAGAGAAACTATGCACCTCAGGACCAATGGTACCCTATTCCATGGGGACCACCACAATTTCCATTTGATCCCTAACACTGACCTTACTGGGGCCCATGGGATCCATATATGCAAGATCCCAATTCCATATGGTCCTACTGGGAATCCAGACAACCCTTCCCTTGCAGAAAGATCCGGAATCTCCTCAAGAACTAATGGAGGAAGAGGAGGAACCAGATCAAATGGAACCATGAACTCTAACAGGGTTGCCATCTTCATCCCCAGAAGAGGTGGTCACATCAGCCTCTCCTCCTCCACCTGATGACTACAGGCAATTTGAAGACACATTGAGGAGTATCGCAGACACATCCAGATCCCTCTGGAGGAAGTGCAGGACACACCTCAAATTGCTGGACATGCTCCATAGCGCTGGTCCCAATAGGGTTGTGCTTCCTATTAGCAAAGCCATTTTAGATATGGCCAAGGAAGTTTGGCACGCTCTAGCCACTTGAGTTCCTACTCTGAAAAGAACACAGAAGAAATACCGTGCCAGCTAAAAGAGTGGAATTTTTGTTTACACGCCCTGCTCTGAATGTTAGTAATACCAGCTGTCACTGAAAGAGGCAGACAACATCATGCCAGACCCACCCCCTTGGATAAGGAAGCTGAACGCTTAGTCCTCTTAAAGAGAAAAATATTTACCTCAACAAGTTTGCAGTTCCACATAGCAAAAACTATCAAGCATTAATGTCAAAATGTGATTTTATTAATTATACAAAATTTGTTGAATTCACTAACGAACTCTCCCAAGAGGATAGGCTGCTGTTCCAAGAGCTCACTGAGGACGGCAAATTGATAGCCAGATCATCCCTCTAGGCCTACATGGATGCTGCTGATATAGCATCCTACCCAATTGTGACTTCTGTAGTCATGTGTCTGGCATTATGGCTCCAATCTTCCTAATTTCCAAGGTAAATATAATCCAAGGTGGAGATGCTGTCCTTCAAGGGAAATAATTTGCTTAGTGAGAAGACAAATGAGTTGTCAATTATCAGAGAGGTAGCTGTGTTAGTCTGTATCCACAAAAAATATGAGGAGTCTGGTGGCACCTTCAGGACTAACAGATTTATTTGGGCATAAGCTTTCGTGGGTAAAAAAACCCACTTCTTCAAATGCAAATGAGTTGTTACAGTCTCTAAAGGACTCAAAGGCAATCTTCTGCTCATTGCACATCTAGCATTACAACAAACTTCAGCCCTGCAAACAGAGGCTAGCCCATCAACCCTTTTATCACCATACTGGTTATAAGCCACAGAGGAAGCATTAGAAGGTAAAAGATAGCAAACACAACATTCCTCCCCCATCCTTCTTCCAATCCCAGCCTCCCACCAGGAAACACTTTTGATGGGACCTTCAAGAGCTGTGAACCAATCCTTTTACCACATTTACTTGTTTCTAACTCCAGTGCCCAATTGGTGACTGCCTAGCTCATTTTCCCCAGGCCTGGCATCTTATAACAACAGACCAATGGGTATTGGAAATCATCACCACTGGTTACACCATAGAGTTCCTCTCTCTTCCCCCTCCAAAAACCTCCTCCACATCCCTCTTCAGAGACTCTTCTCACAAAAGGACACTCAGGCAAGAAGTAGACTCCCCAATCAGTCTGGGAGCACCAGAACCAGTACCTCTTCAGCAGAGGGAAAAAGGATTCTTCTATGTGAGATATTTCCTCATCACCAAAAAAAAGGATGGCCCATTCCAGATTTCAGATGGCTGAATGTCTTCATCAACTGCTTGACATTCAGGATGATCACCGTGGCTTCCATAATTCCATCACTGAACAAAGATGACTGGCTCACAGCTCTCGATTTGAAGGATGCTTATTTCCATATAAACATCCACCCTGCACATAGGAGATGACTGAGATTCACAGTTGTCCTGGACCACTACCACTACTGAGTGCTACCTTTTGGCCTGGCAGTAGCACAAAGGGTATTTCAGTAGTAGTAGCAGTCCACTTCCACTAATAGGGCTCATCAGTTTCCCCCTATCTCAATGACTGATTACTGACAGGGAGATCTCCTCAAGAAGTATGGATGGCAACTTTATCCTTACTCAATATCCTACACTGGGACTCTGAGTAAACAAAGAAGAGTCCATTTTAGCTCCCACACAGATTATAGACTTTATGGGGATGACCCAGGACTCTGTCAGTGCCAAAGCTTATCTACCTCAGGACAGATTCCAATCTATAAAGGATCTCATTACTCAGCTTTGGTGGAACCCTCAGATGACAATTCACACAATCTCATCTTTTTAGGTCACATGGCTTCATGTATCTATAGGATACCCTCGCAAGATTCTGCCTGCAATGGAGAGCTTACAACAGTTAACATGCCAAGCAAGCACAGGCTCGACAAACCAGTCTTGCTTCCCTCCTCTCTCTCCTGGTGGGAGAACAAGGAAGTACTATGTGTGGGTGTTCACCTTGCCTCTCCCTCACTGCAAAAAGGCTGCTCACAGACACCTCCCTCATAGGATGGGAAGCCCATCTGGACAAACACATAGCACAAGGTACATGGACCCACTAAGACCTCAAGTTATACATAAACCTTCTGGAGCTGCGTGCAGTACACAAGTATGCAAACGGCTCCTTCAAACCTTGCATCCCAAGTCATGTCAGACAATATGGCAACAGTGTACTATAATTGACAAATAAGTGGGGAAAAGATCCATTCTTCTTTGCATAGAAGCAGTCAACTTCTGGAATTGGTGTTTTTGATCTCTCAAGGATACACATCAGCAGACAGCCTCCGCAGGCACTTCTGCAAGGACTGTGAATGGACACTACATGATTCAGTGCTACAGGACACATTCTGACCGTGGGGTCCTCATCTTTCTGCATCTCAAGACATCAAGAAATGCCCAGTCTACTGCTCAAGGGTGGCTCAAGATCAGGGCTCTAGAGAGGATCCATTTCTAGTTCCATGGTGGGGACAACTGACATGTGCCTTCCCATCCTGTCTCCTATTATCTCAAATTCTGAGGAAGATCAAGTAAGAGGGAGCATTAATTATGTTGATTGCTCCCAGACAATTCTGCTTTCCCAGCATTCTTTCAAACATCTGTATCCAACTCTTTTCAGACCTGTTGACTCAGGACAGAGGCAAGATCAAACATCGCTATCCAACATCCTTCCACCTAGCAGCCTGGTATTTGGATGGATGATGAACCTAGAAAGGTCATGCTCAGAGGCAGTAAAATCTATCCTTAACTAAAGTAGGTAATGCTATAGAGACATGTGAAAATGATGCCAACATTGCTGGATAAACCCAGAGGATGCTAACATCCCTACCTTCTCTTCTAAAAGACTCCACTCTGAATTTGTCTAGCTTCTACTATTGGATCATGGTATCTCTTTATCTGTTTGATTGAAGAGCCTATTATCATATATTTGTTCCCCATGTAGGTATTTATAAACTGTGATCAAGTCATCCCTTAACCTTCTCTTTGTTAAGAAGAATAAATTGAGCTTCTTGAGTCTATCACTATAAAGTAGGTTTTCTAATCCTTCAATCATTATTGTAGCTCTTTTCTGAACTCTCTCTAATTTACCAACATCCTTGTTGAATTGTGGACACCGGAACTGGACACACTATTCCAGTAGAAGTCATACCAGTGCTAAATACAGGGGTAAAATAAAAGCGCTACTCCTAACTGAGATTCTCATTTAAGCATTTGAGGATCGCATTAGCCCTTTTGGCCACAGTGGTGCACTGGGAGCTCATTTTCAGTTGATTATGCACCATGACCCCCAAATGAAAAACTTAGGGTCTAATCCAGAGACCCTTACTTGATTTATACTCACAAAACTCCCGCTGACTGACTGACTCACACTCTCTCATTTGATCATGGTGTCGTATAGGCCTGATACAAAGCCCATTGAAGTCAATGGAAAGTGAACTCAGTCTTGTAAGGTGCTCAGCATTGTGGTCCCAAACTAGAGAAGCACTAAGAATATACTTTAAAGATGTGAGTAGGCCTGCTGAGTTCTCACTAGTAAGGTACTTAAACTTAAACACATGCTTAAGCATTTTGCAGAAGTGGAGCCAAGACTAAGGCTAGGTCTACACTGGGGGGTGGGGTGGGGGTTGACCTAAGTTACGCGTATCTTAGGTCGATTTACCTGGCCGTGAGGACAGCGGCGAGTCGACCGCTGCCGCTCCCCTGTTGACTCCACTTCGGCCTCTCGCCACGGTGGAGTTCCGGAGTCAACGGCACAGCAATCGGGGATTGATTTTATCACGTCTACACTAGATGCGATAAATCGATCCCCGATAAATCGATCACTACCCGCCGATCCAGTAGGTAGTGTAGATGTACCCTGAGTACTATATGAGCACCAAAGAAATAAATTAGATTCATTGGGAGTTTGCCAGGGGAGAAAATAAGGATTTACCCCATTGGTAGCATAATTTTCTCCGCATTATAACGTAGGTATCTGAATCTAGACATTCAAAGACTCTCTGTTTCTGGGGGTTGCTTTTATTTAAATAGGTCCTCTAGAGGAGGTAGGGGAGATATTATAGGAATCCTCCTTGACAAGGGAAACATAGCTCCTCCCACTTAAAGAAGGTATTATCCTTCCAAAATGTCCTCATTATTTCGATTCTAATTACCCATGCCAATGAAATATAAACAGATTTACTCCTGGAAACTGAATGCATGGAATCACTTGAATGATTTAAAAACAATACTATGGAGCTAAAATTACTCCTTTAGCAACCTGAGTTAAAATTCTTCTAGTTCACAAGAAGAACTAAATTTAGAGTACCCATTCTGTATTCCCAAGGGGACAATTGTTCACATGAAATCAGTATACAATTTGGCATGAATGACAGCCTCTACTTAGGAGAAAACCAGCACTCTAAGAGCTGGCATGGTGTAGATCAGGATTGATATGATTAGTTCAGAGTGGTGTAAAAGAAGATCTAGCTATTGCTCTCAGTCTCTCACTTTCACAAGCAATACATTTACCCAATGTAAAAAAAAGTAGTATGCAAATAAAAGATTTCAAGATCTATGGGTAGAATACAATTAGAATTGTACCTTCCTTGTAAGGGGGAGATTTCAGAGAATGATTATTCTTTCTACAAGCATAAGGATAAATTGATATTTCAAATGACCATTTACCCATTCTACTCTGGTCCAATGAATCTCCATGAAATGAAATTTGCAAATGAATTCTTAATAATCATATAAATGGAAATGCAGGGATCACCCTTTGATTTCTTTTGTTTAATCATCTACACCTTGAGCTCAAATCCATTATATCATATGTAACCATTTAAAGAGACTCAGTCTCCATCTCCAAATTAATGAGATCTGCCCCACAAGAAAAATGATCAAAGTATTTTAAACTCAGGTCACAAGAATGTATTTCTTGTATGTGGTTGCAAAGCACTTGTTATCTTGTGATCATACAGTTACACAATAACTACCACACAAGAACAAAGGGCCTTGTTTATTATAAAAACATTAACACATATCAAACAATTCAATTAGTCTTCATAGGTATAATAATTAAAATGTGTAAACAGTTGAACAAAAGATCAAAACAACCTAATTAAAAGCTAGACACGAATAGCCACATTCCCTCTTACGATAAATTGTAAATGGTAGAGAAATGGACTTAAAAGCATATAAACAAGACTCACAGTAGGAAACATTCTTTGTTTTTATTAATTATTGGGTTAGCTAAATGGCATTTACTGAGGAAAATGTGGGATCATTTAATGACATTGCAAAAGGTCATTACATTCTCTGGGGAGACAAAGAAAAAAGTTATCTGGAACCTATTTTAGTTGCTCGGAATAGGTTTGAAAAATATTGGCAGTTCAAAACATTTCTTATGAAATTTTTAAAAATTTGAAGGAAAAGGAGCAAAATATAAAGTGGTCATTAAAAGTAAAAAAAAGTCATTTCAGATTAATGTAAAACTTGGAAAATATTTGAAAAAGTCAGATGCGAAAATTAAAGCTGCTGTGTTGAGCTGTAATTTATGCAAGTGGCATTTATGCAGCAGATAACACAAGGTTTTCTTGTCCTTAGCAGCCTTCTAGGATAAGATTGATTAAGGATGGATGATTCTGGAACTCTATTCAGCATATCAGGTGCAAATATGCTTTTCTTTACAATTTTAACATTCTTTCTTAAATTTGTGTGTGAATTTTGTGCTTATGAAAGTGAAGATCTGTTAGGGCAGTTTAGAATTAGGTATGTTGCATCTAGGCATAAACAAGCCTTTCCACAGAGTCTGTCAACATACCTTAATACTGACCTGGAACACTTACAACAATCCAGATCTTATGTTCTTTAGAGTGGACATTTTCACTTACGTTAGATGGCGTTCTGTTTTTTGCGACTATCAAAACACATCACTGTTGTGACTTAACCTCAGTTTGGTCCAGCTGTAGCTATTCAACCACACAGGAGAGGGCTGGAGGGGTCCTGAAATATGCTGCCAAAGCATTCGGGATGTCTAACCTAATATGGGTCTTAGTTAAAATGCCTTTTGGACAGAGGTGGCTGCTTAGTTACTTTCTGGTCACTTATACCACAGCTGAACACAACATTTCCAGGTTAGCTCTTCCCCCACAAGCTCTGGATGACTAAATAGAGTTGCACAGCAGATTAATTATGACTCGGTGAAATTTAGACTCCTTTGGCACTTACATCACAGTGATATGCATGGTGATGAACAAAAGCTGAAAGAGATATCTGACTCACTCACACCCAGTTTGCAACTTACAACACTCCTTACTTCATCAATTAATTTTTCCCATTAATTTGTTGTGGGTGGTAAACCTCCAGTTGATGGCAAAGAGTTATTAATAAAAGTATAATAATGTATCATTTTTGGTTATTACAAACCTGCCTTTTTCTTTACTGAATTTTAGGAAATATTTACAATTACTTTACAAAAACATGATGCTTAGAGAATAATAGCTGATATGTTTATGTTGTTGACTGTGTATTTCATTAAATGACATTTTCAGGCTAATTAAAGAAATTGCTAGGAAATCTACATTCTTCTAATAAGCAACAGGCACAAAAAGCTTCAAGCATTCCTCATTGTTGGCCATAAATCTGTATTTATCACCTCTAGGTCCAATCAGACCTAGAACAGACTCTGGAATGCAGCTTTATTACTTCTATTTTGTTTTCATACTCAATGTAGTTTTAATTTATGTGATATTAGAAAGCTATCTGAATATTAGTTACTATGAGTTTAGTCTTGTATAAAGTGTTTGGTAAGAGTCTTTACTTATGGGGTGAGCTATTGTCGATGGTAACAAACAGGAGTGTTTTCTGAAAAATAGGACACTTCCCCATTGTTAAGAAATGTGAAGATAGTATTCTAGGATTTCAAAGAGAAGTGATGTATAGCACCTGGTTTATAAAGGCCACAGAGGCTAGGCCAGAAGTCTTATCACCCCTTCTCTCTCCCACCGTTCTTCAAAGAGAAAAATCTCAGTATTAAACCCACACAAAAACTTTAAGAAATATTGCTCTTGGAACCCGATTTCTTTTATAGCACTCTAATGTCTTCATTCGTTTACCTTTAAAGAAAACCTACAGTTGGAGAAGGGTTTGGTTACTTCTACTGCCATGTTTCCACCTTTGCTTATTCCTTAAATGCTTAAGATGGTATAAGCTCCTTTTGTGATGTTAATTTGCAAGTGTCTTATATTTAAATAAATTTGATGTAATAACTTCCTAATATCATTG
Source organism: Mauremys mutica (assembly GCF_020497125.1). NCBI lineage: Eukaryota > Metazoa > Chordata > Testudines > Geoemydidae > Mauremys > Mauremys mutica. The sequence goes on from NC_059079.1 coordinate 26,936,513, forward strand.
CTATGTAAATAATAAGATGTTTTAACCTGACATGGAATCAAATGACCTTGTTATAACTGCTATGTGTAAAAAATGCTTATATTAACTGGAAAATTAATAAATTAGGTATATGGAAATGCTTACGCAACTTCTGTACCAAACTCAGAGACAAGAACCACTTCTCCAAGGATTTTGATGACCATTTAGGCTTAAATATGCTCTGTGAGAATCATTAAAGTGTAAAATAACTTTTAAAAGTTGAAAGACTTTGGTATAGAATATAGGAGTGTTCAGACTAATTTAAAAGAGAATTTCAGCTCCTATTTAACACTAATAGAACTAACGGGGTATCTCAGGAAAAGAATTAAGTAAAAGAAAAAGTTAAGACTAACTTTAAAGGGACTAAGAATGTCCTGCCACCAAGACAAAAGAATAAATCATTCATAATAAGTGTTTGAGAATATTTTGCTTCTCTTAATTGTGGTGTCCCCTCGAGCATGGTAAAAACCCCCTGTGACTAATATACCAGGGGCCACGTCCCTGGATTGGCATTAAGAGCAACAATTATTAAGATCTAGCCTGTCGTTTCTTGTTTCTCTAATCTAGACTATACATTTTTAGTAATTTTAGGGATAAAATTATTTAGCAACACTTTGAAATACCCCTTTCTATCCCATATTGTATCATATTTACATGGAATATCCCTGTTCTTCAATGGCTAGCTCCACCAGCAGCATTCTTGTACTGGAATGCCATTTGTACATTTCAACTACTTATTAAGAAAAATGATTCCAGTAAGGGGAATAATAAGATTTCTGAGACACCTTTTCCATTTACCAGTCAGCTAACATTGTAAGACTAATATTTAATGTTATTAATAAAGCTTGAGTCAGGAGTTAAATAAGAGATACAAAAAGACTGCTAAGTTTAAAACACTATTTAATTTTTGTAGAAGTATGCAAATCAAAGGCTGGAATGAAGCCCATGAGAAAATTTTATTTAAACATGTCTGAATTTCTCTTTCGTTCTATTTAACCCTCAGGTTTTTTTCCCGATAAACTTTTGCCCTGATGCCTGCTGTGCAGAGAACAATGAGAGAGCCACTAAAGCTTCCTAAACTATATCAGTGACGCTTCCTGAGTCATTATCTTGCAGCCACCATAAGTAGCTTGAAAGGTCTGATTTCTACCACTCCCACTGGGGATCCAGTGCAAAGTGTTCAGCATGATGTCTCCAATAGAAAAATCAAGATCTAGAAGCCACATCAGTGCACATCTAAATTCAATCTGGGGCCTTCCAGGCTAAATGGAAAACACGCTCATTGTTGTTAATGCATGTGATTCCATTTCTTGTTCTTGGCCCAGCAGTGTGGGTAAAATTGTAGAGATCTGGTCTCCTCTTGTATTACTATGCTGATGAGGCCAGTGACTTGTCTTTCAAATATGGCTATCAAAGGGGAAAAAAATCCTGATAAAACTTGAGTTTTTTTTAGGTGGCAAATTATATTCCAGAATTGAAATTCTGATGTTACTCTGGAAAGAGATAGAATATCAATGTATGTGCAAGCATCATATATGTGGTATTGTCTACTCAATCAGAAATTTATTAGCCAGCTGATATATGAGAAGTTTTCCATCTCTGACTAGAATAGTCAGGATTAAAATCTCAGAAACTTTGGGACTGGAATTTATACAAAAACAAACAAATATAGTAACTGTGAACCAGTAAGCTGCCTTAGGAATACCTTATTATTAAGCTTGCATTTTTCCAAGAACGTGTACAACTCAATTTGAATTCTGGTATTATGAGCCTCATACAGTTTTAGCTCTAACATTCGTTAACATCTAGTCATACATAATTTGACTAGAAATCAGTAAATCAAAATCTATCAATGGGAAGACAATGGAAAGAATGATTCATTAATCTTTTTACTACTTTCAGTGCTGTGAATTGTGATTCCAGGGACAAAAGCTGTCATGTACCAGACATGCATGAATAATTGCACATTGATTTTAGAACATGTGGTATCACAGCTCTTCTTCTGGTCTCCTGTGCTGCAGCAGAGTGTGATGATAAATACTGCTTCACAGCAATGCCAGCTGCACCTGTGGCTGTTACGCACACTTGTTTTTTGGCTACAGAACTTCCATCACAGTCACTTATCAGATGGCAAAACCTGCCACAACATTTGTAATTTGTAAATGCAATACAGAGTGATTCAGTTTTCACAGTCAGGCAGTATATGGTCGATAAGGATGCACATAGGCATGAATACCAAGAATGAATAAGAGGAGGTTACTTACCTGTAACTGGAGGTTCTTCAAGATGTGTGGTCCCTATTTGTGTTCCAAATGCAGGTGCGCATGCATACCATGTGCCAGAGCTAGAAATTTTGAGTAGCAGTGTCTGTTGACCCACATGTGGGTTGTAGGTGACTTTATAAGAGGCTGTGTGAGGCAATGCTCCTTCAGTTACCCTCCTACCACTGATTAGCCCAGTCCACAGCAGAGGGGATAGTGCGAGGTATTGGAATACAAATAGGGACCACACTTCTCAAAGAACCTCCAGTTCAGGTAAGTAACCACCTCTTCTTCTTCGAGTTATGGTTCCCTAAGTATATTCCAAACACAGGTGAGAATCAACAATGATGTGAAGATGCAAGATGGCAATGCCCACAGCCGCATCTTCTGCCGCCCCTTGGTTGATAGGTTGCCTACCCCTGCACTAAACTATGGCAAGTGTGCTGAAGGCGGCACGTGAGCTGATTTTCAGTGGCACTCACACTGCCTGGGTTCTGGCCACCAGTCTGGGGGCCTCTGCATTTTAATTTAATTTTAAATGAAGCTTCTTAAACATTTTAAAAATCTTATTTACTTTACATACAACAATAGTTTAGTTATATATTATAGACTTATAGACCTTCTAAAAATGTTAAAATGTATTACTGGCACACGAAACCTTAAATTAGAGTGAATAAATGAAGACTCGGCACACCACTTCTGAAAGGTTGCCGACCCCTGGTTTAGTGGATGGTGAAAGTATGTAAGGAGTGCTAGGTTGCCGCTCAGCAGACGTCTTGCTAGGGCACATCTACCAGGAAGTGGGAGGTAATCACTTGTGCCCTCGTTGAGTGGGCCATAATCCTGCCAGGTGGCAGAGTGTTGGACTGCACATAGCACTCTCTGATGCAAGTAGAGATGCACTTGGCTATGCACTGTGAAGAGAGGGTTTGGACTCGACCGCTCCACAATAGGTACAAAAAAGGCGTGGAGAGGCACAGAAGGCATAGGTTTTGTCTAGATAAATGCAAGTTATAAAGGCCCTTGGCGTCATTGTGATGCCAAAGGGAAGAACTCTGAACTGCTAGTGGTTGTTGCCCGTGCGGAAGTGAAGAAATTTGCAGTGAGCCAGATGGATGTCCTCTTTCATGTTGATGATGGCAAACCATGCCCCCGGGAAGGGAGGGAATGATTGATTCAAGCATCACCACAGGGAACTTGGTCTTCCTGATGAAGGTGCTGAGTAGTCAGAGACCTCCTCCCTTTTTTGGGGTGAGAAAGTATGGGGAGTAGAAGCCCTTGCTGAAGAAGAGGTTGGGCACCGGTTTGAATGCACCCTTTGTCAGGAGGGTGTGCATTTCATGTTGACTTGGACCCATGTCTCTGCAGGGCTGTGGCAGCCATTACTCATAGGCTATCTTGAGCATCCACAGGAAGAGTAGCAAGAACAATGGACTGTAAAAGAGATTAATGGGACATTAGCACTGTCTGGCTTTCTCGTTATTGTACCTGAAGGGCTAGTTGGGGATGACACCCAAAGAAACCCATTTGAAATACAGATACATAGTCAATATTCCTAACTTCAGATACCGAAATGATACAGGCATACAAATTACATTCAGTAAATCATAAAATTTCCAATGATATCTTCTATAAACCATCTTGCCTAAAGTACATCTCAGTTATGTCATATCCATATCATAAGCATAATTTCATAAAGAATATGGAGTGTAATGTCACAGTGATTAGGGCAAGACAGCCCACAAAGGTGGCAAGGGGATCGGAGGTGGCGACATGAGGGGCTCACAGCTCTCAACAGGATATCAAAATTGGACTTTTGGTTGATGCTGTGGTACGGTGGAGGAGTCAGACGGTTGTGGACACTGATCTAGGGCAGGGTTTCTCGACCTTTTTCTTTCTGAGGCCCCCTCAACATACTATAAAAACTCCAGGGACCAGTGGGGGGTGATTGGGGCAAGGGGATGGCACGGGACTCAGGGCTCCGGGCTGGGGGTGGGCTCTATCGTACACACTACTGATATGGTAAGTAGGAGTGTGGATGGAAGAGCAGCCCCTGTTGCTTTCAACGGGGGCTGGGTGTAAATCCTGAGAGACTGGAGTGTTGCTCTCGAGTCTTTCAGAGAGTGGAGGGACTCGTCTGTCTTCACCAAAAAACAACTTCCTCATCAAAGCGCAGGCTGGTGGTACAGACCTCCCTGGGGAAGCTGGCGGATTGCAGCCAGGAATCTCTTCGCATGACAATGACCATGGCAAGAGAGTGGGAGGATATATAAGCCACATCCACTGCAGCTTGGATGCTAATATTGGCCATCGGGTGGCCTTCCTCCACTAGGGTCTGAACATGATGTCTCACCCAACCTGGCACAGCTTGGGGAGGAAACACTGTGTTTCACTGCAGTCCATGACGAGGACTTGGTGTGATGACCATGCAAGTGCTTATGATCCTCTTGCTTGGACTTGCCCAGTGCTGGTGGTGCCATTGGATCTGGGCAGGAGGTGGGACACTCACTGCTGGTGAAGTGCAGGGCACCACCGGTTCCCTATCCCCTGCCTTTTCCCACAAAGATTGAGTCCAGGAGAGGAATCTTAAGAGGTAGAAAGCAGGGAAGGGTAATATTAATAGGGGATTTGATTACTTGGGTGTGTGATGACAGGGATGACGCTGCATGGTGAACTGCCTGCTGGGTGCAAAAGCTGCAGACCTCTTGAGACATCTAGACAGAGGTATGTAGAGTGCTGGGAAGAAGCCAGTGGTTGTGATACATGTAGGTACCAGTGATATAGGGAAAGATAGGAGAGAGATTCTGGAGGCCAAATTTAGGTAACAGCTTGAAGTCCAGGACCTCCATAGTAGCATTCTCTGAAATGCTTCCATTCCATGCACAAGCCCAGGAAGACAGGCAGAACTGAAAGGTCTCAATACGTGGATGAGATGATGGTGTTGGGAGGAGGGATTTACGTTTATTAGGAACTGGGGAACCTCTTGGGAAAGGAGGAGCCTGCACAGCAAGGATGAGCTGCACCTAAACCAAAACTGAACCAGATTGCTGGCATGCAACATTAAAAAGTTCATAGAGGAACTTTTAAACTAAGGGCTGGGGAAGACAAGTGTGGAGGAGCAAGAAGATGGATATTGATGACCTATCAGGGAAAATATTAGCAGAAATAAATGGTTAAAAGATAAAAGATCCTCTGGTTGATCAAAGCATCTTTGAAAGTAATATCCACAATTCTGAGAGTATGGATAGGGCACGCTACTGCAGGAATGAAAATCGACAAACATAGGACAAGATGTGTAGGGAGCAGGCTTTAACATCTGTCCACACTTATGAATGTAATATTGTAGGAAAGTGAAGTGTTTTGGATTTGCTCCTTGGATGAAGCCCTTACAAAGAGTCACCAAATTCATTCTGGAACTTCCTGGCCTGACATGATTCTCATGGGACAAGACAACAACAACACAGTGTACAACATTTATTTACAGAATGTCTTTAAGGCATGTATTCCAGTATAAATCATATAAATATATTTAAAACAAGCAATACCCTTCATTAGAAAATTAAAATCTATTACATTTTATTTAAAGTTGCACAAATTTCAAAGTCTTGTATGCAGGTCTGGAGAGAATATTCTACAGATATAAAATCTCTTGTCCCGGCATTGAGAAAATAAATTGAGAAGAGTTATCAGTTCAGTCTCATAACCGTATGACATAATATTTTCTTACCAATTCTAAACACAATGAGAAACCAGCCTATACAAAAATCTTGTGTACTTGAGTGACCAGTGATTAAACAGAGGACAAATGATTTCACTAATCATGTAGTCTAAGGCCTTGATCCTCCAAAGATTTATGCAAGCATTTAACTTTACACATGAATATTCCCATGTATAAATCCAGTACATGGAATTCAATGGGACTACTCACATATAGGTGTTTGCAGGATCAGGGTCTAAATTAGTACATATTCTGATGACTGGAGTGTTATCCTTCCATCTGAAATGCATGCTCAGGCACACTTAATCATGTTGAGTACATTTAATCAAGAAATCCCACTGTGCACAACTTAATGGGACTATCTGTGTGAATAAAAGCTACAGAACATGAGTAAGGATGGTAGAATCGGGCTCTTAGGGAACACAATTGACGGCTGATCAACCTGAAGGCATTCATTAATAAGAAGATGAGAAATCTCTAGGGGAAAAAAGTCAAAGCAACCTTTCTTTAATTAAAAAATATGTTAAAATCTGTAGTCATTATAATCAAATTATTTTCATGTGTTGTTTGGGAGAATTAAGCAAATCAAGCTTGGAAGTATCAAAGAACAAATAAAAAGTAAAAGTCTGTTTAAAAGCTATGAAAAAGCATTAATGTGTACAGGCTTAAAATACAGAACAAAATGAGTCTTATTTACTAAACATTGTTTTGGTCTGGTTCCAATCTTGCAGGAGCAGAGGGGTTTATCTAGCTCAGTTCCCAAATGACCTGATACTTCTATATAATGCTATGAAAGACTGAAAGGGCTTGTCCACACTGGCACTTTACAGTGCTGCAACCCCTCTGGTAGCCGTGCTCCCAGCACTGGTAGCTACGCCCCTTGTGAAGGTGGGTTTTTTTCCTCAGCACTATGCTGCGACTACACAAGCGTTCCCAGTGTAGTCTAGCCCTCATAGTTTAGTTTTATTAACTCCATCTGCCCTACCTCTCCACTCCCCAACAAACAAATGAGTAATGGAGAGCCTCAGGTCACACTACCTAATGGCCATGTAAGAAAAACGATGCTCAGTGATGAAGGGAGATGTACTCAACATACTCTAGCAGCATACATTAGAACGGAATGGGTACTTCAGAAACAATGGGTTGTAGCCATTTGTCCTGAATTCTGAATGGCATGTTTGCCCCCCTTATTGTTAATGTAACCATTCACATAAACAGGTTTTATTCACAGAAATGGTTGTGTTATGACTACTCTTCAGACAGATACTCTCGTTCTCCAGCAAATATGGATATTTGCTGCATCTTATTTGCTATTCGCTACTTGTCATTCGTTGTTCCTTAAGATTTTGTTTTAGAAGTTTTGTTCAGTTAGGGAGCAAGTATACCATGTGACTTTGATGACCAGTCACACACCATGCACAAAGTAAACTGCTCACGAACACCCCAGAGGTAGACATTTGTTCTCAAACTATTTGGTCAGTAACTGCAAGAAACAAATACAATAAAAGAAATCAAAATCGGTGTGTGAACGATTCAAAACACAAAACAGGGCTACATTCAGTAGATTTATTCATTGCGAATAATTTTACCAGCTCTACTGTACACTGACTCATGAGAGGAAAAGTATACAGGGAATGGCTGACAGGAGTAGGACAGCAAATTACTTTTAAAATAAAAAAGTCTATGAGGCCAAATTCTGCTCTGATGCAATTCCATTGCCTTCAGTGGAATTGCACCATCTTTCACTGGGCGTGAATTTGACTCAGAGTCCTGTGCCAAAGGTCCATACGAAGGATGCTATCTCAACATGAGGCCTAGCACTGGGCTTTCAAAAGATCAGTCATTATATATTTGTGGAGGGATTGCATATTTATATGGATAACAAAAATATCCAGGGGTATGTTAATGCTAAGAATTTTGGAAGGGACATAAAACCTCATACTTGAGGAGATGGAGCAGATTTTCAGACATCTGCCTATTGCTGGGTTTCTTCCATCTTCCCCTTAAGCATCGGTGCTGGCCATTGATGGAGATGGGATACTGCACTAGATGCATCCCTGTCAGATCCAGTTTGCTAATTCTCATATTCCTATGTTTAGGGCTGTATTTCAGGCTAGGGAAAGGGCATTGTTTTTCAGTCACTTGGGACCAAGGTTAGAGCTGAATAATAATTCTTTTAGGATACAAAGGGCCGTTACTGAGTGGAGAGAGATTCCATTTTGTTCCGTTCATGTGAGACTAACATAACTTTTTAAATTTGAAATAAGATTTGTGATAACAATGTTATTGCAAAGAATTTTAAGTGACAGAATAATATTCTACAGCATTCCTTTAAATAGTCTCTGAATAAGGGCTCCTTTGTTAGGCCTAGTTTAGGCCACCTTAAAGCTCTTTTCAATCAAAGTACAGCTTCTCATTAAGGAAAAAATGATTATTAACATCCTCATTTTGCTTCCTCTTGTGAATTATTTGCATTAAAAAATGTGCACGGCATTAGTTTCAGGGTAAATGCAAATACAACAGCGGGATTTCTCACCAAGATCCTTTTTATTATTAGCACTTTTTTATGCTTCCCATTTATTCTTCCCTCATCATTTTTCACATTGTATTAAAATGTTACATTTCCTAAAATAATAATATTTTCTTTCATTTGGTAATTGTCTCAGCCCAGTCTGCAGAAGTCTCCGTTGCAGAGCCTATCATCTATAATTTGGAACAGTTTATAATGATTGTTCATCTTTACTTAGGGGAGGCTCAGGAATTAGCTATCACAGCTACTGAATCCCTTCTCCCCTACAGAGTCTGTGATTATTGTAGGTGAAGTTTACATAGCAGGTGGAGAGGGCAGGCGTGTTGGTGCAGCTTACACTGTGACTTCCTATGATAGACTTGAAGCCTGGGGTTTGAAGGTAAATTAAGGATTTTCTCAGTTTTTTAAGCGGTGAATGCCCCTTATATGTCTCAAAGACAAATATTGAGATTAGCTTGCACCAACATTTAGAAATTATTTTAACCCTCTCCCTTCCAAAATAAACTATTTAATATACTCACTTTCCTGCCTGCTAGAGATGAATGATCTCAGAGGCTAAGGATTAGTCAAAAGAGTGTACTCAGTTTGAACAAAATTGAGTTATCAGTGGCATACATTCTGCCAGGTCTTAGTTGATAAACTGATTACAATTACTTCTTTTTTCCCTGGTCACATTTAAAAAAATGGAAATAGATCTGACTAATAAAAGCAAACTAATAAAATCATTTGATCATCCTGATTCACTGCACTTCATTGTGCCAAGCTTCCCTGTTGACTCTCAAATTGTTATTGTCAAACTCTCAGGCATTTAATACACTCAGGGATGACTTACACATCTTTTCCTCCTATTCCCTTGTGCTGTCCATCATTACAAAATCCCCATCCCAATCACAGGGAAGTGGAACCAAGAGCATTAGGCTATCACCCAGTGAATTGACTGACAGTTTGGTTTCAGAACAATATAGTCAGAAGTAATGTAATTTGATAGGCCTTTTTCATCTATATTGATATTAACATTAACACTAATGGGCCAAACTCAGAGGTGGGTCTAAATATGTATAGAGAAAGTCCTAGATGGTATAACTTACCACGTCTTCCAAACTAGACTCCATCAGACATAATTACTGAGACATATACACTTACTAGTGTGTAACTTCAACGTTGCTTCTTTATTTGGTCTACTGAGTCTAACCACAGTGTAAAGGAGTCTAAGCTGGTTTAACTTCCATGCCAAAGGGCCCAAAGAGAGACGTGTAGCAAGAAAATTACTAGCTGTATGTAAGAAGGTGCAAGTCAAAAGCTGGTGAATTTCTGCCTTTCACTTACACCTTTTATAATACCCTTTCCCATCTCCTCGGCATGCAGGTTACACAAATTTATATGCTCATATTACACTCATACATTGGCAAGTGGGTATTCTGAGGGTACATTTATATCACAGATGAAGATGTGACTGCAATGTGAATGGGATACTTACAATCGCACCTTCATTTGTGGTGTGGACATTCTCCAGGTAAGCCTGAGTGTAACAGAGTTTTAAAACATCACCTTACACTGACTCTGAATTTGGCCCCTATCACTAAAAGCCTCCCAAAGCCTGATAGATTTGGCCTCCGCAATGTTTTGTGAAAGACTCTGGTTTGATTATCATATTGTTACTCCCTGTGCCTAGTTGTCTAGCTAATATAATGGCAGTGTTGATGGGTTGCAAAAATAGTTCTACCCAATATTGCTTGGTTAAAAGGATGGCGGCTGTTATATAAAGCCTGAAGACCAGAGTCAGAAGTGTTTAAGTGAAGAGGAAAACAGGAAAGTTTCAGGGTTCTGCTATTAATCCAAGCTACTCTGGGCCAAAAACGTGGCTCCCAATCTTGTAAATAACAAAGCTATTTCATATTAGCATGTACATTTCCAGTGTCAGTTACAGCCACAAATGAAGTCTGCCATGAAACACTGTAGGCCTTTGTATCTGAGCCCTGGTCTACACACAGCCCCTGGTTCGAACTAGGGTATGCGAATTCAGCTACGTGAATAACGTAGCTGAATTCGAACTACCCTAGTTCGAATGACTTACCGTCCAGACGCCGCGGAAGCGAACTCCGTGGCTCCAAGGTCGACTCCGGCAACTCCTCCTGCCGCAGTGGAGTACCGGAGTCGACCGCGGCGCTTCCGGACTTCGAACTATCGCGTCTAGAAGTCGAACTCGCCGCGTCGACCCGGCGGGTAAGTATAGACGTGGCCTGAGAAATTCTACCACAGGTACTTGCGATCCTCTCTTTCTTTCGAGAAGAATTTCACTTATTGTTCACAACATATTTTTATCTTCTCAATGGCTCCTCCTTGTTTCTGGATATAAGGAAAAGCAGAAATTAATAGTGACTGCAGCATTTGGTTCACCTACATTTCCCTTATCCTTCAACCATGGATAATTAAGCTAAAAACTTACACTGAGAAAAAAGATATTGTCTGCTAGGACAGAAAGTTTATCTCCTATTCTTTTCAAAAGGGCCATTAGAATCCTTAACCTTTCATCTGGGCAAGCTGTAGAGAAAGTTAAAAACGAGTTTCATTTAATGCTCATCTAACAATTCAGCGCTCAATTAATTATGCACTTCAGTTTCAGCCTACGACTTAGTGCAAGACACAAAATCATTTGGGACAGCAACAATGCTATGATTTGAACCACATTCCATTATCATATTAACACCAATTCTTTTAGGAGGGAGGGAGAGTGATTGCTTTGGGATGTTGAGAAGTATGGACCATTTTCTTCTCTTGACAGCCAGGCCTGCACTTACGATCTTCTTGGATAATACTGGACACTATAGCCACACCTATAGTGCAGACAGTAAGTAGAGCAGCACATACAGAATTTGAATTGCTATCTGTATGTATAATGCCTAGCACAATGTGGCACTAATTGCAGTTGGGGTCTCTAGGCACTTCTGTAATACAAACAACCACTACCAAAAGAAACATCACTATCCACATCATAGTGAAACAGGTGCGAGAATGCTCCACGCCTTCAGGGTAGGAATTGGGGTTGGCAGAACACTGACCTAGATTATGCAAGGCTGTTCAAGGCATTTTTTTCTTTAGGCCTGACCTTTTGAGACCTACTGGTCCAAAGCCTTGCATAGAATTTCTGTTGGCTTTTGGTTCTGTGAACATGTGTTTTCCCTGGGCCATATTTTTAAAACTGGCAAATTCTGCACAGCTCCAGGCAAGATTAGCAGCATGATCACTGACTTTTGGCTGACATAACAATCCTTACAAAGTCAGTAAGAATGACAGATGTATAGTTGTGGTCATTAATTTTCTCTGGTGTGATTTTACCTCTCTCGTTATGTTCGAATGCTTTGTTCTAGACTCATAGCCTTCGGCAGTAGGCTAGGAAGAATGCACCTCAGTGAGATACAGCTCATAAGAAAGTGTGACAAATTGCAATGCCAGGGTTGTCTTGATTGCTTGTGATGTACTGAAATTAAATCCCAATCCAGACAATAAGGACAGTGACTGTGATGTGCTTTTTGCAATAGGCCCCCTTACAAAGTCCACAATAAGACACTGCCAAAAAAAGCCCAACACACTCTGACACTCTATCTCAAAATAGCACTCTGGAACTCCCATATTCATGCACTGTGACATGCTTATGATATGTTTTGGATACCTCTTGTGAGGTATCATTTGAGAAATCTTGATATGTTGAACTTTACTTCCTGTCGAATTATGTGTTACAATTGTATCTGAAGTTGTGAAGTTTTGCTATGTGTGTGTTATTGAAATATGCTGCGAGTCTGGGAGATGCCCACACTTGGCCTTTTGGAGGCAACAAAGGAGCAACAAACACCCCTAAAACAGATTTACATTAGGACTAGCCAGCCATGTGTTAATAGCCCATTAAGGAGAATCCACTTTCCCAGTGGGCTCCTCCCAAAGCATGTAGGCAATGGGGATTGCTCAGTGGCTCAGCAGGGGACATAGAACATCTGATCCCTGACACCATGTTCGAGACAGTATCTTTCAATGCCCATGGACTGGGGGATATAAATTGGAGTCTGTGACATCAACCTGGGACCTCTCTCTTCCCTCATCTCAACATGTTTGGAAGACAAAGACTTTGAACTGGGGAGATTGGTCCCAGGCTGAGAAGAGAATTCAGCCTGTGTAGTAAGAACTTAAACTGCCTGGAACATCCAGTGGGGTGAGAAAAAGTTGTTTGATTCAAATCTTGCTTAATCTGATAACGTTTAGAATTTAGACTGTGATTTTATTTTTATTTCTTATGCAACCAACATTGACCTCTATGCCTAACACTTATAATCACTTAAAATCTATCTTTCTGTAGTTAAACTTATTTGATTGGTTTATCCTTACCAGTGAGTTTGTCTAAAATGCTTGGGGAATCTTCTCAGATTACAAAGCCTGGTGCATGTCACCTATCCTTTGACAAAGTGGTGAACTAATTAGTGGGCTTTCACTGTTCAAGAAACAGTCGAGCAGTATAAGATGGTACATTTCTGGAATGCAAGGCTTAGGGCTGGGGGTATTTGTTGGTGTGTCTCTCTCTCCATAGTTCATGAGTGGCTTGGAGAGCATTCATGCAACTTAGCTGGGTGTGTCTCTGCATGCTATTGGCTGGGTGATGACAGCACCTGGAGGGGTTTGCTGCTTCATGGCATTGTAACAGACAGCCCAGGGAGGAGAGTTGAGGGGGCACAGCAGTCCCACAGTTCCAGGTTGTAACTCAGGGATATGTCACACACACCCAGAAGCTGAGACAACAAAAAACAGCCATTTCAGAAAAAATACTAACGATTAAAAAAAAAAGTAACAGCTGTTTCTGTTTTGTAGCTGTTTTTGCCTATTCCAGGCATACCCCTGAGACACCCACTCAGAAGAGAGAGAGATCAGTCCTTTCCCATAGTCTCCCTCCAACAAAGCCTGGCACTATTTAAGAAAATGAACATAAAAAGGCCCTCCAACACAATTTTTGTGAAAAATCTTATCTCCTGTCTCTACATACCACAAGTACAATCATACAACTTCACCAGCTGCAGGTGTCTAATTCCAGTGTAGTTATACCCTGAGAACTTTGTGAGATCTAGCCCTCAGAAAATACAGGGGGCAACTCTGGATACCCCCTGTCCTCTATGTACTAGTGGGGCACTGGAGTTCTCCTGGAGTAGTTTCTACTATTTAATAGAGTAGAGACATGACTGACTTCTCTTAGACTTGGAGACATGACTGACCTCTCTTAGATCCAAAGAGAGCTCTCTAACAAAGAACACAGACAAAGGCTTCCCTCCACAGAGATTTGAAAAAATCTTGTCTCTGATTGGTCCTCTGGTGAGGTGGTCATCAGGTACTGCATGTTAACCCTTTACAGGTAAAAGAGACCTTAACCCTTAACTATCTGTTTATGACAGTGCCCCACTAGTACATAGAGGACAGGGGGTATCCAGAGTTGCCCCCTGTATTTTCTGAGGGCTAGATCTCACAAAGTTCTCAGGGTATAACTACACTGCAATTAGACACCTGCAGCTGGTCTGAATCAGCTGGCACATGCCAGCTGTGGGTTTTTAATTGCAGTGTAGACATACCCAGATTGCACATCAGAGTGTGAGTAGCCTAAGGTTAGCTCACCACTCTGTGCCCTTTGTAAGCTTCCCCACATTGACAAGTTAATTGTTTAAGCACCAGGTGATTAACCAATTAACAAGGTTATTTAGTTTGCCAGCTGAGGGTAGTTAGGGCTGGTCTACACTACAAATTTACATTGCTGCAGATAGTGTAGACGAAGCCTTAAAAGAGAGATGGAGGGGCTAGAGAAACCCAGGCTCTCATGGAGGTGAGATCTCTTCCCTCTCTTAGGGGAGAAGGTAAAAGCCTTTTGCTGCAGGGAACAAGCACTTGTATAGCACCCTGTACACAAAGCACCTGGTGCTGAACTTGGCACAGGAATTTGAGGACTGTTTGTGACAAAGAGTGTAGGGTGAGGGAACCCTGCCCTGTGACAGTGCACCACAGGAAATCAGTTAGAATTGTGGGCATTCTACACCTTGTAAAACTGTGTTTTTAGGTAGTATTCTTTCTAAGGGCTTGTCTACACTGGCAATTGCAACTTTCTTGCTCCGGGGTGTGAAAAAATACCCCCCTGAGTACAGCAAGTTTCAGCGCTGTAAAGCGCCAGTGTAGACAAGCCCTTAGAAAGAATACTACCTAAAAACACAGTTTTACAAGATGTAGCGTGTAGACAGTGGAGTAGTTTTTTTTAGAGCACCGCAACCACATAAGCCACGGTAACGCACGGCCATGGCAGCGCTTTAGCATTGCCAGTGTAAACTAGCCCTTAGTCTCATTTTCTCAGGTGTAGGATATTATGTGACACTGTGGGAGAGAGAGAGACAAGGTGGGTGAGATAATATCTTTTATTGGACCAACTTCTGTTGGTGAGAGAATCAGGCTACACCGAGTACTTCCTCAGGTATGCAATGTGTCACAGCTAAATACAAGGTCAAACAGATAGTTTAGCATAACTAGTAGTTGGTGCATATTATTGGGAGATATGAATTTACATGAATCAAGAGCAGTATCTAATGCTGCCCAGTCATAGGTGTCAGTCACAAAGCACCCACATAGTCTAGGGCAGGAGACACTATTAGGTGAAACCAAATTTACCAAGCTATGCTTGCCTTTAATCCATACCTGTAACCAAGATAAAAAATAAGGTTTTTGGTTTATGTATGTAAGATTAAAAGAGTTTTCCTAGTCTCTATTTCTGACTGAGCAAAGCAAACCCAAAAAGTTGGCCTAGATACTCTCTTAAATAAAGACCATTCATTATAGCTTTCATACTAACATCTTTATCAGTAGCAACTTTTACTTAGTGGTATTCAATATTAATTTTAGTAGCTAGCTCAGTGACTCAGCTTTCTAGGGGGCTATCTCCTGCTTTCTTTCCTTTTAAAAAATGAGAGCAATTATTTGTGCTTATGAGAGCAATGGGAACAGAAGCACACTAAAAACAAAAAATATGAAGTTACCACGGGTAAATTACAGAGCAGATACAACCCCAACGAGTGTTCCTTCTAACTACCCTGCTGCTGACCTCCTTCTTGAAGCGGACAGGCTATTTACGTGAATGAATGACATGGTAGAGACTCACCTATAGAGCCATTGAGAGACTACCATAGTGAAAACGCCAGCTGCGCTCACTTAGACGGGAGTTTTGCTTATATTAACCAATCCCCTACACACTAGGTCCCAATCCTGTAAAGATTTTGCAAGCACACAAGTAACTTCACTGAGACTATTCAGATGCATACGGTTACCCACATTGCTTGTCTTTATAGGATCAGTCCTCTAGCTGAGACTTGAAAATTCATTGCATTAGAGAGAACACATTTTAAAATTAAATCACAATCCTAGATTTGAGGGGCTCTTTCTATAGTATTTTCTTCTAGTTTTTGCATCCAGCTATTAAAACCAGGGCTTGTTTATCATTTCATTAGATATTCCATTAAAATGATTTTAAATCCAAAATGCAATTCATTCCATAATGTTTACTTGGCTGGTAAAGAGAATATATACTGTACCTTAAACTACACAAATAAAATCTGACTTGTAGAACTGAAAGAGCATAATATATTAAGAGGAGAATGCTGTCAGTGACTTGAATGATAGTTACTAGAGTCTAGTCAATGATGTTGCTGCTGTTGCCAGGGCATTTTTCTTTATTAGTTATACTATTTGTATGTGGATGAATTCATCTGGCAAACATTTTCTGAACTTAGCAAAATGAAATACCAGAATCATTAGGGTGTAGGTGGAAAGGTATTTCTTGGAAGAGACAGATTTCAGATGAACAATTGTTCCAACACTTATTAAAAAACTTTCCAAAATGAAATTTCATCTCATGTCTCTAATTACTGCCCCACACTTCTTGTACCCTGACAGATGAAACCTGTTTAAAATTCTTGAGGAGACTGAAGAGAAACAGCATATCCAGCCCAAAGCAACTCCCGCCACATCTCTAACAACATTCAGCTCAAGGCTCTCTGACCCTTCAGCTGATTATCTGTGACTTGACAGTGCTGTCTACAAAAATGCCAAAAAATTAGCACTTCTGAATGCTTGTTTTGCATTCTTCAAGTACATTATTAGGATTCTTTTGTCAAAAGAAGCATGCTATATCATTGTATTCATAATAAATGCTCTTTGATTTGTATGACTTTGTGTTAGTAATACACCCAAACAAAGATCTCATTTGTTCTGCTGGCACCGGCTAATCTGTGCAAGGATTTTTATTTATTTATTTATTTTGTAAAAAACTGTCTTTCTGAGCCCAGAGATTGAGTTAGCTAAATGCCTCACATTCATTATCTTTAAGGTACCATGTTAATGAAAGGATTTTAATCATCAACACTGCTATGTGAATTATTATTACACAACCCCCTGCTGTTGAGTTAGACAAAATTAAGCAAGTGTAGGGGGCATTAGAAAAATCATTGCTAATTAGTAAACTAAGAGGAACAAAGAGAATCTATAACAAAGATGTTGAGAGGAAGACATTTAGGTAAAAGCTGAATTTTCCATTCCAAACATTGATCTTTCTGTATGGAAATCTTTAATTTCTGCCTGATTCATTCCATTAGACTCAAGCATTTTTTATGTTTTGCAATTAGTTTTCTATGCCACAATGTTTCCTCTCTCTCAAACCATAGAAATCCAAAGGCTCATAATAGAAAATGGGAGATTTTAAAATGCTTTTAAATTATTTCCCAGGCGATCTATATTAGAGGCATAAGGTAATTCTCTGGATTATTCTAGGAAATTATTTGCATCCTCCCTCCACCCTTTTCCATGAATTGCAGAATAATCTAACTAATATATCCTGGTTCCATTGGAGGAAAACCTTTATTTTAATGGAGTGATACCATTGTCCAGGTTGCAATTCTGTATGGAGCAGACAAAGAAAGCCATAGGTTTAAATCACCGCACGGTGTGTCTTTTCCGCTGCTAGTCATGCTGGCTTCCAATGGGCAATGCATCGCTGTGCTGATGTAAGAGCCAAGGACGAGACAATCAAACCGCCAGAGAAGTATTCATGCTGGGTGCCATTTGTTTCTAATTGCTCTTTGTAAGTTATAGTTTGAGATAAAGCTCCCAAAAGGGAATAAACAGAAAATAATAATTAAGTCTGTTTCTCTTTTTGAGGCTGACAAAGGCTTTTAAATTTTTTTAATGCAGTTGTTCTTCCATTTGCTGGTCTATTTCCCTCCCGAATCGCGGTCCCTCTTTTGTTCACATCAGGCTTCTTTCCCTGATAACCAAGATTCAAAATATTTGTTGCTGGGTCGTTGGTTTTTTTCAATCCATCATTTGGTTTCTGTTGTAAATGTGGAAAAACAATCATCTAGTCCTCTTGTGTGCCAGTAATTTAGTATTTCAATAATCTCTGATTGTTGAAAGGTTTAAAACAACAGTTTCTCTTTCATGGGGAAAAATATTACATGAACATGACGCTTATGGTGTGCACTGTAATCTTATTTTTTGTAAGCCTCATGAGGAAGGTAAAACACAGGGTGGGAACTGAGCAAAAGATAAAACATAGGGTTTAGTTCAATAAAAAACAAAAACTCTTGCGCGCATTATGGCTTTTATCAGCATGCTTCACTGCTACAATGGTATCTTTCATCTCTTGTGATTTGATCTCAAGTAAATGAAGAGAAATAAATAGTACCTAATGTACTAATAATGGTAGCATTACATGACAATATTAACTGGAGGATCTCAAAGTGAGATCCAGCTAAGATCTATTGACTATAAGCTCTAAGCAGTAAATATTGTAATCATTTACAGCTATATCAAGAGAGAAAGAGAGATTAAGGCCAAAATTGGGAGCCTAAATAAAAATGGCCTGATTTTCAGAAGCACCTTTCTTGCCCATTGACTTCAGTGAGAGTTGTGGTAGTGAACACCTTTGAAAATCAGGCAATTTTATTTAGTTGCCTAAATATAGATTTAGGTGTCCAGTTTTAGATAGCCGGTGATGAAAATGTTTGCCATAGTGACTCGCCCAAAGTCAGGTAGTGTGAGACAGTGACAAACTGGAGTCCTGACTCCCAGTCCCCTGGGCTAGCTATTAAATGGTGCTTTTGTTCCATTTTCCGTTTTGTTTCACCCAAGGTCTGCATAATGAATGACAGTGCAGTTTTGGACAGATGAATTTTAGAAAAGGTTGAAGAGCAACACAGAATGCAATCCTCAAATTGTATCATAATCCATGAACATCTCTGCTGTCAGCATAAAAGACACTGGCTAAGCCAGAGAGGATCCATGGATCTCACTGAATCTCTTGCCCCAGAGCCTAGGGCTGATTCACTAGCCTAACTGTAACACTGCTGGCAACCACATAAGACAGCAATTAAGCTGCTCGTGCTGCTGCCCTCTCTGGCTTCTCCCATCTTGACAGACACATAATTTAATGGGGTGTTAGATAAGGATACCATTGGCAGCCTCATGAGATTTCCTCACAGTGGTGGCCCCAAGTCCCCCAATCATGGTTTTACAGACTAGTTTAAATATTGGCCTAAATTAAATCTCCAGGAGAAAAAATACTGATGTGCAGATGTGGACTAAACCCCTTGATTAATTAGGCATAATATCACAAGCTTCCCCCCTAATTTTTGATCATGGTGGCATGGATCATTGCTTGTAACCATCCCCCAGCTGCTTCATGTGGATTCTGCCACCCTTTATACTAAATGGGTCAGGTTGCTGTTGACCTCCAGTGAGTTCTGCATTGTTGAACGATATTGATATTTTTAGCACTACCATCCCTTATTCTCTATTTAACATTCATTTCAAATACCCGACGAAACATGAACTGAAGTGAAAAAGAGATTTCATGAAGTGAAAGAAACTTTTTGCTTAATCATTTGCCTATATGAATTGCATGATAAAATTGATTAGAACATTGTGGGGAAAACTTTCCTCTATGATCCACTGTGTATATTTCTGTTTCATGTTCTGCGCTAGTTTCTTCCTCCACCTTATGCCAATGAAAACTGCACATAGGCAATAAGTGCATGATATACAAGAGATACATATCCAAGTTTAATTACTCTTCTTGAGTACACTTTAAATTTGTCAATAAAATTGAAAACAAGGCTGTACCTAAGACACTGTTCCCCTTCCCTCTGAAAACTACACCATGCCTTCTGGGAAAAAAAGAAAAGAAACCATGGTCCTAGCTGTTTTAGGCTCCTATTCAGCAAAGCCCTTGAGCACATGCTTAAAGTTCGGCATGTGTTCAAATGCTTTGCTGAATAGGGACTGAATTAAGCATATGTTTTGTAGACACATAATGGATACAATGCCTGTTTTACTTGTACACAAATTATCTAAACAAAAGTATTTGAATTTTCATCTTTGCTCTGCCGAACTGCAAAGCAGTTATCAGACCCAACTGCAAGTGCTATGGAAAAAACACAGTCTGTCTAACAAATTAGTAGTATTTCATGCTAATATTACTAATTCAACATTTCGAATGGCTCCTTGCTGGGGAAAAATAACATGTTATATAAGTCATAGGAGAAACTATGGAGATAGTTAATGGGTGTTGGCTGTGCTGCACATATTATGCACAATACTGTTCACCCTGCAGCTGACTGACTGCCAATAGATGTGGAAGTAATTGTCAACAAGATTTATTGTTACTTTCACATTACACAGTTAGAGAGGAAAGGTTGAAAGAGTTCTGTGAAGTTCAGTGCTGACTTCTACTGAACCATAGCAACGCAAACTGATTATCACTAATGCATGCTATAGAAAGAATTATGCATCTTTTGAGGCCATACAGTCATTCTTCTTGTCAGACGCAAAATATCCCACAATCCTCAGTAATTTCTTCTGAGATCAATATCCTGAGCTCTGGCTTTAGTTCTCAGCTAGCAAACAAGCAGTTTCTCAGTAGGCAAGCTGGACATGGAAAAGCAATTTTTTTTTAGCAAGAGAATTAGGGGGATAATCAAGATGATTAAAACTAACTACTGAGAAAGGAGATGGCTGTTCTTACGATGTAGAGAGTTAATTTAAAGAACTAACTTCTGGAAAAGTGAAGGACTTGGACTATCAGTTTGAAAGTGCCTGGAAATGGTACACACTAGTTATGTGAAATTTATCAATTTCACTGGTCATGAATTTCAATGAATATGTTTGTCAGCTTCTGCTCCTATATTTTCTGCTTCCCTTGATTTTTGAACCCAGTTTTGCTAAGGTAAAACTCTGACTCGTGTGTGATTTTGTATCTATATATCCTGGCTAATAAGGGTTCATTTATCTCATTTGGCCAACTGCCACAAGTCTGGTCAGAAACCATGAATCTCAGTCTCAAAAATCTCAGTGCTTATAAGAAGAGGGTGTAAAGTTTCACTTTGATAGCTCTCAGGTCTTGCTGAAATCTCTGCTGGTTTTTCAGCCTGAAACACGGAAGCAACTAGTTAAGCAGAGATGGTTTCAGGTTTCATTGTGAAAGACTCACACAGGTCTAACATATCCTTAATTACTGGTTAACTAATTTGCTGAACATGGAAAATATGACAAACAATAACCAAGCTGATTTTTTCAAAAAACATTTCTGCAAGGACAGTTTAATGTGGGAGTCTTAAATTTGAGGACATCTTCGGATGCATAGAATGGAACACACAGACAGGAGATATTTATACATACAGAGAACATGATAACCTTCCACCTTTTCATGTTCTCTGTATGTATAAATATCTCCTGTCTGTGTGTTCCATTCTATGCATCCGAAGAAGTGAGCTGTAGCTCACAAAAGCTCATGTTGAAATAAATTTGTTAGTCTCTAAGGCCTGGTCTACACTAGGACTTTAATTCGAATTTAGCAGCGTTAATTCGAATTAACCGTGCACCCGTCCACACCAGGAAGCCATTTAGTTCGACCTAGAGAGCTCTTTAGTTCAAATTCGGTACTCCACCCCGACGAGGGGAGTAGCGCTAAATTCGACATGGCTATGTCGAATTAGGCTAGGTGTGGATGCAAATCGAACTTACTAGCTCCGGGAGCTATCCCACAGTGCACCACTCTGTTGACGCTCTGGACAGCAGTCCAAGCTTGGATTCTCTGACCAGCCACACTGCAAACGACCCGGGAAAATTTGAATTCCTTTTCCTGTCTGGGCACTTTGAATCTCATGTCCTGGTTGGACATCGGGGAGAGCTCAGCAGCACCTGCAACGATGCAGAGCTCTCCAGCAGAGGAGTCCATGCAATCCCAGAATAGAAAGAGGTCCCCAGCATGGACAGACCGGGAAGTCCTGGATCTGATCGCTGTGTGGGGTGATGAGTCTGTGCTTTCGGAGCTGCGCTCCAACAAACGGAATGCAAAGACCTACGAGAAGGTCTCCAAAGCCATGAGAGACAGAGGATACAGCCGGGATACAACACAGTGCCGCGTGAAAATCAAGGACCTGAGACAAGGCTACCAAAAAGTCAGAGCAGCAAACGGACGCTCCGGAGCACAGCCCCAGACCTGCCGCTTCTACGAGGCACTGCATGGCATTTTAGGTGGGTCTGCCACCACTGCCCCACCAGTGACCGTGGACTCTGAGTATGGGATAGTGTCAAGGGGCAGTTCCTCGGCGATGCTCGCCGATGGGGAAGATGAGGAAGGGTTTGTGGAGGACGACGCAGGCGACAGCGCTTACAATACCGCTTTCCCCGACAGCCAGGATCTCTTCATCACCCTGACAGAGATCCCCAACCAACCCTCCCCGTCCGTTAACCCGGACTCAGAATCAGGGGAAGGATCAGTCGGTAAGTGCTATAAACATGGAAACATTTATTTTTTAAAAAACAGGAATAAAAAATATGTAAAAACTATATAAAACCTTTTGCTTAAAAAACTATATAAAGAGAAGGTCCACACAGATAGGGATGGAACAGAAATCCTCCTGGGACAGTTCCACGAAGCTCTCGGAGAGCAGCTCGAAAAGTCTCCGCAGGAGGTTCCTGGGGAAAGGTGCCTTATTTGGTGCTCCGTGGAAGCACACTCTTCCGCGCCAGGCCATCCTAATGTACAACGGAATCATTGCCTCCACCAGCATTGCAGCGTACGGTCCTGGTCTGTGCAGGGATTCGAGCAGCATCCTCTCTCTCTCTCTCCGAGTGACCCGCCTCAGGCTAATCTCGTTCGGCGACTGCTGCATCTAATTAGGGCAATTAGTGTACTGTTACTATTGTGAATGCTTGACTTTTACTTTGCATAGCAATGACCTTCGCTTAACAGCCACGTGTTGGAGGCCACAGAGGAAAAGCATACAGTGATCTTTCCCGTGCACAGCCGCGAGGGGCTGGAACAGGGTCAGACTTTATGCTTTACAGATTGCCTTCAGCGGGAGGGCACAGCTATCCATTAACTGTTAAGTAGCCTATAGTGTAGTGCTTACCAGGCCTGGCTGCTACACGGATTCAGCTGTACCGCCCCGCTTGTCCGATCTCCTGTGAAAGACCGCAGCCAATGAAAGCGTATTCCGAAATCTCGAACTTGTCCTGAGAGCTCGTGAGACTAGGTTCCCTGTATGGTCTTGTTCACAGAAACTGACTAGACTGTGTTCAGTGTTCGCAAACATGTATCTTTTCAAGGAAATCACTTCCTTTTTCCCATCACACAGCTGCGGCTCTTTCACGAACTGCCTCGGCATCCCCCTCACAGAGGCTGGCGCAGATTAGGCGGCGAAAGAAAAAGACTAGGGACGACATGTTCTCGGAACTGATGGCTTGCTCCAGAGCCGAGGCGGCCTAGCAGAGACAGTGGAGGGAGACCCTATGTCAGCACCAGCGCTCACACAGCGAACGGGAGGACAGGTGGTGGCAGGAAGACCAGCAGGCGACTCAAACGCTGCTTGGGCTAATGAGGAAGCAAACGGACACGCTCCGGCGCCTTGTAGATGTTCTGCAGGACCGCAGGCAGGAGCAGAGAGCCCCCCTGAACTGTATCTGCAACCACCTTCCCCTGCCACAAAGTCCTGTCCCCCCCTCACCAAAAATCACAAGAAGGAGGGGCGCTAGGGGCCGTGAAAACTGTCACTCCACCCCAGCAGAGCGCTCATGTACCAAACAGCTCTCATTCCCTAAAGTGTGAGAAGTGCTTCCCTTCCTGGATCACCCAGTCCCAAATCCAAGTTTCATCCCCCCACTGTGCAGTTGAGTATTAAAAGTAGTTTGTTGTTATTCACTGTTTCCGTCACGTTTTCCTTGTCAGAAGACTTTGTGTGAAGGGGGGGGAGGGGTTTTTTAATTGCATAGGACAGCCTCCATTACCAGGGTACAGACTTGGGGGCAGGATCAACAGCAGGACACACACAGACTGCAGTCACTAGGCACTAGGGTCATTCTGGGAGGTGAATGCTGCCCCAGGGTCCTAGCGCCTGACATCCACAAATGGCAAGGCAGGCTGTCCTTACCATGCCCTTCCCCCCTAGCCACGAGCCTCTCCGATGCCCTGAGCCCCAGCAAGAGCCCTCATCCACGGACACATACTCACCCTTCCCCCACACCCCTCACCCCTTCCTACGCCCCAGCCCCCAGTCCAGAGCCTGCATCCAAACTCCCTCCCAAAGACGGCACCCCTCACCCCTTCCTGCAAACCCACCCCTTCCTGCACACCCACCTGCAACCGTCCTCCCCACAGAGACCGCTGTAGGAGCAGGAGCCTGTCATTCCTCTAGTGTAGAAGCGGTCTGGACATCAGTGCACACCGTACCCACCACAGTCCGCGTCCATGTTTCAACCCTTGAACAGGAATTCATAATTAAAGAAAACTTTATTAATAATCAGTGTTCCATTAAAGTTATTTTAAAACGTGTGTTGGAAGGGGGGAAACCTGGAGAACGGGGTATGTAACCGCAGATCGAAGTCAACAGTCACTGAAACAGGCTCAGGTTCAGCTTCTCTGTAAATCAACTGGAGAGTCATAGGTTACCCTGCTCTCCGAGGAACCTATCTTTCAAAGCCTCCCGGATGCACAGCGCTTCCCGCTGGGATCTTCTATCGGCACGGCTGTCTGGCTGAGCGTAATCAGCAGCCAGGCGATTGGCCTCAACCTCCCATCCAGCCATAAAGGTCTCCCCCTTGCTCTCACAGAGATTGTGGAGCACACAGCAAGCAGCAATAACAACGGGGGTATTTTTTTCGCTGAGGTCCGAGCGAGTCAGTAAGCTCCGCCATCTCCCCTTGAGACGTCCGAAAGCACACTCCACCACCATTCTGCACTTGCTCAGCCGGTAGTTGAAGAGTTCCTTCTCACTGTCCAAGGCGCCTGTATAGGGCTTCATGAGCCAGGGCATTAGCAGGTAGGCTGGGTCCCCGAGGATCACTGTAGGCATCTGCACATCCCCAACCGTTATTTTGTGGTCCGGGAAGAAACTACCTGCCTGGAGGCGTTTAAACAGACCAGAGTTCCTGAACACACACGCGTCATGAACCTTGCCCGGCCACCCCACGTAGATGTTGGTAAAACGTCCCCTATGGTCCACCAGTGCTTGCAGCACCATAGAAAAGTAGCCCTTTCGGTTAATGTACTCGCTGGCCTGGTGGGCTGGTCCCAGGATAGGGATGTGAGTGCCATCTATAGCCCCACCGCAGTTTGGGAATCCCATCGCGCCGAAGCCATCTATGACGACCTGGACGTTTCCCAGGGTCACTACCTTTGAGAGCAGTTGCTCAATGATTGCGTGGGCTACTTGAATCACAGCAAGCCCTACGGTAGATTTGCCCACGCCAAAGTGGTTTGCTACTGACCGGTAGCTGTCTGGCGTTGCAAGTTTCCAGAGGGCTATGGCCACTCGCTTCTGCACAGTCAGGGCTGCTCGCATCCGGGTGTCCTGGCGCTTAAGGGCAGGGGCCAGCAAGTCACAGAGTTCAAGGAAAGTGCCCTTACGCATCCTGAAGTTCCGCAGCCACTGTGATTCATCCCAGACCTGCAGCACTATGCGGTCCCACCAGTCCGTGCTTGTTTCCCGGGCCCAGAATCGCCGTTCCACACCATGAACTTGACCCATTGCCACCATGATCTCCACTGCGCGGCGTACCCTGCTTTCTGAGAGGTCTGCGCCACTCTGTGACTTCCTGTCCTCACCGCGCTGCCGGAGCCTCCTCGCCCGATTTCTCAGCAGCTGACTGTGGAAGAGGTGGACGATAAGGTGCGAGGAGTTGACAACGGCCATAAGTGCAGCGATGATCGCAGCGGGCTCCATGCTCGCAGTGCTGTGGCGTCTGAGCTGTAACCGACCAGAGAAGGGCGCGAACAGATTTCCTGCCGGCGCTTTCAAGGAGAGAGGGCGGGAGTGACGGTTCAATGATGACAGTTACCCAAAACCACCTTCGACACATTTTTCCCCCCAGCATGCATTGGGGGGAAATCCCAGGATTCCAATGGGCAGTGGGGAGTGCGGGAACTGTGGGATAGCTTCCCACAGTGCACCGCTTCCAAAGTCGACACTGGCCCCGTTACTGTGGACTCACACAGTCGAACTAGTGTATTTAGTGTGGATACACAACTTCGACTTCATAAGGTCGATTCCACAAATTCGAATTAAGTTGATTCGAAATAGTCTTGTAGTGTAGATGTACCCTAAGGTGCCACAAGTACTCCTGTTCTTTTTGTGGATACAGACTAACACGGCTGCTACACTGAAACCTTAAATTTGAGGATTTGCTTAGTTCTGTTTGATGCTGAAGTTAAGGTCTCTGGGGGTAAATAAGAGATTTAGGACAGCTGTTATGCACAAAACATACCCTTACATCTATATTTACACACAGTTACCCCAACTGGAATGGAAATTAGCTAACTGTGCATCCAAGTTCCTAGTTAGGCATCTAATCATCATTTACATGTGCACTTGTCCAGTTTGTGTAAATATACAGTGGGTGCTCTTAAAACATTTCATTCCAATTCTATGGATATTACTAGTCGTAGAAGAATCCCTCATTTTAACATTGTTGAAACTTGTAAAGTAAAGCCACATTGAATGTTAAGGTGTGCCCACAGGACAAGTGTTTTTCTTTCTTTCTTTCTTTCTTTCTTTCTTTCTTTCTTTCTTTCTTTCTTTCTTTCTTTCTTTTTTTGCATGCAGTCCTGTGCCTATTTATTAGAAAGTGTTGCCTTAATGTCAAACATCAGCAATATGAACATATATTACTCAATAGCTAGGAAAAGTGTTTGTGTCAAAGAGGATGCAATTCATTAGAAGCTAATAAAATAAAATAAAAAAGATTAATTCTTCCCATAAGTTGATTTATTTCTTGAATTTCAGTTGGCATTTCCAGGCATTAGTGCACCTGTTCACAGAATTATCTCTGTAACGAAGGACATCTGGATAAAGGACAAAAGACAAGTGTCAGGAAATGCAGTAAAGTGCATGGGTGATACGAGTTAGGGCCAATTTGGATGGCAACTGCTGTGAGTTGTCCTAACAACTGTTAGAAAACAAGCATGTTGGACAAGGAATCCATTTATCTAAATATTATTTATGCAGGGAGTGCAATTTTGCAAAGGAAAGTGTATGGACTTATTTTCTTAACTACCAATAGTATAGGAAATTTGAACCCACTCAGACTTTTTTCTGAATGGAATTATACATTTATAAATGTTCAGGTCTATGGCCTCTTAGGTGTCTGGTCCTTTTACGCTAGGAAAAGGGAGGTAAGGGTCAGACAGTACAATTCAGGGATGCTGGAACTAGGGGTGTTGGGTGTATAGCAGCACCCCCTGGCTTGAACTAGTTATAACAACCAAATACATGGTTTCTGCTTTGAGCATCCCCCCTGTCCCCACATTATAAAAATTGTTCCAGCATCCCTGGTACAGTTTAGCTAGCTCCAGCTAGCAAATTGGAAAATAGATGTCAGGAGCACAGTTGCCAACTTTCATGCGGTAAATAAGCACCCTGACTTTCACAATAAGTCAAAAATCAAGCTTATCCTATTTCAAAACAAGGCCCAGACAAGCCAATCCCTAAGAACCCCAACACTGTATGTGACTAGATCTCCCCAGCGTGCAGTCTGGGACTGTGGTGGGCCTGCTGTGCACCCCTAACTCTCTTCCCCCCTTGCCCCTGCTTGCCCGGAGCCAATAAAAATAAAAAAAGCAACAAGCTACAAGCCAAACAAGCAACAAGCTACAAGCCAAAAACTAGCCAACAAGCAACTCACAAGCCAATTAAGCCAAAAACAAGCCCAATTTCTGCATTGTTTTTTTTTGAGGGTTTGGCATGTCTGGTCATCCCTGCCCCTACTGGACCCTTCCCCAAATTCCTGCCTCTTCCCCGAGCATGCCGCATTCCTTTTCCTCCCCACTCCCTCCCAGCACTTGCCGTGCGAAACAGCTGTTTAGCGGCACAAGTGCTGGGAGGGAGGGAGGAGAAGCAGGACGCAGCGGCGCACTCAGGAGAGGAGGTGGAGCGGAGGCAGAGATGAGCTGGGGTGGGGAGGCGGGGCGGGGAGTTGCCGGTGGGTGCAGAGCATCCACCAACTTTTCCCCCCCGTAGCACCCACGGAGTCGGTGCCTATGGTTCTAGCCCATGAAAGCTTATGCTCAAATAAATTTGTTGGTCTCTAAGATGCCACATATCAGAGGGGTAGCCGTGTTAGTCTGGTTCTGTAGAAGCAGCAAAGAATCCTGTGGCACCTTATAGACTAACAGACGTTTTGCAGCATGAGCTTTCGTGGGTGAATACCCACTTCTTCAGATGCAAGATGCCACAAAGACTCCTCATTGTTTTTGCTGATACAACTAGACTAACACGGCTACCACTCTGAAACCTTTCAACATAATAGATATGAAATACAAAGGTCTCCAAGCTCTTTAGCCTGTTGCCTTGCTTTCCTGTACTTGTGAGTGGGAGGAGCCTAGCATACAGTGCAATGAATATTATACAGCAGAAAGGATATTGAGGAGGTGCACAACAGATTAAGTATCAGAGAGGTAGCTGTGTTAGTCTGGTTCTGTAAAAGCAGCAAAGAATCCTGTGGCACCTTATAGACTAACAGATGTTTTGCAGCATGAGCTTTCGTGGGTGAATGCCCACTTCGTCGGATGTGGGCATTCGTTGGATTTCCAAGAGTGGAAATTTCCAGGGGCAGGTAAAGCAAGCAAGCAAGAAGCAAGCTAGAGATAACGAGGTTAGATCAATCAAGGAGGATGAGGCCCTGTTCTAGCAGTTGAGGTGTGAAAACCAAGGGAGGAGAAACTGGTTCTGTAATTGGCAAGCCATTCACAGTCTTTGTTTAATCCTAAACTGATGGTGTCAAATTTAGGATTAAACAAAGACTGTGAATGGCTTGCCAACTACAGAACCAGTTTCTCCTCCCTTGGTTTTCACACCTCAACTGCTAGAACATGGCCTCATCCTCCCTGATTGATTTAACCTCGTTATCTCTAGCTTGCTTCTTGCTTGCTTATATTTACCTGCCCCTGGAAATTTCCACTCTTGCATCCGACGAAGCGGGCATTCACCCACGAAAGCTCATGCTGCAAAACGTCTGTTAGTCTATAAGGTGCCACAGGATTCTTTGCTGCTTTTACAACAGATTAAGTAGCTAGGGCTGTAAACTAACCTTACCTATAGCTATCGGTATCACAGTATCAATACTACAATTTTTTATAGTGGATTTTAAGCAATATATTTTACTACTAATCAAAACACTTCAAACAAATGTTATAGTGATTAGTCAAAGAGTGATAGGGTCAGGAATAAGGTCCATTTGATGGTAATGAATTATGTCTCTGTTGTTGAATGTTACTGATGACTACAGCTGGACTAATATCTACAAATATTTTCCATATTGTGAATCTGTCTATATCTATTTTAGGATTTCCTATATCCCCCATATTATCAATCCACTTAACATGGCTCTTTGCACTCCTTTTGTGCTTGTTTACCATAAACAGACTAATACACATGTTGAACAGACAGAATGTTTAAAAAATACAGGGAATTTTAAGTGAATAGTGGAGAAAGTATCTATTGAACTTGTAAACAGGATATTCACGCTATAAACCAATCAGGGTGCAGAAAAGACTACCATGCACCAAATGTGTCCAATCAAAACTAACTGACAGACCCGAGACATCGGAAATTGGATGGTGCCAGTCCTTCCTTTAAGTAACGTCTTTCGCTTATTTAACCCTTCTAGGTACTTCAGAGCCTGATTTTCACACCAAGTAGTAAAGTTGGTAGAATCAGGTCCTTAATTAACAAAACAGCACAGTTTCCTAATCTCTTCTATTAGTTAATGACTTTTTTTCCCAATGTGCCTTCCTGCTTCACCTTCCCTTACCAGAGAACTAAAATCTGCTTCTAAATTAAACTATGCCTACCCTGTATTCTTGTTCTGTCTGCCTTGGCTGCTTGCCACTAATGACTCCACACTTCTCTACCCCTGGCTTTTTTTGTTAGTTTCTTTATAGCGTAGTGTGTGGGTGGGGGGAGGGGGACACAACTCTTTCAAATCCCAAGCAACTGTTACCCTAATGGCAAAGGAGAACACAGACCTTATTACTCTGCACAGCTCTCGTTCTTCTCCCCTCTCCAACTGTTGTTTCCAGAGCTTCCACTTCAGCCTGGAATGCTCTATTGCAATGCAGCAAGGGCTTCCTCTGCACAGCAGCCTGTTTTAAACAAGCAACAACTGTCCAACTTAATGGAATACTGAGACATTACAGACAGGCCCTTTCACTTGTATCCGTGATGTAGGAAGCTCCTATTCAGCTCTTACAAACAGCCCTGGGGAAGGAAACCTGTCCCTGAAACATCTTTCTCAAGTGGAACAAAACATAAAACTTGTATATTAGTGCTATACAAATAGTGTATGTTTTATATAATGGAGACATGGAAGATCATATATTGACTCATATGTTTTCTAACATAAAAGTGGCCCCTTTTAAACATTACAATCCATACATGTGTAGCATATAACAATTTTTGATATACTATCCATGTCCAAGAAATACACATGTCCTTTTCAAATGGGCTAAGAGTTACACTCTCCAAAACTTTAGCAAGAACAAAAACTATTCCTTCATCTCTCACTACACTGTCTCTCCCCCAATGTCATATAGATACCACATATTCCCATTTCAGAGGATTTGATATGGACTATATTTATTTTGTAAAATAAGTTTCAATGTTTTTTAATTCCAAAATTTTAATTAAAACTATCATCAAACGGGTTGCCACTTTACTTATAAAAGAAAAATGTCTATAAGCATTCAATAACATTTATGACAATTTAAAACTATTTTTATAATGTTCATAATTCTTGGCAATTTTTTTTTTGTAAAAAACCTGGTTATAAAAGTTTCAACCAGCTATACTATTAAAAGAGAAGGTATTATCTAGAGCAATTGCTGCCACAAGGCTAGGTTGTGGCTGACTCCTGCACAGATTCCATCTGCAGTACAAAGATCAATCAGGGAGACGTTAAACAGCAGCTACTAAAGTTAGACCTGTTTAAAATCAGCAAGTCCAGATTACTTGCCTCCAAGAGTTTTAAAAGAGCTGATTCAGGAGTTTGCTGGACTGATAATGTTGACTTTCAATAAGTCTTGGAACACTGGGGAAATTCCAGATGACTGGAAGAAAGCTAATGTTGCGTCAATATTTACAAGGGTAAATAGGATGACCCAGGCAATTATAGGCCTGTTGATATGACACTGATCCTTGGCAAGATAGTGGAGCAGTTGATACTACTTGGTTACTAAAGATTTAAAGACAGTAATATAATTAATGTCAACCAGAATGGGTTTATGGAAAATAGATCCTGCCAAACTCACTTGATATCTATTTTTGATGAGATTGCAAGTTTGGTTGATAAAGGTGATAGCATCCATGTAATATACTTAGACTTCTGTAAGGTGTCTGACTTGGTACCACATGACAAAATGCAACTGTAAATGAGGAATCATCACAGAACAGGAGTGTTTCTAGTAGGATTCTGCAGGGATCCGTTCTTGGCCCTATGCTATTTAACTTTTTAAATCAGTGATCTGGAGGGAAACATAAAATCATCTCTGATAAAGTTTAAAGAGGACACAGAAATTGGGGGAGTGGTAAATAATGAAGAGGACAGGTCATTATACAGAGAGATCTGGATTGCTTGGTACCTTGGACTGCAAGCAAACAATATGCATATTAGTACAGCTAGCAACTAGGAATAAAGAATGTAGGCAATATTTACAGGATGGGGGACTCTATCTAGCAGACACAGATATTACTCAATCCAGTGGCAGGAAATTGAAGCTAGACATATTCAGACTGGAAATAAGGTGTAAATTTTTAATTGCAAGGGTAATTAACCATTTGGAACAATTTATCATGCCCCTGGTGGATTCTCCATCAATGGCAATTTTAAAATCAAGATTCTAAAATATATGCTCTAGGAAGTATTTTAGAGAAGTTCTGTGGCTTGTGTTTCTTCTGGCTTTGGAATGTATGAATCAAAATTCCAGTCCTTGCACACAACTGAGTGCAAGCACTGCTCCTGGCTAGTGCCCCAGTGGTATTGCCCAACTCAAAAGGGTTCCTTGAACCACGCTGAATTCTTACTGGGGTGGTCAGACTCCTTACGCTCCCTGACACAGGCTAGTGCCTTATAGACTGGGGTGGTCAGACTTCACAGCCCTCCCCTCCAGATACAGGCCTTTGTTTTATGCCCATTATAGAGACCAGAATTAGCAGAAGTCTTGGTGATGTTGGAGTTTTAAGAAATGATTTGGTAGCCAGTCCTGTATCTGTGCCACCCAGGATGGCAGCGCTCACAGAGCTCTAGGTGAATACAAGGATAAATACAAGGTCATTGAAGGTAAAACAAGGATAAAGCTGAGTATTAACAAGGATGATTTCTGAAAGGATGAGACTAGAAGGGCTGTGTAAAAGCTGAACTGCATCATGCCCAGAAGAAAGCCACTCTGGCCGTTCACCCAAGCAGTTCCATGTGATGCACATGAAATGAACTGAAACCAGTTACATAAATAGATGGTAGGTGGAGCAGTGTTAAAGTCAGTGATTCTGGATAATGGTGTGTTGTGC
The DNA here is from genome assembly GCF_020497125.1 of Mauremys mutica. Classification (NCBI taxonomy): domain Eukaryota; kingdom Metazoa; phylum Chordata; order Testudines; family Geoemydidae; genus Mauremys; species Mauremys mutica. Next base: position 26,969,156 of record NC_059079.1, read on the forward strand.
CAACTCCTTTCTTCCATTTGGAATCATATCAGTTTGAAGTGTTTCTCTGAACAGATTCTCAGATGCAAAACAAAACTCAATCAAGAGCAACAAGTTTCATCTGGTTTTGCACAGAACCCAGGCCCAGCTGTGAGATGCTCTTGGAGACGTAGGCCCTGTGCCAAAGCTCCACACTGAAAGCTCTACCAAATAGCCAGTACCCTCATTTGTACAAACACACTGTTTCACAAGGGAATATAGGTAATCACTGTAAGAATCCCATTCTACAACAGTTGGGGAGACAAAAACCTCTTCTTCGTGAATGTTAGTGGAAAAGTGACCAAAATGGGTATGAACATGGCTATCCCGAAAAATGACTATTGTGTCAGACTACTAAAGATACAATCAACCACAGCTGCACTGAATGTAAAGACAGGGAACAGGATATCTGATTCAGTAACTGGAAATGACTGAGTAGTCATAAAACAAATACTTTATAACACCGCATAACAAAAGCTGTGTTTATGTGACATGCCTATCATATCATGCCTATCAACTGATATTGTCATAGGCTGTAATTGAAGAGAAATTAATTATTGTTATACTACACTACAGCACTATTATTGTGTTGGTAGAGTGGTGACATTGATGTTGTACAGTGTAGAGAACTTACAGAGATAGCATCTTTAGGTTCTATATATACTGAATTTCTCTTAGCGCCACTGGGCTGAAAGAGAAATATTGCAGATGAAACCTCCAGAAATCAGAAACATTTTTGTTTCCATGTCTGCTATGTAAAATGAAAAAGTTAAAAACAGACTAAGGTATAAAAGCAAAATCTGGTGACTGATGCACATGCTCATCATGTGTCTTGCTTAGCTTTCTCTCGGGCATGTCCAAGGCACTCAGCTGTCTGACTTCAGGCCCCTCTGCTCACCATTCCGTTCTGCGTGTCAGTAAAAAAAACCTAGTGCAGATAAATTAAGGCAGTTCAGAGCATGTCCCTTGGTTTCATCTTCTCCTCAGTTACCAGCTATAGGACAGATTACAATTTCACAGATGCTAGGAGACAGGATATTATAGCAAAGCAGTAGTGCCACTATAGATAAGGGTAAGATGGCACTTCTATTATAAACACCTATTTTCAGTGGCTTATAACTTCAGGATACAAATTCCTCTCAGGCTAAAACTTGGCATGTTTGGCCTCAGCCTAATAATAATGGTTTTCTCCCTGTCCCCTCATACAGTTTTGATGAGCTGTTTGAGATATGGAAGCACACAAATATACGTCTGTTGGTTTCAAATGGCATTGAAACTCTTGCTTCGTTAGATCAACACTGGCAGGTGGTATGTTCTTTTAGAGGACCATTTTGCTTTGCCTGCTTTGGACACTAAAATAATTTTAAAATGACAAAGATCACACTATTTCTAACTGACATTCTGGATCTATGTAGGACAAGTCTGAACATATTGGCAAAGTGCCAAATTCTGCTCCCAGTTAATCCTGTGTAAATGCAAAGAAATGTATACAAGTCAGGTCAGTAGCCTGGTATACCCGAGAGCAGAAATTGGCCTAAATTGTTTGTTAAAAAACAAATGGTGTTGCTTCCAAAATGGCAGCTATCAGCAGACATTCATGCACCGCCACCATTTAAATCTCAACAATTGCTGTTTAAACAAACAAAAATAACATTATTAAATCTTGGTTATCAAAGAGAACGGAGGACAAGAAATCTTTTCTATGAGTTACACAAAACAATTATATATCCCCTGTAGAACTTTTAACTCATATTGTTTAATAATACTAGTCTCCTCCTACAAGTCCTGATCTTCACTCTCCTCAAAGCATAAGCCAGTTACAAAGGCAGTCTCTGGGCGTTCCTGAACATAGCGATGCACCATGCTAGTGAGAATCCCTGGCGTGCAAAGTACACCATAAAGAGAGGCACATAGCCATGCTGTGGGGGGTGTGTGGGGGGGTATGCTGCTGTACCATTTGAAGGGGTGTTGCAGTAGGCATGTGTCCTTTGCATGCCAGAAACTCTCAGAGGTACTGTTCCTCCCAGAGTCACACCACCTCGCCGTGCTCTCCTGGCACAGTGCAGCCCTGCACCACTCCCTACACAGAGGAAAAACCGCAAGTAGAGCCCATGACACAGTGACAGGGAGCTATACATGACCAATGGCAACTCATGTACTTTACAATGGAAAATAATAACCATCAGTGTTTCATATCACACAAGTCTCATTATTTAATGAGGTATTTCATCTAATTGTCTAATTATTTTGAATGATAGCTTACTATTAAAGTCTGTTTTTCATTATAATCTTTAATGAAGGATGTAATGAACTCACCATGTACAATATGCTATCTTTTAGCTGTTTTCTCCTCCATGAATATTTAGACCAGTACTTCTTTTCTTTCCCCATTTTTTGTGGGTATATGTTTTGCCAGAGATGAACATTTTCCACACAAGACCTAATCCGATGTTTGTCCAGAGTCTTGCTTATCTATCTGACAGATTGATATAGAATCATAGGCGTCAACTTTCCCTCTGCCTGGTGGGTGCTCAACCCCACTGCCCCTGGCCCCACCCTTGCACTGCCCTCACCCCACCCCCATTCCACCTCTTCCCCAAAGTCTCTGCCCCCTTCCCATCCCCATTCCACCTCCTTCCCCGAAGTCCCCGCCTCTGCCCCACCTCTTCTTCGCCTCCTCCCCTGAGCGCGCTGTGTCCCTGCTCCTCCCCCTCTCTCCCGGAAAGTACTAAGCACTGCCAAACAGCTGCTAGGTGGAGAGGTAGGGGAAGCACGTGGGGAGAGGAGGTGGCGAGGAGAGGGGAGCTTGGGCTGGTGGATGTGGAGTACCCGCTAATTTTTCCCCATGGGTGCTCCAGCCCCAGAGCACCCACAGAGTCGGCGTCTATGTATAGAATAATAGAATCCTAGAAAAGGAGACCATGAATGGGCCTCAAGAGGTCACCTAGTCTATCCTTGTGCACTGAGGCAGGATTAAGTTATACCTAGACCATCCCTGACAAATGTTTTCAAAAACCTCCAGTGACATGGATTCCACATGTTCTTAACTAGCTTTATAGTTTGAAAGTTTTCCTAATATCTAACCTAAATTTCCCTTGCTGCAAACTAAGCTGATTACTTCTTGATCAACCCTCAGTGGACATGGTGAACAATTGATCACCATAGTCTCTGTAAAAACCTTTTACATATTTGAAGACTGTTACCATGTCTCCCCCTCAGTCTTCTCTTCTCTAGATTTAATATGTCCAATGCTTTCAACCTTTCTTCACAGATCATGTTTTCTAAACCTCTTATTTTTGTTGATCTCTTCTGGACTCCCTCCAGTTTGTCCATATATTTCTTCAAGTGTGGCATGGCACCCAGAATAAGACAGTATTCCCCAGTGCCAAGCAGTGGAACAATTACTTCCAGTGTCTTACATGCAACACTCCTGTTAATACTTCCCAGAATGACATTTGCCTTCTTTGCAGAAGCACCACATTGTTGACTCACATTCATTTTTATTCCTGGGGTAATTCTGTGGGACTGCGCACTCACAGAAAATGCCCCCACCTCCTGCAGAATTCCTGTGCTTCACTGCAGAAAACAACAGGGAAGCAAAGGGAAGCCATGCTGGGGGTAGGGGGGTGGGGATGACCATGGGTGCAGTCCTGTGTGGGGACTGTTCCTCCCAAAGGGAGGCGAGACATGGGGGACAATTGGATTATGTGCCACTGCCCCTGCAGCTGGGCAGCAAATGCAGAGCTGCCCAGCTGCAGGAGGCTGCCTCTTGGCTCCACTGACTCTGAACTGAACACCAGCTGAATGCCACCTCCTGGGTCCTAGTGCCAGTCATGGTCCCCTTCTGTGTGCTGGGAGCCTTCCTGTTTTCTGTGCGGCAGTGAGTGCCCGCGGTCGGGCTGGGGAGGAAAATGAGGGAAGGGAGGCTGAGCAGGTGGGGGAAATAGGTATTGGGGAACAAAGGTAGGTGGAATAGGACAAGGGGAGGGGAATGCGGTAGGGGAGGTGAATGGGGCATCGGGCAGTGGGGAGGGGGATGAGATGGGGAAGAAAACGGGATAGGGGAATCGTGGGGGGAAGCAGGATCCTGGCATGAGGCAGTCCCTTAGCAGCAGCTGGGGCTCCCCCATTAAGCAGGCCCATCAAACCCTCACCCTGACAAGCCCTACCCCCTACATCTGGGCTCCCGCAATGAGCCCCCTACAACCACACCCCCTCCCCACTGAGCCCCAACCAGCTGCATATGGACCCCCACCCCATCAAGCTCCCCCAGCACCCGGACCCCAAACTGAGCCCTGCACACCCAGACCACCCCACCAAACCCATCTCCCCATACCTAGACCCCCCTGTTGAGCCCCACCTTCACCTGGACCCTCCTTTAAAGTCCATTGCCCCTGTACCCAGAACCCCCCAACAAGCCCTTGTGAATCCAGATCTCCCACTGAGCTACCTGCACCCAGATTCCTCCACAAAGAAACCTCTCACCTCACACCTGGATCCCCCCACATTAAGCCCATCCACACTTGGATCCCGCTGGGTTGAGCCTGCCTACCCACACCTGGTGCATCTGTGCAGAGGGGCGGGGCCCCAGAGTGTTTCTGGGGCAGGCCCGGCCCTTGCACTGTGTCAGAGTCAGGTACAGCCTCACGCCGAGTCCCCGTACTGGGGGGAAGTGGGGGCTTCAGGGTGATCTCCCACCTCAATGCAGCCAGTGGCCTGTGCTCCCTGCTGCTATGCTGGAGCCACATTTATTTACTGACAAATAAAATTTGCAGAATTTTAAAATATTGTGTGCATAATTTTTAGGCGCAGAATTCCATCAGGAGTAATTTGTGATCCACTATAACCCCCAGATCCCTTTCTGCTATACTACTGCCTTCCCAGTTAAGTTCCTCTTCACTGTAGCATCAACCAATTATTTAAAAATAAAAATAATACAAAACTATTGAGAAAGGCACTTCTTTAAAAAATAAAACACTGCTTCCATTTTATTCTATATTAGTACATTTACCTGTTAATCACAGGTACCAACATACCTTCTGAACCCTTTGTTATCACAAACAATATGGGTCTTCTGTGTGATTCTAATGGCTACTATTGAAAGCATATTTTTAAAGTCTCAGGCGGGGGCGGCTCTAGCAATTTCGCCGGGGTGCTCTGGCGGTCGCCGGTCCCGCGGCTCCGGTGGACCTCCAGCAGACATGCCTGCGGGGGGGTCCACCGGAGCCGCGGGACCAGCAGACCCTCCGCAGGCACGCCTGCGGGAGGTCCACCGGAGCCGCGGGACCAGCGGACCCTCCACAGGCACGCCTGCGGGAGGTCCACCGGAGCCGCCTGCCGCCCTACCGGCGACCGGCAGAGCGCCCCCCCGCGGCATGCCGCCCCAAGCACGCGCTTGGCGTGCTGGGGCTTGGAGCCGGCCCTGGTCTCAGGCTTGCTTGAGAAGTCTTACCATCCTTCCCACAGAGAATAAAGTGGAGAAGACTAGAGAAGTAGGAACAGACTGTTGCAATGAAGCTATGGGAGAGGAGAGGGAATAAGAAGAATGGGGAATATTGTAATTTGAAGAGGGACTATGAGAAATGTAAAATGACTGATCATAAATAATGTTACATTACTCTTTTTTTACCGAATACTCTTCTTTATTGAAAAAATAACACTGATATTATTTGGCCATATGGAGGTTAGCTCAGAAGTCACTCCAAGGAAGTCAACATGGTTACGTCAGTAAAAAAACAGTGTAACCGTATTTAGACTCAAACCTCTGAATCACAAATCTCAGAGAAGTTTCCCTCCATCTTGCAAAACACTATTTTACCACTGAATATATTTGTATGCTATGGCTCAGTCAGATGAATGTATGTTATATGAAAAAAATTCCTTGAAGAGATGCACCCTTCCCCCCCCTCTTTGTATGAAGGATTGGCAATGGTCCAGAGAGCCTGAGAAAATACTTTTAAATTATGCACATGCTGGTGATAATTGTTAATGATTGAATGTCAATGGGTGAGAGGAAAAATCCATGTAGTGGCAAATGGATGGTATGTAAAAGTGCCAATTACACTGACTATCAGACTTTACAAATGAAGAGCAAATTAAATTAGGCTAAGTATATGGTTATTTAACAATAGTCAACAAAATAATTCTTTGCCATATAGCAAATAAGGTTTGTATTTAACCACAGATTAGAGCATTGCAATTTTAATACCAATGCAGTTTGTTTTTATAGTAGGATCTAAACAGCACTTTATGTTGACACTTCTATTGCGTATTTAATGAACTCATATCAAATATGCATGGCAAATAAATACTATGTTCCATGTAAACCTTTTCCCTCATGCTCCCCATCTTTTCAAGTAAACTAAGTTGTGCTTCAAAATATATTTGTCCTCATAAAAATGCATCTCACTATAATGTAACTAAATCCTATTTCAATTTTTTTCCAGACAAGAAAGAGAAATCTAGATCATTATAAGTACTGCTCTACTGCTGTTTTAAAATGCAGCCCTGAATTTACCTCTGCTTGTTTCTAAGCAGTCGGTCTGCTGAGAAAGTACCCTTCTGACAGAACAGATTAAGGCTCTCTAAAACTCCTTAATCTACTGTCCATACAGAACAGCACTGTGACATTGCACACGATGCAACCAATAAAAATCAGGGCCGGCAGGAGCCTAACTATGTTCTTCAGCCTGCATAACTAAATGCGCCTTTATGCTCAGCAAGAATAGAGATGCACTTTGTTTGATGGCAGCAGGATAATCCTAAATATAAGTGTTGCATTTTCAGTATAGTAGTGTCTATTATAGAAAACTCTATTATAGAAAAGGTGCACCCTGTGCATCTGTGCATTGTGGCCAAAGTTTACCCTCTTGGGTATTTTAGGGGCATGTTGAAATGTCCAGCTAGTCATTTACTCTGTAGGATCCTAACATATCTCTCTGTATTTAAAGGAAGAATAAAATACATGCAGAGAATTATACTGCATAAAGAATAAATATATCTATTATACACATCCTCCTGGCTACTTGTAAATAAGTATCAAGGTTGTAGATGTTGTTCAAGTGTCATTTTAACTGATGTAGTATATATAATACATCAATTTGCTCTGTAGGTGTCCAGAATTTCATGCAGCTTGCCTTAAACAGACAGCAAGCCAGCAGTTCCTTTTCTTTACAAATATATTAATAGAAAGACAAGAACTGCCATTCAGTATTTGTCTTTCACAGACACTTTACGTGATTCACAAGGGTTTACCCAATAATATTTTTTAAAAAGGAAATGCAGTCACTTTATTTATATTAGGTAGCTTCAAGCCCAGAAATAACAAATAACTGATTCCTTAGCTCAATGGACTTTGAAATGAATGCTTATTTTTGCCCATCTTCAGCTTCAGGTATTTTGTAAAAGTAGCTTTAACGCTAGTCTGCTAGTAATTCACTATGGGATGTCTTTATACACCACTGATAGTAATACAACTCATTTTGGGTGATTAACTTAACCCCCAGTATTGCAAGTGCCTTGCAACATTAGCATATCTTTCAAGGAATAGTTGCAATGTGAGAAAATTGCCTATAGGATTGTTTGCAACAAGGAACCTGTGAAATGTAAAATAAAATTGAAGACTATAAAGTAAAACATCACAGCTACCTAAAATATTAATAGCCAGTACTCTAAAAAGTAATTTAGAAGATTGCATGAGGTAGTGAAAATTATTAATTTAAAAACAGATAGGGTTGGAAAAATAAAGGCAGGAGTTTAGAACAAGCAATAGATATTCAAATTCATTTTAGATTCAATATGAAAAGAATGCAAGTGGCAATGGCAGCCTTTTCAAATGAGCAGAAGTGGATCTGAACTGCCTGGCCATTAGATCTGTAGAAAATATGAAAGCAACACTGGCTTATTTTGTATTTATGCTACAGAACAAAGAAATACAGTATCCTTAGCTCATCCAGTGTTTGCACATTTTCACTCTAATTGAAACACATATAAAAAGCCTATTGCCAGCAACTGTTAATTAACTCATTTTGAACTGAAAGCCATTGCTCAAAATCATGTTTCTTAGCTTCTCTCTGTGGGGGACACCATGTTGAAAATTCAGTCGGTTTTGTGTGGGTGACTCCCAGCTTCAAAGCCAAAACCGTGAAACCTGTTTCCCTTTTGTATATGCAATTCTTCTTTAATAAATTTTGGAACAAAGAAACAAACAGATGAATCATAGAGGCACACCCGATAAACTAAATTTTTTTTAGCTAGTCTCGAATCAAGCCCTGATTCATCAAGGTACATGACTTCAGTGGGACGACTCATGTGCTTAAAGTTAGTGACATGTTCATGTATCTTACTGAAATGGAACTATGAAGAGTTTTTTACTTGCTTTATGTCACTTACTGCCCAAGGTACTAACAGTAGACCAAGAAGCACTATGTGTCAGATCCAAAATAGTAACATTGTGAGTCACAAAACTGTGTGTGTCAGATCCTCAGGTCTGACCCTCTTGCGCTCAGCACAGTTCTGAATGTGATGGGTCTAAAAACAGCTTTTAGCCACCGTTTCACTTTCCATTACGAAAAAAAGTTCAAGTAGTCTTAGGCTAGGTCTACACTGGGGTTGTGGGGGTGGGGCCGACCTAAGATACGCAACTTCAGCTACACGAATAGTGTAGCTGAAGTCGGCATATCTTAGGTCGATTTACCTGGCCGTGAGGACGGCGGTGAGTTGACCACTGCCGCTCCCCTGTCGACTCCGCTTCCACCTCTTGCCACAGTGGAGTTCTGGAGTCGATGGCAGAGTGATCGGGGATCGATTTTATCGTGTCTACACTAGACACGATACATCGATCCCCGATAGATTGATCACTACCCGCCGATCCGGCGGGTAGTGTGGACGTACCCTTTTTGTTGCTATAGGTTATACTAGTTTCCCACAGCTCCCAAGTGGCCATTCCAGCAGCTGGGAATGACTGGAGGACAACAGCACTCTGTCCATCATCCTTCCACACATTCTGCAGTGATTCTAGATCCAACTTGTAGGTGAAGAGCTGTAACTTACCTTAGCTTTAAATGGTCTTATTAAGTGCCTGCTGTGTTTGCCAGGGCTGTTCAATGAAATCCTGCATGTCACCACTGGTTCTGATTTAGAGCTCACTGATGGAATATGCGCCATACATACAAACTTTGGCACTAACTCCATGGGTGCTCTGGGACTGGAGCACCCACAGAAAAAAAAAAGGTGGGTGCTTAGCACCCACCAGCAGCCCTGTGGATCAGCACCTGCTACCCAGTAGCTGCCCTGCCAATCAGCTCCTCCTCCTTCCTCCCTGTGCCTCCAGGACCATGGATCAGCTGTTCGGTGGTGTGCATGGAGGTGGTGGGGGTGAGGTGGAAGAGCGGGGGCAGGAACAGGCGGGGCAGGAGGTAAATGGGTGGTCTGGGGATGTGGCTTGGGGTGGAGTGGGGGTGGAGCACCCCCTAGAAACAGAGGAAGTCGGCGCCTATGGCAGCTGCCCCTACCTGGAACCTTCCTCTGGAGAGCCATGCCTTTTAACAATGAACAGTGCATAGGCTGCAAGAGCCTCCACTTGACATTAGGAAATATAGAGAACAACCCTACATTGACTGGCAAGGAGATTGACTGGATGATTGAATAACCCTGATTTCCATGGACTTTTAGCTGTCATATAGTATGAAGAGAAATAAGTTGAAATTGTTTGGAAAGCTTTGGTACGTAAAAATATATAAATGTGTACATGGTGAATTTTACAAGCTGCCTCTGCTAGGAGATGGGGAAACAGAGACTTGTTCTTCTTAAATATTCCTAATTGATTTCTGTAATTTTGATACTCCTTTTGGCTTGAGATGAATGCATTTTAACACCCCATTCATAGTCTTGATAACATGTTCTTTTTCATCTTGCCTATTATCACTTATGCTGTAGCTGCTTGTAACTCACTCCTTAAATACATTACTGGTGAATTCATGCAACTTGGGATGAATGGGCTACACAAACAGAGCTGTCATCACACTTAAAATTAAGAAAAAGACAGCTTTTTTAAATTGACCCATACATCTGAGGAGTAGTGGAAACTGTAATGAGAAATAATGGTACCACAAGGGTATTCAGATGTCTGTACTGAACAGATTATTTGAAGGAAGTTCCTTTAATAAACCAGATGCTTTTTGCTCAAAGTTGAGCTAAGACATGTATAGAGTAAAGAGTAAAAGCAGTTTTCTGGTTCATGTGGAATAGATCAGTTCTTATAGCTTTGCAAATGTGTGGCCAGATTGTTGGGTCTGTTCTGCTTGCTTTGTTTGCCTCAGGTGGCAGAAAGCACTTGGGAAAATGGCTTAAATGGATCCTTGGGAATCACCTTGTGTAATTGCTGGGTGATGTAGAGTTGGCACAGCAGTCTACATTATTTCCCCACCCCTCCTCTGCATAGGGAGTGTTCCCAGGGGAAAGTGGACATAACTGGAGTGTCCTGATACTCTAGTGATCCACCACTGCTAGTAATGCCTCTTGGGGCTATGGGCCATGAGAAACAATTTAGAGCAGCCTTAAGCTGCTCTAAATCACACTAGGGACCAAACTGAGATGTGGCTGAGGATTGCCTAAGTGGTTTAGAGACACCTTCACTTCCATCTTCCTCCTTAGTTGTACTAAGTACATTTTGGCTGCAGCTCAGGATCTAGCAATAAAAATGCAATGCTTTGTCCTCTAAAATGGACTGTCAGAATAGGATTATTCTTCATTGTAAGACACTATCGCCACTCAAATTTCATAACACCTGTTTACAACTTCACAAATTTCATCCCCTTTTTTGTTTCTTTGTATAATAAACTATTTGAATGGAGAAAGGTGACTTCTAGAGAGAAATTTGTAATAATTGGTCATATTATTCAAAAACAGCATGCCAGGATACGAAAAGAAACAAATAGACATCCATCTAGAAGTAATATGGAAAGCAACACTAGAAGACGTTTGGACATTTTAAATTATTAATATTTATTATTTTAATGTGCCCTAAGTATGCCAGGTGTTTCAAATACATTACAAAAAAAGATGGACAACTCCATAGCTGGTGTAAATCAGAAGTGAATGGAGCTATCCTGATTTACACTAGCTGAGGATCTCGCCCATAGCATCTGTTTAAACTCTAAATTGTGGATGATACACCACATTGTGAGAGTCACAAACAGCAGGGAGAAGTTTCAGTGAGGAGGAACAAGGCTTATATCAATACAATCAGGCATATGCACATTGTGGTTCTGCTGGATTTTGTGATTTGCTTGATTTTTAATATTCATCCACATATCCAGTTTAAATATTCATATTAAAGTACAATTAGAATGAGGGGGTGCCCCTTCTAGGGCTTAAAAATCAACCCCCAATACCTCTGGATTGGAAGGAGATGACTAAGCACCAATTTTGTGCTGCTCAGCTTGACAGGTAGTGATGGATTCTCAGCTGTGCAGTGCTTCATACAAGCACATAATGTTGTGCCATAGCTGAGGGGAGTGGTAGAGGTGGTATGTCATCTTTGTGGCTCCCTGATCCTGCAGCTGGTGGTCAGATAAACATAGGTACAATTTAGAGAAGCCTCATGAAGCCATTTCAGTAGCTGAGGATCTCTGGAGTACAGCAGTGCTCTGCTTGTGCCATCCTTTCCCCTGGTTTATTGGTGCTTTTCTTTTTCTGAGTTAATCATAAATGGGTAAAACTATTTTCATTAGGAACTTGTTCAATTCATTACTATGCAGGTCCTCAACGGAGCAGGGACCTCAATCAAAGAAAAAATTATGATTCTCCCCTAGAATTGAAGACTATCATTCCAGTGACATTACCCTAGTTATGTAAGAACTATTTCTTTTATTTGAGAGGGTTTGGGGAGTCTCAAAATGGCAGCACTTGCAATACACTTTCCTGGTAACATAATGTGTCCTTAACCAAAGAGTGGGGCCCCCAAGACACATCAGCTTTCTTGGTATGCAAGGCATCCTTAGCAGTGGCCATGCAATTTATGTACTGAGAGCTGAAAACTGAAGAGGGCTGATTTTTTCAATCCTAGGCTCAGCACAAATAATGCAAGTACCCTTGCCTAATTCACACTTCCCGTTACTGTGACTGAGTGAGCTAATTGGTTCTTTGTACATATAAATATCTAGCTGGACATTTAATAAGCAAGGGGATTGAAAACCAGGCTTTACATTGAGTGACGACAGTTATTCCTGGGGGAACTCTTTGCCACTGCACAAGTAATGCCCCTGTAGATTTTTTTCCTCTCACAGATTATTTGATTCTGATCAGGAGGCGAAGGGAAACTTCAATAGGGGTCATGCTGCATTTACATCTTCCACCCACAAGGTGCTTATCCAATGCCATAAGAGAGGACAGCAGGCTCATGGGCCGGAGCAGTGGTTGCCTTCCTCACAATAGCCTGCCCATGGGGCCAGGTGAGGCGGCACAGGAGGGGGGACACAGAGCTGCTCGGGTGGATGGAGTGAGGCAGGGGCACAGGAGCTAGTAGGGTGACAACAGTGAGTCAGGGGCTGAATGAGAGTACGTGTTGTAGGGCCATATCGTGATAGAAGCAGCTCTACCTGGCTGAATGGGGGTGCAGGGACACAGGGGACATGTGCCTGACTGAATGGGAGAGGCTAAGGGTCAGACAGGGTCTGTATGGAGGAGGTGCCCCAACAATCCCTCACTCACCAAAAATACTGTTCCATACTTTTCCCACACAACAATCCTCGAGGTTCACTCCCAGACTGTCCCAGCAATTACTTTCCTCTCCCTCAGTTCCCCCATTACCCAACTCCCCCACGCCTTTGCACCGCTTCTGAGGGGTGCAGGAAATATATTTTAGTTTAAACGATTTACTAAAAGTCCCGCATGAAGATGCCCGGTCAAGAAATGTTTCCTGAATCTTTTTTGTTGTCTGTATTACATACATTCATTGACAGGTGTTTTGAAATAAATTGCCAAAATAATTGAAACTGGTGTGATTCTATTGTGTTATTTTGACAACTACGATATGCAGAATTTTAAAATATTGTGTGGGAATTTTAATTTTTTTGGCACAGAATTCCCTCGCCACATGGAGTAGAGATGGAGAAGATCTCTTCTGAAGTGACAGGATAACAAACCCCAAAAGAGAATATGATATTAAACTGATTTTCCAGTTGATCTTTATGATATTACTGTCACATTCCAACTGACATTTGAAAGATTTCTCATTTTTCTTTATACTGATAATTTGATTAAATCTGCACCTTCTGTGAAACAAGCAGCTGTTTCCCCCCCCCCCCCGTCTCAGTAAACCCTTTACATAAAACATTTTCTTTTCACCAAATCCTGGCTATAGTTACACCAGTGCAGCCCAGTGAAGACAACAGAGTTCCACCAATGTAACTTAAAGGCAAATCCATCCCTCTGCTTCATGACCATGAAGGGGCTTGAGCTGAAGTTAATGTTTCCAATGTGCTGATTGTGTATGGCAATAGTGGAAGTGTGTGGAGTGCTGTTCTGCTTATGCTACCTGTGAGGCTGCACGTGGAAGGGTGTCAGGGCATGAGCAACCCAGGCAAGGGTCCATTGCTATGTGGAGAGCACATGGAGGAAACAGCCTCCTAAACTGCATCATGTCTGAATGGATTAATGCTTCTCCTACACATCTGTCCAGCACCTGTTCTGGCATCTCAGGGCAGGTGTTGGCCCTTAAAGAGGTGATACAAAATATTTGAGATGGAAAATGCTAAAATACACTGAAAGCAAATGTTGCTCAGCCATGTAAAGAAAAAAGTTTGGCTTTAAAAGCTGTTTTTCTACCACTGGAATTTGTTGAGGGAGGGGAAAAAAACCAGAGAGCAAAATATTTACACCATTAGTTTAATAGATACCCCTTTTTAATTCCAGTGTTGGGAAACATGTCATTCATTGTGTTTAAAACCTTTATCCTCTTTTGCATTGAAAGGTACACATTTTTATAAATTGTCTTTCATGATATTGTGGTCGAGACACTTAGCTATTATGCTATTTACACTTCATTATTACATATTTTTATTCTGTTTTCTGAGAAAATGGCTTGAAACTCATACGGAATCTCAAAGGTTTGCACGGGTCTTAGGAAAAAAATGGGTTATGCTCAGTTGGGTGTTGACAAACAGTTTAAGTAGTTGCAGATACACAAACAGTATGGTAGATAGTACAGAAAAAAAAAACCCTACCACAAACCAATGGCAATAGTAGCTGTATCAGGAGCTCATTGTGTGTAAGAGATGATGTGGTTTGATTAAGTCCCATTGTTTCATCTGATATCTTGGCAAGACTTTCATCAAGGCATCACGCTGTCTCACTTTTCTTTCTGCTGCTCTTTGTAAATGACACAGCCAAAGGAACATACCTCTTTAAACTGTCACTCGCTTTAACTCCTCCTCTGCAATTACATTTGCATGCATAATACATCATAACAAATTGGATATTGGAAAGAAGCACAACAGGAATTATGCTTGCTTGCGGCAGGAGATAGAAGCTGATGTAATACAGATCGGGAGTGAAGGAGGGATAAAGAATCCTAATGAATTAAAACCACTTATAGAAAACAGCAGCTGCATTCAGTCTTCTCTGTTTTTTTGTTTTTGTTTTTTTCTAAATGTAGGGAATAAACTGCTGAGGACAAAATTAATGAAAGGAAATGTAAAAATAAGTTACTACCACAATCTGTCAAAACCTTGAAAAAATTAAAGGGTCTGTTTGTTGCCCTAGCAGGAAGGTTTTTTCCTTCTGGCTTTAGAAATTTTATATCTGTCTTAAAGGAAGGTTTTTTGTTTGATTAAGAATTGTTAAAGGATACAGTCAGGTGAAACCCCCCCACATACATTATAGAACAAGTTCCTTACTGGATTCCCCTGCCCTGGGATGAGTGATTCCCATTCTCCTTTGGCAAGTAACTTTCCCTTTCCCACCATTCTGTCCTAGAGTGTACTGTGCTCCTAGGAGGCTCCACCCATCTCTGATAGATCTCCAGATTTGGGAGGCTAAGTATGGCAGCCGCTAAATCTGCTGATTGTCCCCAAAGCATGTGTGTTCCAAGGTTTCTATGCTTCAGTTGTAACTCAATGTACTGCATGCTTCTGATCACAGCCAACAGGGCAGCCCCAGAGCAGATGGGACATGAAGACGGTAGCCAGCTCAACCGAATCCTCCAGACCTGCTCAGAACAAGCCAATGTGCGTTTGGCAGAACTTCAAACTCTCTTCTACACCAACAGGCTTTCTTCTGGATGGAATAGAGGAGCACACTGAAAACTCCCTAATGTTTCAGGATCACTCTGCCCTTTAAGCTTGGTTGCCCCAGGAACGAATGTACACACATGCCCCGCACTGAGGCAAGTTTGCCAAGGCACATTTTCAGTTCTTGAGCAGCCTGACCCATTCCAGTTCTAATTCATGTTAGGATAAAGGGTCAGATTCTCTGGGACCATACATGAGGAGAAAATATTTCTCCCCTGTGGAAGACTTAGACCTTTTGGTAAAATTTCAAACTGAAAATTTTGATTTGGAAATGCCACCATGATGCCTAATGGGAGTTATAGATCAGGTGCCTCAGGATATCCCCACTTTTCTATATCAGCTATCTCCCTGACCTGGCTACAATCTCCCAAAATGGCCAGAATAGATAAGGTTGAACCCAGCCCTGGCCATTTTTAGAGCATGTTTTAAAACTCACCTTTGGGCAAAGGCTTTTCTTCAAAAAGGAAACAAGAGATTGCAACATAAAGAAAAGGGGAAACAAACTAAGTCAGTGAGCAAAACTGCCAAACCTGGGAACAGTAAAGAGCAGTGCCCACTATGGACAACTGTATTTGGTGCCCAGTTAAGGTGATGGGTACATCCTAGGAACATGTGAGAGCAAGATGGGTCTCTGTTTCTCACCCATTCTAGTCCTTCCTTCTCTCAGTCAGTTATTGCTGATCTCCCTCAAGAGAGGATCAGAAAGGAGAGGAGCAGATCATCTACTTCATTTCTAGCCCTCTAGTCTAAAATCCTACCTCCTTTCTGATCTTCTGCCATTCAAGCCAGGGTTTATTCAATTTCTTCAATCCTCTAATAAAGTGCTACAACCTCGCTGTTATGGTCTTTTTTGTTTGTTTTGAAAAGCAAACGTGCTCCAGGAATGTTTTTTTTTATGACCGACACCATCTGTTGACTAAATTTCATCCTTTGACTTTGGTGGAATTACACTGAGGATGTGTTTTGCCATAAATAGAATATAGGGCATGCAGTGTAATCTGATCAACATGAGGCACTGGTGAGTTTTCTTTGAAGATTAAAGTAAGAGCAGCACAAGCAAGTTTGGTGCAATCTCTGTATTTCCGTCCAAGCTGGACATCTGAATTTATACTACACAAATTATGTTGGGACAGTACAGCACACATTTTTAAACAAATCTACTCATCTCCTGTCTAACATTATGTTTTCTCTCAGACTCTAAAGGGATACATAGAGAACTGCACGTTAAACACACACCAGACCATGCCAATTTGGGAATGTGGAAGATTGGATACACGTTGACAAGTTTCCCCCCTACCCTGCCTTGCAGTGCTTAGTAATCCTACCAGAAAAGCAGCGCTGGACATTTCAGTTTGGGGGATTTTTGACAACTCTTATATGCTAAACATGGGACTCTTGTTTCTCTTAGCCCATGAGGAATGTTCACAAGATGCAGCCTCATTACATTTTTCTGTGAAA
This sequence comes from Mauremys mutica, assembly GCF_020497125.1. NCBI lineage: Eukaryota > Metazoa > Chordata > Testudines > Geoemydidae > Mauremys > Mauremys mutica. The sequence continues at coordinate 26,985,922 of NC_059079.1, forward strand.
AAAAAAACTAGAATATTTCAAAGGTACTTTCTCCCCAAAAATACAGCTGTACAATTAAAAAAAAAGTTGCTAACAGTGAAAAGCTTATATAGATAGATGCCAAGGAGGTGAAAGAATTTTCCTGGGAGCATCATTTAGACAATGATGCAGAGAAATTACTGCTGTGTCATGTCTGCAGGTGGATATTGTTAAGGCCAATTAGGGTATAATAGGGTTAATATCTCTCTTGGAGACAGAAGGACCTAGGACTGGGCGGGGAGGGGGGGGAGAGGGTCCTTCTAGGAACAGCCAAGCCTGGTGAGAAAGCTTAGGTTGTGTTTAATTTTATGATTGTCTGATTTATAAATAAAGCTAAACCTCAGGAAGGGAGTAAGTTAGGATTACATACAGCACAGTGTGTACACGCGGTACTAGGGTAGATATCCACCTGCTTACACACAGTTACCAATATCACCGGCCATTTGTGAACAGTGCCTCTCAGCAATGCTTTTCCAACATTCACACAGCTGAAACAAAACCACTTAAATTTCCCTGTAAGCAAAAATGCAGTATCTATTGAGAATGATTGAAGAGCATCCTCTAAGCACACTTGTGGTTTAGTATCTTGCTGTCACTAGTTTTTGTTGCACTGAATTGCATTCTCTTTAATAATCCTGAGTTTGCACATTTATTGTAATACTAATTACATGATTGTACTGTAACCCAGATAATCGCAGGACTTGTCAATTTAATTCTCATTTATGCTCAAGCATGAGTGTGTTTAGTCCCCCCCCCCAAAAAAGAAATCTGCCTTTTGCAAACTGCAGTTGTAGGATGTATGCATTTGTGCTAACTTTAGTTATTATATTATTCTGAAGACTTCCCTTAATCTCCAGTTCTACATTGGAGTATTGCATAAGCATATTCCTATTTCTTCTCCGACCACACTGGGTACAAAAACAGTTTTAAAACATCAACACTCAAATATGATAGATGGCCCAAACCTCACCCCAAATCCAAATTTTACCCTCTGGACAAGCTCTGAGCTTGTCCTGAATTTTTGCAGTTTGGGCCTATCTTCACCTAATCATCGAGTAACAGCTCATGTCATGAAATTGTTCCTTATTATTGGGGTGTGTCACTAGGATCCAGCACCCAGGTACTCAACTCCCAGTGTGGTACAAACCCCAAATAAATCCATTTTACCCTGTATAAAACTTGTACAGGATAAACTCATAAATTGTTCGCCCTCTAGAACACGGATAGAGAGAGATGCACCGCTGTTTGCCCCACCCCCCATTCCAGGTATTAACCCAAAGTATGTATTAATTAACAAGTAAAAAGTGATTTTATTAAATACAAAAATTAGGATTTAAGTGGTTTCAAGTAATAACAGACAGAACAAAGTGAATTACCAAGCAAAATAAAATAAAACACTCAAGTCTAAACCTAATACAGTAAGAAAGTGATTACAGATGAAATCTCACCCTCAGAGATGTTCCAATAAGCTTCTTTCACAGACTAGCCTCCTTCTAGTCTGGGCACAATCCTTTCCCCTGGTACAGCCCTTGTTCCAGCTCAAGTGGTAGCTAGGGGATTTCTCATGCCTGCAGCCACCTTTGTTCTGTTCCACCCCCTTATATATCTTTTGCACAAGGCAGGAATCCTTTGTCCCTCTCTGGGTTCCCACCCCTCCTTCTAAATGGAAAAGCACCAGGTTAAAGATGGATTTCAGTTCAGGTGACATGATCACATGTCACTATAAGACTCCACACCCTCATTTATCCCAACCTGCCTCACAAGAAGGTCTGCAAGCAAACAGAGCCATCCACAGACAATTGTTCTGGTTGATGGAAGCCATCAAGATTCCAAATCACCATTAATGCCCACACTTTGCATAACTACAATAGGCCCTCAGAATTATATTTCATATTTCTAGTTTCAGATACAAGAATGATACATACATATAAATAGGAGGACCACACTCAGTAGATTATAAGCTTTGTAATGATACCTTATAAGAGACCTTTTGCATGAAGCATATTCCAGTTACATTATATTCACATTCATTAGCATATTATCATAAAGTCATATAGAGTGCAACATCACACTTTCCATATAGGGAATCAGGATACAGGTGTCCTGAGTATCCACAAGAAAAGCAAACTCCTAATGCTTGCAAGGGAGTGGGAAAGAAAAGAGGAAGTCTGGCCTTGGGCCTAATGCTCAAGGTAGCCTCACTGTATGAGCATGCCTGCTCCTGCTCTATTTTCCTGGTGAAAAAAAAAAAGACTACTGTGGCCCCAGAGCCTCTCATCCAGGCCCAAGCTTATGGCATCTGGGTTTGTTGATGGGGCCCTTAGAGGCTAGTGCCTCCCGGTACAGAGCAAGGCCACAGATCCTCCCGGCGAGGTTTTCTTTTGACTCAAAGTTCTTCCTTTATCTCAGGCATCTTCTTGCATGATATCACCACAGCTGCTTCAGGTGTTCAACACTCCAGGTCAGGCCTTCCCTTCTCCAGGGGCAGGAAGATCATGTCTGCATTCTCCACCATATTCTAACTGGGTTCCTTCCCCAAGACACCCCTTAGGCCCCTGGTCTCCAGGCCTCTGGTCTGCAATGTCCAGGAAGTTCACCACACTAGTCCAGTCATAAGAGGTGCAGCCTTGTAGCTGAGCCCTGGACAGTCCACCCCTTCTGGGGTTGGCAGTGACCATGAAAAGTAACTAAACAACTCAATCATCCCACAGATGGGCTGAGGCTTTTTTCAGATGCCTTCTGTTAGGCTCACAGGCTAAATATGAAGAAATAGTCCTATCAAATGAGAGTCAGCATTAGACCATCCCTTCCTTCAGGGAGGAGCCATCTGAGGAGATCTTGCCTTCCACCAGCCGTCTGTCTAGGACTGAAGTCTAGAAGCGTTCTCTCCTCTCTGGTCTGCTGCCAGCTGTGCTCCATTTCCCGTTAAGCTCCTCCCTCCAGGCCTGACATCTCACAGCTGTGGTGGGTCTGACTGAGCCCACAATAATTTAAAGAGTTAACAGGTCAGGAAATTTGATTCAATATATTTATGAGTTTTAACCCTATTGTCTCTTTCTAAGCACAAAGCATTAAGGATCAGCCACTCGGAACTGTGCGGTCAACATCAATGGTCCCAAGACTGGTACAACCAGATTTTGTGACTGAACCACTTTTCCACTGATTCTGAGTACCAAACACACAAGTTTCATCTAACAATTAAAGAACCAGACAAGAAAGGGATAATCTTCTTCTCAGATTCAATGTCTATATTAGCAAGCCTATAAGTAATCCTGCTTTAACTGTATTCACATTAGACTGATGTGAAAAGCTCTAATAATTTGTTCAGGATCCATATATAATGGTACAGGCAAGGGTCCACAAAGGGTATTGCAACACAACACTTAACTTTTAGGCACCTAGGGAAAAAAAAGTCACAGGAACAACAGAGATCCACAAACCCTGAATTAGGCACAGAGGTGGCCTATATAGTGACTGGGAACAGTTATGCACCTAAGAATGCAATCCACACAACCCTGCTTGCTATACTGGGATCTGGGAGACCTGGATTCAACACCCCCCATCCCTTCCCGAAAGGATTTGTACAGACCTTTCAGGTGGGTGGTCTCAGCACTGACCAATGGGATATGCTGATGTGGGGGGTTTCAACCTCTCCTGTTGAAGTCACTTCATTTTCTGTAATTAACTAAGGAATCATTGGAGCAGGGGGACTGAACCCAGGGTCTCCCATGTGGGTGCCCTAGCCACCAGGCTACAGTCATACTCTCAGGGTCAACGACTAAGTATATAGCCAAAATCTCTCTTGGTCTAGCAGTTAGGCTGGAAACCTCATGAGAGCAGGCGCTTGAAAGACCACCTGCCTACTTCCGTCTGGATCAGAGACACTGAGAACAGGACTTCGCTAACTAGGGCCATATTGGACTCATTTCCTAAACCCCAATACTTGAGGTTTAGTGGTAGTATGTGATACATCATTCAGATACTGGTGCTTATGGTAAAAAAAAATGGATCCCCCCCACCCCACAGTGAGAACATCAAGGCCTTCAGTTACAGTAACCTTGACTTTTCAGAGGGTAAGGATAACCTAACTATTCAGTAGAGCTGAGCAGGAAGTGTTTTGCCTATGCTGTGAATCTGAGATTCCTAAAATTTTCATCCCAGTGCAGAACAGGAAATTGAAACCTTCCAAGGTTTTTCATGGAATAATCTAAGAGTCATCCCAGAATAGCCAATAGCACACAATGTGATGTGAGACCAAGGTTCACATTCCTGATCTACTAGATGTGGAGAAGGGACTTGAAGCTGGGTCTCCCACATCAGGTAAGTTCCTTAACTTCCTAGCTATAGAGTCAGTCTCTGCTGCTCTCTAACCCAATGAATTATTTATACAAAGTGGAGCAGCTCCCACAAGAGATCTACCTCTGCTAGCCAACAGCCTGATGGCCAGTGCAGCCCTCTGGGAAGTGAGAGAGAGGCTAGAGTCCCTGTTCTGAACTTGGCAGAAGAAGGACTTGAACATGCATCTCCCATTTCCCTGATGAGTTCCCTGAGCACCAAGTCCTTCACTCTTTCCAGAAATTCCATCCTGGAGCTGAGAAACCTCTCCTAAAGGAAGTTTGGTCAGAACTGGTAAGTTTCTGCAAAAAAGTTGCAACAGATTGGCATTTTCTGATGAAAAATTGCCTCACTGAGATTCCCAACCAGCACTACCCTTTAGTCATTTCTCCAGTCTTGCAATTTCTTCCCACAACATGTGCTACATCTATAGTTTTTCATAGCATATTATTTTTATTTCTGATTAGTTTTAAGTGTGAGATATGACTTCTGCCCTCTGTTGTGACAAAATGTCATTGCCATCTATTGGCAGTTCAGTGGTCTATGTGAAAAGGGTTGATTGTCTCAATCCAGTTCCTAGTGGACGGGTTCACTTCCAAATTGGCACGATTGTCAAATACAACAAAGCATGGAAACAGGACTACTCTCACTCTGAAGGTGTTCTCATCTGTGAGGGTTGATGAAACTAGTGGGAGAGATGGGTAAAATCTTGCACTACTGATGCTGCACCTGTTCTAGAGCTAAATACAGGACTTCCGCCTCCAGGGTTGCAATCCGGCACTTGTCAAAAAGCTCTAAATTAACTCCAAAAGAAAGATTCCTATTGCAACCACAACATGAGGAAGCCAGGCCAACTCAATGAATGATGAGTGTTCTGCTTGCCATGCTGAAATGGTTGGTCCTGTAGTGCATATTCATAAATTAAGCAGCTGTTATATATTTTTTTCAGTCAAACAGTTCTCACAATGCATAATAGGTCATTCAGATGTGTGTCTAATCTGCCTACCCTCACGAAACAAAAGACTGGATTCAGACTCAAAACAAGGAGTTAGTTATAGCACATTTGTAAAAAAGCTGTAGAGTCAAGATCCAAGAGGATTTACACTGGGAAAATCCCCAAGCCAATAAAAGAAACAAGGACAAGCGTGTCCACACTTCAAACTTGATGCCAAAACCCCCTCTGTAATAGCATAGAGGATTCAGAAGATAGAAAAAAGCATATGAGTAATTAAAATGTCCATGTTTGTACTTGCTGTATTAACCCCTAGACCTCATAAGCCGCTCAGTCAGGAACACCCCTTTATCATTAGAAAGCAGCATAAAATGGTTTGCTAGTTTGTTCAAATATTAAAGTTAACAGTTGGATACAATCTCCTCCTGGATTATCAGGAAATGAATGCTATGTAATAGATAAGGTACCTTTCCCCTAGAGCAGTGTTTCCCAAACTTGGGACACCGCTTGTTTAGGGAAAGCCCCTGGCGGGCCAGGCTGGTTTGTTTACCAGCCGCATCCGCAGGTCCGGCTGATCATGGCTCCCACTGGCCACAGTTCACTGCTCCAGGCCAATGGGGGCTGCTGGAAGCGGCGTGGGCCGAGGGACGTACTGGCCGCCGCTTCCAGCAGCTCCCATTGGCCTGGAGCGGGGCCTGCGCCGCTTCCAGCAGCTCCCATTGGCCTGGAGCAGCGAACCGCGGCCAGTGGGAGCCGCGATTGGCCGCACCTGCGGACGGGGCAGGTAAACAAACTGGCCCAGCCCGCCAGGGGCTTTCCCTAAACAAGCGGCGTCCCAAGTTTGAGAAACACTTCCCTAGATGAGGAATAAAGTCTTCAATTTGATCTGTTAGTTAGTTTTGAACCACTGGATTTCAACTCCTCTTAACTTCTCACAGCCTGAATTGTGTTATACATCACCAGACATGCTGCTCTACTCTGACAGGTTTCAGAGTAGCAGCCATGTTAGTCTGTATCCGCAAAAAGAACAGGAGTACTTGTGGCACCTTAGAGACTAACAAATTTATTTCAGCATGAGCTTTCGTGAGCTACAGCTCACTTCTTCGGATGCATAGAATGGAACACACAGACAGGAGATATTTATACATACAGAGAACATGAAAAGGCATCTTTATACAAACTCTGTATGTATAAATATCTCCTGTGTGTTCCATTCTATGCATCCGAAGAAGTGAGCTGTAGCTCACGAAAGCTCATGCTGAAATAAATGTGTTAGTCTCTAAGGTGCCACAAGTACTCCTGTTCTACTCTGACAGTGGCCAATACTTGACACTTCAAAAGGAAAGTGCAAGAATGTCACAGACAGTTATGAAGTAACCTGTCCATAGAGTATGTTTCTTTCTGGCCCTCAACTTTTTAATGCTATGCTTTCTAGTGCCATGGGATGCCGCGTGTCCTCAGGCACCACAAGAATAAATAAATAGACATGCCCAACTGATCTTCCCTGGGCTGGCATCTCTAGCCTGACTGCCTATGCTTACTGGCACTTCAGGCACCAACTTAGCTGCCAGGATTAGAGTGGGGCTGTCTAGAGAAGTATAAAGAGCCTTGAGTCTCTGTAGAACAGAAGACTGGGCCAAAATTTCTTTGTCCCTGCACACTGGCAGCCTTTAGGGGGCAGAATAAGAACTGCTACCAGAGAATATTTAGTTAGGCCTGGTCTACACTAGGACTTTAATTCGAATTTAGCAGCGTTAATTCGAACTAACCGCTCAACCGTCCACAGCAGGAAGCCATTTAATTCGAACTAGAGGGCTCTTTAGTTCGAATTTGGTACTCCACCCCGACAGGTGGAGTAATGCTAAATTCGACATGGCTAGCTCGAATTAGGCTAGGTGTGGATGCAAATCGAACTTAGTAGCTCCGGGAGCTATCCCACAGTGCACCACTCTGTTGACGCTCTGGACAGCAGTCCGAGCTTCGATGCTCTGAGCAGCCACACAGGAAATGACCCGGGAAAATTTGAATTCATTTTCCTGTCTGGGCACTTTGAATCTGACGTCCTGGCTGGACATCGGGGCGAGCTCCGCAGCACCTGCAACGATGCAGAGCTCTCCAGCAGAGGAGTTCATGTTATCTGTGAATAGAAAGAGGGACCCAGCATAGACTGACTGGGAACTCTTCGATCTGATCGGTGTGTGGGGCGAGGAGTCTGTGCTTTCGGAGCTGCGCTCCAAAACAGGGAATGCGAAGACCTACGAGAAGGTCTCCAAAGCCATGAGAGACAGAGGATACAGGCGGGATGCAACGCAGCGCCGCGTGAAAATCAAGGACCCCAGACAAGGCTACCAAAAAATCAAAGCGGCAAACGGACGCTACGGAGCCTGCCACCACTGCCCCACCAGTGACCGTGGACTCTGACGATGGGACAGTGTCGACGGCCAGTTCCTCGGTGATGTTCGCGGACGGGGAAGATGAGGAAGGGTTTGTGGAGGACGAGGCAGGCGAGAGCGCTTACAACGCTGGTTTCCCCGACAGCCAGGATCTATTCATCACCGTCACGGAGATCCCCCAACAACCCTCCCCGGCCATTAACCCGGACCCTGAATCAGGGGAAGGAGCAGTCGGTAAGTGCTTTAACCATGTTAACTTTTATTCTTAATATAACAGGAATCTTAACTGTGTGAAAAGGAGGTCTCTCTAGATATGGGGATAGAACAGAAATCATCCTTGGAGATCTCCACGAAGCTCTCCTTGCGTTAATCGAAAAGCATCAGCAGGAGGTTCCTGGGGAGAGCTGCCTTATTGGGTGCTCCGTGGTAGCACAGTTTTCCGCGCAAGGCTTTCATGAGGTACTCAGGGAGCACTGCCTCCCCGAGCATGGCTGCATCGGGCCCTGGTTCGTGCTAGCTTTCACGCAGCATGCGCTCTCTATCTCCTTCAGTGACCCTCCTCAGGGTGATCTCGCTCGGAGACTCCTGCATCTAATTAGGGTAATTACTGTAATTTTACGCCTGGTCCAAAGTATTTTTAAAAAATCTACGGACAGACGGCATAGCACAGACTCAGCACGCAGCTGCGTGACGAGCGTAACGGAAAGCCAAAGAATATAATGGACGCTCATGGAGGGAGGGGGGAATGAGGATGCAAGGTATCCCACAGTTCCTGCTGTCTCCGAAAAGTATTTGCATTCTTGGATGAGCTTCAAATGCTTCTAGGGTCAAACACAGTGTCTGCGGTGGGTCAGGGCATAGTTCGGCAATTTGCGCACACACCCCACCCACCACCAGAAGTGAAAACAATCCTCTGTTGACTCTTTTACATGTCACCCTATCTTTACTGAATGCTGCAGATAGATGCGATGGTGCAGCACTCAACACCAACATCCTTGCTCCCCCCACGCTATGGATGGCTGATGGTACAAAAAGATGAAAATCTGTCCTCATCATCAGCCTATTGGCACATGGGGCAGTGCAAAAGGGCTGGTAACCATGCCGACTAGCATCAGTAAGGTCGATCAAGGGCGCCTGTCCCTAATTTTTGATGGCAGATGGTGCAATATGGCTGGTAACCGTCCTCATCATTGCAACAGGGGGCTGAGCTCCATCAGCCCCCACCCTTCATTGTAAATAAAAGATTCAATTGCCCCTGGACTAGCAGAGGGATGATGGGCTCCTTCATCCACACTCCTTAATGTCCTGCCTGGACTATCATTGCAGCTGGAGGCTTCCTTCCACTCATTTCTCACAAACAAGTCACTGTGTCTTATTCCTGCATTCTTTATTACTTCATCACACAAGTGGGGGGACAATGGTATGGTAGCCCAGGAAGGCTGGGGTAAGAACGGAATGAACAGGTGGTGTTGTTGCAGGAGCACCCCCTGTGAATAGCATACAGCTCATAATTTATGCAGGATCGGACACAGAGCAGCTGTGCTCTCTGGTTCTATGATACAGTGGTTCTCTAGTACACTTGCCCATAATCTAGGCAGGACTGATTCTATTTTTAGATACCAAAAAGGAGGGATTGACTCAGGGAGTCATTCCCAATTTTTGCTTTTGCGCCCCTGGCTGCTCGGCCAGGGGCACTTATGACAGCACCAAATGGGGCAGTGCAAAAGGACAGGTAACCATGCCCATCTTATTACCAATTTATGGTATGGTAGATGGTACAATATGGCTGGTAACCATCTCTGCTGTCATGCAAAAGCAAAAGCATGCTGCTGTGTAGCGCTGCTGGCCCGCCTCTGTCAGCGGCATCTAGTACACATACGGTGACATACACAAAAGGCAAAACAGTGTCCATGGTTGCCACGCTATGGTGTATGCCAGGGCAATTCTGGGAAAACGGGCTTGAAATGATTGTCTGCCGTTGCTTTCCCGGAGGAAGGAATGACTGGCGACATTTACCCAGAATCCACCGCGAAAATGATTTCTGCCCCAGCAGGCACAGGGGTCTCAACCCAGAATTCACAGAGACAGCCTAGACTCAGTTAATTGTTCGCAAAAATGTATCTTTGCAAGGAACTCACTCCCTGTTTCCCATCTCACAGCTTCCTCTGTCTCCAGACCTGCCACAGCATCCCCCTCACAGAGGCTGGCAAAGATTAGGCGGTGAAAGAAAAAGACAAGGGACAAGATGTTCGAGGAACGTATGGGCTGCTACCTAGCAGAGGCGGACCAGCAGAGCCAGTGGAGGGAGACCGTCTCTCTGTGCCAGCGCTCACACAGCGAACGGGAGGAGAGGTGGCGTGAGGAAGACAAGCAGGCGACTGAAACGCTGCTTGGACTAGTGAGGGAGCAAACGGACACGCTCAGGCGCCTTGTGGATGTTCTGCAGGACCGCAGGAGGACAGAGACACCCTGCAGTGTATCTGCAACCGCACTCCCCTGCCACACAGTCCCATACCCCCCTCACCGAAAATAATCAGGAGGAGGGGCGGCCAGGGACGTGAATACTGTCACTGCACCACAGCACAGTGCTCAAGTACCCAAAAGCTCTCATACCCTACATTTGCCGAAGTCCTTCACTTCCAGACTCACAGTAGTCCCAATCCCAGTTCCATCCCCTAACTGTCTACTCAATTAATAAAAATGCTTTGCTGTTAATTACTGTTTCCGTTATGTTTTTTCAAAGAAGACTGTGTTTGAATGGGGGGCGTGGGGAAGGGGGTGGTTAATTGCATAGGACAGTCACCTTTCCCAGGGTACAGACACGGGGGCAGGATCAGCAGCGGGTCACACACACGGTGCAGTCAGTAGGCACCCTGGTCGGTTTTTGGAGGTGGTTTCCAGGATCTCTGTGGGCGAGGGAGATGTGACTTTGCAGCGGGGGAGGGCGGTTACAGATCTTATACAGCGGTCCTTGTCCTGGACCGCAGAGTCACGCAGCTGAGGAATCTGTATCCGTCCTCCTCCACCACAAGGTCACATATCCGCCCGCACACAGAATTCCATAAAGAGGGATGGCAGGCTCTGTTGAAAGAAGCATTCCGGCACTGCGGACCGCTCTAGGAGCAGGAGCCTGTCATTCCTTGAGTTTAGAGGCGGTCTTTACATCACCGCACACCCTACCCAGCACAGCCTGCGTCCCAGTTTCAACCCTTTCACGAAAAGTCATGAATAAAGAAACCTTTGTTAAGTAATAATGGGACATGTATTTTATTTTTACATGTGTGCTGGAAGTGGGGGTAACGAGGTGAACGGGGTATGTAACCGAAGAGGAGAGTCAACAGTAACTGGGTAAAGAAACAGGGGCAGGTTCAGCTTCTCTGTAAAGAAACTGAAAAGTCACAGGTCACGCTGCTCGCTGCTCGCTGGTATTTGAAGAGTTCCTTGTCGCTGTCCCAGGCGCCTGTATAGGGCTTCATGAGCAAGTGCATTAGCGGGCAGGCTGGGTCCCCGAGGATGACTATAGGCATCTGTACATCCACAACAGTTATTTCGTGGTCCGGGAAGAAACTACCTTCCTGCAGGCGTCTGAGCAGCCCACAGTTCCTGAAAACACACGCATCATGAACCTTGCCCGGCCACCCGACGTTGATGTTTGTAAAACGTCCCCTATGGTCCCCCAGTGCTTGCAGCACCATTGAAAAGTAGCCCAATTTCTCATCAGCTGACTGTGAAAGAGGTGGACGATAAAGTGCGAGGAGGAGAAAACGGCGATGATCGCAGCGGGCTCCGTGCTTGCAGTGCTGTGGCGTCCGCGCTGTCACTGACCAGAAAAGTGCACGAACAGATTGCCCGCAGGCGCTTTCAAGGAGGGAGGGAGGGAGGTTGTGATTGACGGTTCAATGACGACACTTACCCAAAACCACCCTCGACACATTTCTCCCCCCAGCAGGCATTGGGGGCTCTACCCAGCATTCCAATGGGCAGCGGGGACTGCGGGAACTGTGGGATAGCTTCCCACAGTGCACCGCTTCCAAAGTTGACGCTGGCCCCGTGAATGTGGACTCAGAAATTCGAATTAGTGTATTTAGTATGGATACACAAATTCGACTTCATAAGGTCGAATCCACAAATTCGAACTAAGTTGATTCGAAATAGTCTTGTAGTGTAGACAAGGCCTTAGTGTTTTACATCAATAGAGCTCAAAGAACTTTATAAAAAGGTCACTATCATCTCCATTTTACAGATGGAGAAATGGAGGTACAGGGTAGGGGACGTTACTTGCCTAATATCACTTAGCAGGCCAGTGCAAAATCTAGAATAGAATATTTTCAGAGGCCCAGCCCTTGTCTCTAGCCACTAAACCACACTGGAATCTCCTAATTGAATATTCTACTGGCTGGATCTGCCGGCTTTGGGATAGGAAAGTCATACAGAACTACCCTAATGGAATGGAAGATCTGGCCCCTAATCTTTTTGGTCCCTCCCTATGCAGAAGTCCTTCCATATCTCTAATAGTTTCCTTTGCCCATCTCTGGACCTTTATTTTTGCTCTATTTTTTTGGAGTGAGGCTGAACAGATGTAAGCAATCTTAATACTGAAGGGTATTTTTCTATCCTATATTTTAATATTTTCTAACTTTTTGCCACTGCTATGTAATGACCAGATGTTTCCATATGGTTGTCCACTCTGATGGCCATAACACGTTCCTGAGTAGCTACAGTTAATTTAGAATGCAACAATGAGTGAAGAGTTCAAATTAAGTCTCAGATTTCAAGTATGTTCTCAATACTATGATAATTTGGGCATCTTTTGTATCCCCCTTCTGCTTGAATGAGTACCTTAGGATTGTGTAGTTCCCATGAGAATGACTCACCCTAGGTATGTCAAAAAGTTCTCACAGGCAGCAAAACCAGTGAAACAATCCCTAAATTGCATGTTCAAAAAGCAAAACATTTAGTATTTCACCCCCCATTTTTCTGATATGGCTGTTTGTCTAAAAAATAAATAAATACAAAGATCTTTTAATTCTGCCTGGGCAGAAATGGGATTTAAAGAAAAATAATAATAAAAAAAAACTTTGTAGGCAGTTTCAGACACTTGCTTAAGGATACGCTTGGAAGGATTAAATTTTTATCAGTAAATGTCAATAAACATTGATTTCACTATACACACAAGATGAAAACATTTTAATCAATAATGAAATGTACAAATAGGCAAAGTATGAAAAATTCTGCTTGATATCTTAGTTTGATTTAAGGCTATTTACTTTGTATATTTTGATGTTGACCATAAGTGTTTTAACAGATAAAGCTTTAACTTTTTGAATATCAACATCTATGGTCATTAAAAAGTTGTCTCACCCTGTCATTGCCTGACACTCCCATAATTTCCCACAATTGAAAATTTAAACAATGAAAATGTAAAAAAAAAGTCTGTCAAAATTATAAAGAAATAAAGAGGTCTGCCACACCTACTTAAAGGGATTTGATTGAGGCAGCTGGCAGCATTGATGGGAATTGTGCACCAGGACTGAGATGTCCTCCAGTGCAACCCAGGGCTCTCAGATGAAATCTTACATGGGAGACAATGTTCTGCTGTATCTACTGTCAGCATTATCTTTCACTTGGCTTAGGGCAGAGGGATCCTTATGAATGTGCCCAGTAGATACTCGATAAGCGATGCGTCAGAAATGGAGTTAAGACTTTATAAATGTCACCTCATAGAATCATAGAATATCAGGGTTGGAAGGGACCTCAGGAGGTCATCTAGTCCAACCCCCTGCTCAAAGCAGGACCAATTCTCAATTAAATCATCCCAGCCAGGGCTTTGTCAAGCCTGACCTTAAAAACCTCTAAGGAAGGAGATTCCACCACCTCCCTAGGTAACCCATTCCAGTGCTTCACCACCCTCCTAGTGAAAAAGTTTTTCCTAATATCCAACCTAAACCTCCCCCACTGCAACTTGAGACCATTACTCCTTGTTCTGTCATCTGGTACCACCGAGAACAGTCTAGATCCATCCTCTTCGGAACCCCCTTTCAGGTAGTTGAAAGCAGCTATCAAATCCCCCCTCATTCTTCTCTTCTGCAAACTAAACAATCCCAGTTTCCTCAGCCTCTCCTCATAAGTCATGTGTTCCAGCCCCCTAATAATTTTTTCCCTTTCTCCAAGGCCTCAGCATCTGCCCAGATTCTAAGAGGGAGAAAGAAAAGGAGCATTGAAATTCAAGACAATTTCTTGGTTGTGATCACAGTGGAAGAAATAGTTTATTTTGCTTATTTCACCTATTTTGATGTCAAGCCCATTTAGTTTGTATATTTGTATTTTTCTTTGTTATTTTTTCCTGAGTACAGGTACACATGGCTGGTGGTTTTTCAGCCAGAGTTGGTCCCATCTACTATGGTCTTCAAGGTGTTTTATCTCTGACTACTCTTTGGATTTCATTTTGGTCCTTCAGCTCAGTGAAATATTTCATCTCTATGTTCCAACTACTAAGTAGTCATAATGCTGAAAGGGGGCCACATGTAGCAGTCCACAACTGGTTATAGCTAGAACCCTGCATGGATACAAAATTTGTATCTGCATCCAATTCGTGATCCACAAACATGGTCCATGGGTATCCGCAGATTTCCGGGGCTCTAAGTATATCTGATGATTGAAAGAAAGATAGCAGAGGAAAGCATTGTTCTTAATCTCTGAAGACAACAATATCTTAAGTCATGATTCCATTAAAAACCTACACAGAAGGGTGGGAAACGATAGATGCATTTTTGAAAAGAAAGCAAATATTCTATTGCTCAGCAGGGAGGGCAAGGAAGTGGTATAAAATCCTTAGGGAGAACAAATTATACAAGATATCAGGTACTGTAATAAAACATTTTTCTAGGGCCATATCTTTTTGTGTTTAACATCAGAGCTAGGGTCTAATAAATAGCCCCACTCCACCTCTTTCTATCCACCAGCTCAGTGAAAAAATTTACCAGCAAAATCAGTTGCTTGTAAACATACAATTTCTCCTATCCCCCCCTGCTCTCCATTGCAACTATTACATTTTCAGGACTCTAGAAGTTCTCTCACTTCAGGGCTACCATTAGCTTTCGTGAAGGTTACGGATATCCTGAGGTGGGAGAGCAGGGCCTATAATTAACTATTTTGGATGCTCTCTTCCTGCCCTCATGTTCTGACATTGATATCTGGCACCACATTCCTCTTTCCTGCCTAGTTATCTTAAAATTCCCTAACATTTCAGTTGTGGCCTAGCAAGAGCTCTAATGGATTTAAATGTGCAAGATTACTATTTGCATCTCAGTGCTGAATCTCACCTAGGATTACTGCTGTGTAAACATTTTTTATGTAAAACCACAGCATTAGACCTGTGTGGTTTGGAAGTGGCATATACCCTGGAAGGCCTTTCTAGCTTTGTAGCGAGAGCATATAAAGGGATGGGTACTGTCCTAGGAAAAGTGTTCTGTGAAGCTTAATTAGGGGAGTGTTTTGTGTTCACCCTCTCTGCAGCCAGGAATTAACAGAGAAACATGGACGTTCTTTGGTTCATAGAGGTGCAACAAACTCAGTTAACAGTGTATGATGGTATTTACTTGAAAATACAACCAGCCTTCATTAGTAACATTAATATAAAAAACAAAAATGATTCCTGCCTCAAAAGTTAAGATGTCTGTGATGAGTCCAGAAATGGAAACGTGAATGTGAACCCACATTCACGTACCGGCCACCAAGAACTGTTCTGCGTCTGTAATGACATTGAGATGGTCCCTTTCATTTTCATGGGACCATGCTGTAAGTACACATAATCTGAGCCCAAATGCAATGCAGCATGTTACCCTGCCTGCATTCTTGGGCGCTGTCACAGGGTTCACTCACTGCTGGGGTGTCCCCTCCTGGCAACTCTGAGGATTAGCTCCTTCTAGGTCTGACACCCACTTCTGTCACTTGTTCACAACCCCCACAGTCCCTGTCTCTCTGCAACTCTACATGCTCTCTTCATGGCTTGGCTGCTCCTTCAATGTGGCTGACACTTTAGCCAGATCATTGACCCAACTATACCACTTCCCCTGCCAGCCACTGGGGAACCTGGTTCCACCCGCTACTTCAGGTTGCTGCTCAGGGACCCTCTATTCACCAGCCAAGGTCTGCTAATTCCCACCTTGCTGACATTTCCAGGAGCCCTTTCCTACTCCACCTCCCAGGCTTTTGCTCCTTAACCCTTCTATGTACACCCTTTTTTTGGGGGCCCTGCTCCTCACAGTTTGTACTCACTCCCCTTTCTAATGCTCAGAGAGGGACTGCACGTTTCCTCGCTACAGCCCCTTTCTGCTGCCTTGATACTAGCCTCCCCTTCTCATCTGGGCTCCATCATCAACCAGGGTTGCTTAGCAAACCTAATCCCCTTCAGGTTAACTGGCCACTTCATAACGTCAGTAACCCTATTCAGGCTAGTGTGCAGTAAACAGCTATCTGAGGCACTTAGGGAATAGAGTATAGATTCCAGTTTTATCTGGGCCATTACGTTTTAAAAATTTAGCCTCAGTTTAGCCTAAAGCAGGGGTTCTCATACTGGGAGTTGGGACCCGTCGGAGGGTCACGAGGTTATCACATGGGGGGTTGCAATCTGTCAGCCTCTACCCCAAAACTCACTTTGCCTCCAGCATTTACAATGATGTTAAATATATAAGCAAGTGTTTTTAATTTACAAGGGGGGGGGGCACACTCAGAGGCTTGCTATATGAAAGAGGTCACCAGTACAAAAGTTTGAGAAACACTGGCCTAAACTGTATTAGAAAGCGGATTTCACTGTGTGCATGACGTTTTCACACAGCTAATTCACCCCATGATAACTATTCCTTTTGTTATCTTGTGTCTTTTACTTAGACTGTAAGCCCTTAGAGGACATGATTGTCTTTTTGCTCTGTGTTTATACCGTGCTGAGCACAAAGGGGTTGTGGTCCAGGGAGCTCCTGGGTGTTAGGCAGTACAAAAAATAAGTACATCACATCCTCACCAAAACACTCCTTTCTTTGCATATGCTTTTAATATCCCTCTCTATGACAGGTTAACAAGGGATATTTATAAGCGCCTAATAAATTTTGCTAGGCTGCTTGAAAATAATTTACTCCTGGTACTTTTTGGAGAAAGCTGATGAAGTTAGTTGCATGTTACTTATTAATTATTTTTTCTGGCCAGTTGAAAAACTATTTCATCTCGAGAGCCTAGCTTCTTCACTGGGATTTATTACTTCACCTGCCATTCTACTCTACAGTGCTTCGGACATTCTGACACCTTTTCACAAGCCCATCCAGTCTAAAGTATAGGTGGGAAGTTTGCCACCATATTACAAAGGGCCAGATTCTCATCTTTCAAAATTATACATATATATTTGGAGTAGTCCCGTTAGCATCAATGGTTTTACTCCAGATTTACACCAATATAACTGTAGTCAGAATCTGGTGCAAAGTTCGTAACCCTTGGCAAAGTAGTATTTTAATATGGGAACTATGCATAGAAGAGAAAAAATATGAATCCTGTTTCTAAGTCTCTTCAAACATGCACAGAATGTTGCCTGACAAATTATGGCTGCAGATAAATTCTTTAAGCATTTCTCATTTTGTTCAGAATCCTGTTGTCTTTTTCTCCAACCAGGGGCAGCTCCAGGCCCCAGCATGCCAAGCGCATGCTTGGGGCAGCAAGCCGCGGGGGACACTCTGCCGGCGCCGCGAGGGTGGCAGGCAGGGTGCCTTCGGCGGCTTGCCTGCGGAGCGTCCGCTGGTCCCACGGCTTCGGCGGACCTCCCGCAGGCGTGCCTGCGGAGGGTCCGCTGGTCCCGCGACTTCGGAGGTTTCGGAGGCTTCCGAAGCCGCGGGACCAGCAGACCCTCCGCAGGCAAGCCGCCGAAGACAGCCTGCCTGCCGTGCTTGGGGCGGCAAAATGCCTAGAGCCGCCCCTGTCTCCAACTACAATGGATGCTAAGGATCCTATTGTACAATCCAGTAGGGAACAATTGCTACCTCCTCCAGGCATACCCTGTAACAGAGTAGGGAGCTGCGTTTAAACACATTCTGAAAGACTGACAACCCAATGCATGATGAGCGTCTGAAAATGCAGAATGTAGAACTATCCTAGGACTGTGGAGACTGAAGTATCATCTCAACCTAAAAGTTGAGGTTTAAAAACTGAGGGGCTAAGGTACTGAGGTACATAAAAAGCTGGGGAAACTCATGCCTCCTCTCAGTCTCCTCCCAGCAGCATCAGTTCAGTAGAAAAATAGGGATTTTCAGTGTTGGGTCATTTAATCCAGCCCCAATCACAAAAAGTGAGATGCTTGTCAGCAGAACATATTGGTTGAATTACAATGTTTACCGTGCTGCCAAAATTTCAGCTACAGTAACATTGAGCATTTTATGGGCAAGAAATGATCAGGAATAAATGCAGGGCAATCTAAACTCAAAGACAATTGATTGGGGACTGAAATCTGTGCCAAACAAATATATGGCACAATTACTGTATTCCTAAAAATACATCACAGATATGCTTTTGTTTTGTAGATTTAGAATGGTTCAGGTGTTGCAGGGAATGTTTTGAATCAAAATACACCTGGCATTTCTACCGGTGCCAACTAAACCTCTAGCCATATTAAAAATTCCTTTAAAGTGAGAAGCAAGGGAAGATGCTGTTGTAACCATGGCAGAATCAGCAATGGGGAAAGCAGGGGCAGAAACAGCAAATGCAACAGTATACACTATATCATCTTCTCTCAATGACCAGCTCTAGGTGGGGCAGCCACCAATGTTCCTTTGCTCTTCTGAGCACAGTGCCATTGTTCCTCATCTTCTGAACTAACATTCCCATTCCAGGTATCCTCCTTCACAAAATGGGCAGATCATCTTTATCATCTCCAACAGGTCTTTCATTGAACTGCAAGAGGCATGCCAATCACCCAAAGACATACAGGGCTCAACCTTGAGCCTTGCTCTAGTCTCTTGGCCAGGAAGCCATTTTTGGCAGCATCCTCTTCTACGTGTGCAGAGGAATTCAGGGAAAGGGGGCATGGCCCTAAAATATACAAAGGGCAAACTGGCCAGCCTCAGGCTTGAGAAGTCACAAAAAGCAGTTGGAGCTCCCCCACTTCAGCTGCTGGAAGCGGACGCTGGTTGCAGCGGAGTATTCAGCTCGCAGGGCCTGATTCTCTACCACCTTGAGTCTTGTGTAGTCATCCAGGCTGTACAAGATGAGTACAGAGCGCATCTCAAACACTACCAGATCAGTAGTAGTATCTTGCATATGCTTTACACTCACTCTGCACTGGTCTAAAGGACTACATTCAGTTCAAGGCAAAGGAGAATCTAGGACAAAAACTGTAGAGACCTTATCAATGATTTAGATGACTCACCTAAAGTGGGTTCATATACCTGCTTATCTTCCTCATCCTTCCTACTGTGAAGTTTGCAGTCAACACTAGAAGGCCTAGAATGGCATCCCAGCCCAGACTCCCATTGATAATTGAAAGCGATCTTAGACAAACTGCCTCAACTGTCAGACTGTTAAATAGGCAGAGTAAACAATTACTCATTTGTTAGCAAACTGCCTTCTTGTCCAGAGTAAAGGTAATGTACTGTATCACACTGTGATTAAATCAATATCATCAGTACAGAATAGTTTAGGGTGGGTATACACCAGGAAAGAATAGCTACCTTTTTGTATCTTTTTAAATAGAATTTTAAAATTACACTACAGAAATAAAATAACCATCCGAGTTTGAGAATTTTAATCTGTAAAAAGCTCTATTTTAGGATCAAAACCAAACATGCCATGTGAACATAGACTGAGATATTAGCACCCACATCAGGTTCATTAGATTTTGGCCTCAGATCTCACTAAACATCTCATCAAATAGTTAAAAATTTGCAAGATGATAGGAAAAACCAAGAATAATCTATTTCTATTGTTCAAACATCTATAAGACTAGTTGAACAGTAGTAAGTTATTATTCACCAATAATTTGTTCAACAGTTGATAGAAGTATTAGTTTAAAAAATGTTAAAACTGACAAAAGACTGAATAAACATGGAGATTGTTTAATCCTTAGGGGTAATCCACCAAGTCTATGGCACATTATTGGGTGATGGCATAGGGAAGTTTACATTGCTGCTGCTGATGCTGTAATCTCTTTCAGTCATAAGTAAAGGGTTTTAGTCTTGAAGGCTGTCATTTTAGTGCCCTTTACGGGTACTAAAAATTCACTTTTAAATTTAAGATATAAAGAATTCAAATTTCAGTTGGAAAAGCAATGGTTTCTGAATTGCATCAGAAGAGTGCACCAGATTTCATCCAGCTCCATAACATGTTTATCTATTTATCTATCTAATGTGTGTGTTTACACACAATACATAAATGTTATGCAAAAAATATATAGTAGCAGATGCCTTACACAGATTAAATGTATTTTTATATGTCTCTGAAGTCTGTGCCTCATATTAATACAATGGATTGTCAGATTTTTCCATTGTTCCACTTCAAAGAATGCAATTATATTGCCTTAATTGGAAGCACTGATGTGTTTTCACCAAGGATGTTTATTTGTATTCTGACTTCTGAGATATAAATACGGGGACCATTTGCTATTTTTAGTTTTCTGCTTACATGGATTTTTGTTCTCTACATTTTATCTTTACAAACAATCACAGAGTTGATTTCGAATGCAAGAACTATGAAATTAAACTCACATCTACAACTCTCTCCTCATTGGAATATTTAATGTAATGATCAATTTCATATGGTCAAGGAACTTGATAACACTGAACACTGATGGACTGCCACAGGTTTCAGATTTGTGAATTGCAGTGGAATCCAACAAGTTAGATATTCATAAATGAAGTTTTAGCATCCATTAGTTCAAAGGAGTCTTAGAAAGTTTACAGGTCATCTGTTATCAGTATGGTCAGCATGGATACCAAGAAGAACATTTTACAGTTGCAGCATTAGTGAAAAATAATGTTATCTAAGATATCCTGGACTTTTAGACTGAGAATCTAATCCTTCTTTCAGGACTTTCACAACATTCTGACCTCATCATACAATATCTGTATCGAATTACACTAATCCCTGTCTAATCCCACAATAAAAATACATCACTTTGCTTTCAACTTTGTTTACCGCACTACAGGTATCTTCATACACTTAGGAGTCTGTTCATGCCTTGATAGTATACTCACACACATCTCTAGTTAATGTGAGCGGTGTGTATTTCTGAGAAGATCAGACCCTTTCATTTCACTCAGTAAAATGATACTGTCCAAGGGTATTTTGGGTCAGATAATTTTTCAGTAAATAGTAAATTGTCATTAGAACAAATCCAAAGATTGTCAAGCCCAAGTGCAATATATTTCTTTTAATTTAAGTGTTGCTGTACAAAAGGATATATCTTGGAGTTTGATATATCTCTTCTACTGTGCACAAGAAAAAAAAAAGCGCTGGAGTGTTCACACTGCTTAGTTATTTGGTTTCCTGGTGATTTACATTTGCAATTTCATAACACCTAGAAGGATGTTTTATCACTTTGATTCCTGACACAAGTTTAAAAATGCACAAGGTACCTATTGGTAACCTCATACCGTCATAGCTGTTCACCTCCGAGTTGTCTACTCTCATCTTTTGCAGTAATGTGCTGGTACTTATGATTTTGATCTAGTGTTCAGCCTACTATAGAGAAAGCAGTTTGGATCCCGACTTCAGCAGATGTGCTCTTAATGTCTAAAGATGGAGTGGCATTTGTCTGGGGGATGTTTAGAATTTGTTTATAGTTACAGCACTTGCAGTGAGTTGACAAATGAGGGCTTATATAGATGAAATGATCTGCAGCCTTATAGTACAGGGCACAAGCAATAATCATGCAGAGCTAGACATTCCCCTCTGGTTTGGGGTACTTAGGGAAGCAAAGGAGTGGGAAATCAAGGGTCAAATGATCCAAAACCTTTTAAAAAAAGGGGGGGGAGGGGAGGGAAACACATTGCTCTTCAACATGCTGCAGCACCACAGAGCTCACAGACACTTTTCCATGTGTCTGAAGCTCAATGTTTCTCTTTTTGGGAGGCAGGAGTAGTGCAATTTTTCTCAGGGACTAGTGGATTTGTAAACAGAAATCCATGTCAGTTAGTGTTAATTAGAAAAGCATGGCTACTACTCCTTGTGTGCGCAGAGGGGAGGTGGAGCTGCTGCCAGCATGGCACCAAGTGAGCAGCTGCTAAGGTCACGGGGGTGTGTGCTGAGAAGGTGCAAGTCTCCTAGCAGATGCTCTGAGATCAGTAGGAATGGTACTGGATTTCCCCACAGCAGCTCCATGAGGTTTCCATGCTCCCCAGCCCTTTCACAGGACCACAAACCCCACCCTCCAGAATGGGATTGAGAATACAGTAGCAACTCAGCAACTTAATGTATGCTGAGGAGATTTTTTTTGAGCACTTTCCCCACCCTCCCAAAGGTTTTTCCTTGGGAAGAGAAGAGGTCCTCAGATAACAGAAGGGCAGTCTATATGTGCCACAGAATGTGAGATGTAAGTAAATAACCCTCTTGGATGCAATTTGTATGTTGCATAGAGCTTGAATTACCAATAAAAGCACAACACTGCAGTACTATCTTTGCTAATAAGGAACTAAAGCGGAGGATTTCCCCCTTAACAGTGATTTATCTCCCTCAGCTTGATTTATGTACATGGTTGAGTCAGATGGTTCAACATCAGTGGTGGAAAACTAAACCAACAGTTGGAAAACTTCCCAATAAGAAACTGATAAATGCTCTAAATCTTTTGTCCTTTAAATTCATTGGTCTGCCTCAGAGGCACTATCTGAATATTGTGGTTCACATCTCTGTGGCTGATTATATAGTATTGCTTGGCCAACTGCAAGTGCTACCAAACTACTGAAGCCAGCTTTGTGGCCAAAAGTTGTGTAGCGATGGATAGAGAATGGAGAGCTGATTTCGGCCAGAGCGGCAATGTAATATTGTTATTTATTCGGCAGTATGACCCAGAAACCCCAATCATGATCAGAGCTTCATTGTGCTAGGCACTGTTCTTGCCTCCCCAAACCATGTAATCTCAATAGACAAAAACCAGACAAAGAGTAGGGAACAGGAGTACAGCAAAGCGATCCTGGTGAGCCCACATCATGTTGAATAAACTTCTTCCTTATTATTAATTTATTTTGTAAAATGAATGTTATTATGCAACTGAGCAAGGTGCAGTTGCAGGCAAATAAATATGAGCAAGTAAGTAAAAGGAAGGAAGGAGGATGCTGAGGGGATGGGAATAGTTAGGCTATTCTTCACTGCTAGAAAATACAGTAAAAACCAGAAAGCTCTAGGATCCAGCATTTCTGATATCTCCCAATATAAATTAAAAGTCCAGTTGGTGCTGAGTCGGCTCCACGTAGCTCCCCGGAAGTGGCAACATGTCCCTGCTGCTCCTAGGTGGAGTAACGGCCACAGGGGCTCCGTGCGCTGCCCCCACCCCAAACACTGGCTCTGCAGCTCCCATTGGCCAGGAACCGCAGCCAATGGGAGCTGTGGGAGCAGCACCTGCTGGCGGAGGCAGTGCACAGAGTCACTTGGCCATGCTTCCACATAGGAGCAGCAGGATATGTCATCACTTGCAGGGAGCTGCCTGAGGTGAGTGCCTCCTGGATCTGGCACTCCAAAACCACTCCCATACCCCAACCCACTACCCCCTTCCACACCCACACTCCCTCCCTTGGTAAGTATAACTCTTAGTTAACCAGAATTTTTGACTAACAAGCACCCCCCATTCCCCCAACATGCCGGATAACAAACACTGTAATGTGTTTTTACTGTGGGATAACTATTCCATGTTCATTACCTTGCTGTAGCATCTTAGGGGAGACCAGACACTGTAGTTTTACTGTAGGGTGACCAGACAGCAAGTGTGAAAAATTGAGATGGGGGTGGGGAGGTAATAGGAACCTATATAAGAAAAAGACCCAAAAATCGGGACTGTCCCTATAAAATCGGGACATCTGGTCACCCTATTTTACTGTGACAGAAACTAGATGAGGTCAACTACAGGATGTGGGGGTATAGTGTTGATCTTGCCTAGCTCTCTGCAGTAAAAGCTAAGTTGCCTTGTCGCCACTTCTCAGGGGAATAGTAAACACACGTTAGTTATCTCACTGAAAAACAACACAGTTTTGGCAGTGAAGAGAGACTTAATCTTCTTTGGAAGAACCTGTTCTCATGTTAGGCTTCAGTGCCTGGCATTTATTTCTTAGCCTCAGGAACTGCTTCTAGCCACTGGAGAGAGGATACATCCCCCTTAGAGACAGGGTTAATCTCCACAGATACAAAGGCCAAGCGAATCAGGAAGCCACTGTGGGTCAGTAGTGAAAGAGGCTATTTTAAAAATGTTTTTAATTTATTACAATGTATTAAAGTATTTTTAAAAGTACCTAAGTGTCCCTGATATGAGTTCCAAAACAAATAAAACCCTACCAGCTAACCCCACAACCACCAATGAAACATTATTCCGAGTAATCTTGACAAATCTCCAGTGCCTCCCTCCTACCCTCTCTTAGAGACTGAGAAGTTCAACACACCTTGCAGTGTAGGCTAAACAACTAGAGCACCCCGGGGTGCTGGGTTATAAACATACAAATCTATATTTGAAATCAGAGATTTTGGAATTAAAGTGTATGAAATATACTGGTTTGGATAAGAATGTGATACCCACTTCCTCTTTGTTTAGTTATGGATCCCTTTGTGCAAATTAACAAGGCCTGATATGTGAAGGGATGTGATGAGGTGCTCCACGCACTGCTCTGATGGCGCCTGCTTCTGGCACCTCCTTCTTGTGGTTCTGGGGAATAGCTAACCAGGTCAATGCCTCTTCTCACAGTTGCACGCCATCATTCCATCGCTGCCAGTCTGTAGCCCCTCTTTCCCTCCACAAGCTGAAGCTGCCGCTCTGATTTGGCCCTTCGGCGAGGTCACTGCGTGCATTTTCCTCTTCTGGGGCACTAATGGGTTTCTCCAGCAATCCCAGGCAGTTTTCCCATTCACTGTCTCATAGTGCCACTCTCTCAGTAGTTGGCAGGGGAACCCAGACCCACCTCTACTCTGAGTTCCAGCTCAGGGGCCCTCTAGCCAACAGTGAAGGTCTGTTCCCACCTAGACTTTACTGCCTTTTCCTAAGCCCTTTCCTGTCTGGCTTCCCCCCTCTGTGGGCTTACCAGCCCAAATACTCCTCCCTTCTTCCAGGTAATGACTGCCCTTATAGCCCCAGTTCCTTCTCTCTCATCTGGCCTCCTTCCCTCAGTCAAGGGATTATTTAGCCACCTGATTCCTCTCAGCTGTGCCCTGTTGGGTTAATTAGCCCCCTTCTGTGTCTTCATTAACCCTTTCAGGGAAAGTATGGGGTGAACACCCCCATCACAGGGGATATCTGAAGTCATGTTTTGTGAAATCTAACCCAGAGTGATGCACTGTATGTTGCTCCTCTTTAAATTAAACCAAAACCAAGATTCCCCATGGCACAAACAACATGAGCAAAAGGTCTATAAACAGGGGCGGCTCAATGTTTTTTGCTGCCCCAAGTACTGAAGTCAGGTGGCACGCGGATTCGGCGGCGTTTCTGCGGGTGATCTGCTGGTCCCGCGCCTTCGGCATACCTGTTGCCGAATTGCCGCTGAAGCCGCGGGACCGGAGGACCTCCCTGCGCTGGTGCCTGGAGCCGCCCCTGTCTATAAACCTACTGTTATTGGTGGAAGAAATCTTTATATTGAAAGCCATAAGGCTTATTGAATGGTCCTTCTGTAAAATGTGAAGAGAGATATGGAGGAACCAGAGTAAATGAACAGTTTCTCACATGTGAATGAAATCCGAGGGTAGAGAATAGATTTTCACTATCACTGTAGAGCTAGTTTTTAACCAATTTATAATTAAGACTTTTATTTTAAAAAAAAAGATTTCATTCCTTCCAGGTGCATATTTCTCATAATGAACCCAAAAGAACCTGACAGTAGCTAATGTTTTATGTATAAAATAAACAAACAAACAAACAAACATGCAGAGGCCAGTCCTGCTACTAATGAAGCAAGCAGGAGTTTTACCAATGATTCCAGCTGAACGAGGACTAGACTCATATTCTAGTTCAGCTGTTTAAGGATGTCATCCTTGAAACATATTTACTTCGTGAAAATTGCTCTAAAGCTCTGGCCCATAATGCAGATATAATAGCTAGTGTAACAGTAACATTTCATTAAAACATTACTCATCTGTCGAATTGACTAATATAGATTTTATTACTTAAATGTGCACCATAGACATTTTGAGGAGTTTTGTTCCTTTTGGCCCTTTTGTAGCCTAAAGATTCTCAGGAGAAGAATTTTCTTTTTAATATTACACAATTAAGTAAGATTTTATACTCGGTGAATCTCATTTTCATAAAGGAAATGTGTAAATAATTCATTTATTAGCCATTTTTTTTTATTTTTAAAATTACCATCAAATTACATATCTTTGGTATCTCCCCTTGAAGTAAATGAACAACATTTATTCTCAATAAAACTTTCATTTTAACTAGGCCCATCAGATATCATTAGTATAAATTCATTCTAAATTATACTCCAGATTTCATACAGGGTTTATTTACCCAGCATTTTTTATACATGAAAGTTAACTAAAATAATATTAATATTCAGTTTAGTAAATGCCCTGCAGTTAGTTAGACTCATGAGAAATTATTTCCTCTTTCTCTTATTACATTCACAATGCACAAACATACAACCCAGGTTTGTTTACACCTATTAAACCATCAGTCCTATATTAATTTTCATTCAAATAATATATGTAAATTTATAAGTATAATTTAAAATACCGGTAGATGCTTTGCAGTTTTCAAACTACTATATTAAATGTAATTAATTATGTTAAAAGGTACATGGATTCTTAATAATGACCTAACTATAAGTCAACTTAATTCTATTTTATTATATGATCCTTCTTTAAAATGTGATTTCCACTTACCGTATTACTTTTCGCTTCACATGTTATTGATATAATATCCACATCTACTATCACAGATAAATTTATGGAACAATTCACATTTTCTGCAGTACCTACATCATGGACATAAGTAACAATAGGAGCTCTTGTGAGTCTGGATAGTTCAAGGCATTGCAAATTGAATGCAACTCCTTTACTTCTATTCAAATTTGGCCTAGTTTGCTGGTGCTTGAAAGTAACGTAGGTGGCTTGAGCCTGAACACTGCAGGTGGGAAATTTTGTACATGAAAGTACAAGACAGAAATAAAGAGCAGGATGTGGAGGACAGAGGCCCCCCCAATCCTGCATTAATAAGAGTGCCAAAGTGTGGCCATCAAGTTCCTCCTGCCCAGTCAGGGGCGGCTCTAGAAATTCCGCCGCTCCAAGCAGGGTGGCGCGCTGCGCCGCTCGCACCGCCCTTCCCCGGTCCCGCGGCCGGGGCAGAAGTGCCTGCGGACGGTCCCGTGGTCCCGCGGCTCCGGTGGAGCATCCGCAGGCATGGCTGCGGGACCTCCGTCCAAGCCGCGGGACCAGCGCACCCGCCGCACTCATGCCTACGGCAGCTCAAGCGGAGCCGCGGGAAGAGGGGACCCTCCGCAGTCATGCCTGCGGCAGGTCCGCTCATCCCGGGGCTTCGGTGGACCTCCCGCAGGCATAACTGCGGAAGGTCTGCCGGAGCCAAATGCCGCCCTGCCAGGACAATGCCGCCCCATGCGCCTGCTTGGCACGCTGGGGTCTGGAGCCGGCCCTGTGCCCAGTAGGACAAGTAAGGACAAAGGGGGGAATATTTCATTAAGCATCTAATTAGCATGGTTTTGATTATGCCTAAATCTATGCTTCTTCAGGTATACACCCACAGGCATACAAGTGGCTTTAGGCTTAATTCTGCTCTGTGCCGAGGAGTATATAGTGCTGAACCTTCTGCTTACACACAGCTGCCTCTCTCACTTAGGTTGCAGCACATCCACTTTGCACTCCATGGCGCACAATGCGCATGGACTGGGAAGATCAAGGGTAGCTATTGCTGTGCTGCTCATTGTTAACCCTCCATGGTAGGGGACTATGCCATGCCCTTGCCATTACCCCCTGTGGGGTTGCTAGTGATGCTAGCCCTCCATTTATTGCATTTCCCAGAACTGCAGCTGGAATTATGGCTTCTTATTGAACTTTGTGGGAGGAGGGGAAAGATTTTGTTCCGTTCTGGAATGGCCATACTTTGGCCCTAAGTATTCTAACACACACATAAAAAGGAGGATGTGTAATTGAGACCAAATTACAAGAATTCCCTGTCAGGAAGATGTACGATTTTTTCACCATAGCAACGCCAGGAATGAATAATATCACTGAAGCAACAACAAAATAGCTGTGCAGCACGACCCTTGTAATTGTGCAAAGGAAGTAACTGACATACCCAATGAGGGAGAAAGTGCATTGTGAGCACTCAAGATGTTAATTTTCATTGTTTTACATTCTTTTGATACATTCAAGTATTTCCCCTTGCTTTACATTTTTTCTAGATATGATAGGAGAGAAGCAGACAGCATTCAGGTGGCTGAAGAAGCTAGCATTCCAACTGTGTTTGTGTCTGGGAAAAGACAGCATAAGAGACAAGAGGATTGTTGTGCTCTAAGAATAACATTTGCTTTTGTTCCAATCCTTGTTCTAAATGAGTAAAATTGCTTAAAATGACAGCACTCAAACACAGTCACCATGCTCACAAGAGTTTTTCTTTCTTGTGTAAACAGAAGAAAAAAATATGGAAAAGCCACCTAAAAATAAAACATAACAGGGCCTGATTTTCAGAATGGCTGAGCACTCCCAACTCCAACTGAACTCAATGGGAGCTGGAAGCTGAAAAAGAAGTCCTAATGGCTTTATTAACCTGTTTTTTATATTTAGAAATAGACTCCCTCTGATTTTATGAAATGGGAAACTCAAAAGAGATGAAAACATCACACTGACATGGAAACAAGATAGAGAAAGCTGCTGTCAGCCATGTCTGGTAGAACACTGGAAACCAGACTTCTCATCTAGATGTGTCAATACCATGGGGGGGTATAGGTTCCGTGGCTTGCCTATACATAAACAGTAAAAGCATATATTTTTGCTCGTTAACCTTCTTAGTTCACAGATGGCCAGATTTTGAATGCCTTATTCACCATGGCTGTTTCAAACAATCTGGGCCTCCTCCCAAAGCTCTTTGATTAAGTCCACCCCAATTCTCTCCATCTGAAAGCCTCTAGATTCAGCATGCAACATTCTCTTCCACTCCACTATAAACTCCTATGCCATGTCAGTAGCACTGTGGTTCAGCTCTGTGGAAGCAAATGCATGTGTGAGTGGAATAGGTAATGTGCCCACAAACATAGAACTAGTATGTGTTTGTAGACGGAGTATGGAGAACAGGGGAATCAATATCCCTGTGAAACTGGAGGAGAGTAAGAATATTTTTATGTAACCTCATCAGGACCACAGTTACAGAGAGATATGTCCCAATTCCTTAGGAGTCTTACTGTAATCCCAGATTTCTCTATCTGTGCAAACCAAACCATGTGATATTGAAACATACATAGGTGCCGACTCCATGAGTGCTCCAGGGCTGGAACACCCATGGAAAAAAATTAGTGGGTGCTTAGCACCCGCCAGCAGTCAAGCTCTCCCTCTTCCCCCCAGCACCTCCCGGCCACTGGGGCCCTGCTAATCAACTCCTCCCCCTCCCTCCCAGCGCCTCCTGCATGCTGTGGAACAGCTGGGAGGGAGGGGTGGGGCATGCTTGGAGGAGGGGGCAGGAAGAGGCAGGTCCAGGCTAGGAACTTGGGGAAGAGGGGAGTGGGAGCAGGGATGGGAAGAGTGGGGGCAGGGGTGGGGCTCGGAGGAAATGGGGCAGGCTTAAGGTCGTGGGGGTCGAACACCACCTGGGTAGAGAG
Organism: Mauremys mutica; assembly: GCF_020497125.1. Lineage (NCBI taxonomy): Eukaryota > Metazoa > Chordata > Testudines > Geoemydidae > Mauremys > Mauremys mutica. Next base: position 27,015,609 of record NC_059079.1, read on the forward strand.
GAAGTTGGTTCCTATGGAAGCATATACAGTAAACTTTACACTAGCTTGATAGCCCCCAACCCCTTGTTCCGGGGGACCTCTACAAGTGCAGATTTGGTAGCATTCTCTGAGCCAGCCCTGTTATGTTAGGAGTCCTATTGACTTTACTGGGACCACTCCCAGGAATGAGATGCTGTCAATGTTTGGCCATTGTTTTGGTGACAAGTGTGGTTTTCCATTATGTCATATTAAAGAATTAGAAAGCCCAGGTCTATAGGTGATAAAGTATAGCTCTATCTTCAGTATTTATATGGCCTCCGTCACTGCAGTATCTGAGCACCTCACAATCTTTAATGTAATCATCCTTACAACACACTGATGAGGTACAGAAGTGCCATTATCTCCATTTTACAGCTAGGGGACTAAGGCACAGCAAAACTAAGTGATTTGCCCAAGGTCACACAGGAGGTCTTTGGCAGAGGAGAAAACTGAATTTGCCATGACCCAGGCTAGCACTCTAACCACTGGACCATCCTTCCTCTGGTGTGTATGTCAAGTTAATGGAAACATAAGTGTCCAGTATAAGCCTGTCAATTTCACTGGGCTCATTCCACAGTTGGATTTTGTCCCTACTTGTTAGTCTAATTTACTAAATGGTGGCAATGTTCACTCCTTCCCCAGCAAACCTTGTGTTTGGCACTAGGTCACCCTATACTGTTGCATATGTGGTGCTCCACCAGCATATATGAAAAAGAGTTGTTTTAAATTGTAGCAATTCATTCACCTAGGAGAGGGCAGGATCTGCCCATCTGTGCATTGGAGGGTCCCCTGGAAGAATAACTGACACATTTCTAGTGCCCAAGAGGAGGATGGGGGGAGTCAGGTCTGTACTCGCTCTCTCGTGTAGAATTCATTACCATAGTGCCCCTGCCTGTCATTGTGTAGCTGGTGGGAAGGAGCAAGCTGAGCGAGGTGGGGCAGAGCCAGAAGATCTGAGTCTATGTGGCTACTTGATTACACCCTACCCCTACCTTTGAGGAAGACATGCTAAGGGTACAGTGGCGACTAAAGTCTTGGGCTATTGCAGCAGCTGCAGAGCAGCTCCACAGCCACTTCAAGGAGTGAGGGAAGGGAGAATTCCTTCCCTCCTGCCTCTCTCTCATAGTTATCAGCCCAGAGTTTGGAACATTTGAATAGCATTGCCTCTTGCAGTATGGAATATGACAGCCACGTAGGTTAATTGGAGTTAACCAGAATCAATGTTAATGTGCAGTTACTCTTATTAGCATCATAGATTTAAAAGGAAATATGTTTATTTAATGGCTAGTCCTCTTAATTAGCTTTTCCACACATCTGGTAGTGGCCCATTTTCAAGATGTCTGTTTCAAATGACAAGGATTGGCAATGACTAATTGCTACCTTTTTTAAAAAAACAGTTATTTTTTCCTAAATAGTCCTTGTGTTTTTACAAAATGCTTTCTGCTTCTGTATTATTTAGGTGGTTCAAACTTTATCTATGCAGTGCTGTTCTAGCAGTGTCAGTCCCAGGATTAATTAGAGACACAAGGTGAGTGAAGTAATATATTTTATTGGTCCAACTTCTGTTGGTGAGAGAGACAAGCTTTGAGACCTGTGTTGCTCAAACTTCGTCTCTCTCACCAACAGAAATTGGTCCAATAAAAGATCTCTCACCCACCTTGTCTCTCAGACTTTGTGTTTATTTTTTATAGGCAACATGAAGGGGACAGAAATAATGGTGGCTCTAAGAGAGCTTTGAATCATTTTTTCGGCACTGAGTAATGCAGTGTGCCACAGTAAGGCTAACTAAGAGCCCGATTCTGACACCTTCATTCTGATCCTATAACAAAGGTCCTTGGTTCAAACCTTACATTGTCATCTTTGGAAAATCTGGTGTAGATTTAGGGTACTGTAGGGCCCCTTATTCTGTAGGCCAACCTACAGACCATAATTAAAAATGTAATTAGTATCTTTCCACATAAGCAGTTTGATGCCCCGTGGCTATAATTACAAATTACATAAAGTAATGAAATGAAACCCTAACTACTAGCACACATTATCCTAAGCGATCATGGGACAGGAGTAGAGAAAGAAGAACACTGCCATGTATCGCTTATAAGGTGCTTAAGGTCCACTCAGTGATGAGCATGAAATAAAAAAGATATTTATTAAGATTAGAGGGTGGCACTCTCTTTTTAAAAAAGTGCTTGTACAGTGCCTGGCACAATGGGGCATCAATTCCTGATTAGGGCCGTTAGGCATCACCAAGATATCAATACCTTAGAATAGAATAGAACATTCCCTTACTGTACTGCTGACTACAGTACTTCCAATACTCCATTCGGTTCATCGGCATGGCCTGGCTCCTGCCTCCCATGCCTCCAGGACTTGTATGGTGCAATAGATCTAAATTTCTTTGAGTCAATACTGAGGGCTCAAGTGACAAATAATATTCCCCTTCCCTATCACTCTTCTAAACCACAGGATTGAACAAGTGAACCATTAGTCATTTAATGATCTTCTCCTTTGTGTGGCCAGGCTGAGAGCAGTTACACATTTATACATATTTTATGCACATTTATAGGCTGTATTTTACAGTGCTGTATTTCGTTCCACTACAGTTTTCCATCCTATGGCTCTTTTATTATGGCATTAATTATGTATTGTTTTCACTTTATCTTGCAACATTATTTACATTATTTTCTTAGTTGTGCTTTATACTGTGTATACAATTAAAAAGTAGTTGTGAGGGCAGGGTTATCCTGATACCTCTCACTAGCCAAGTTGGCTTCATATGTGCACACAGAGTTAGAATCTCCTTAGGTATGGAGTAGAGAACAAGATCAGTGGACACACGTAGAAACAACATATTGTACAAATAAAGTGGGTTGTGTCGCTGACAAAGGTACAGTGCTTATTTTCTTGTTATTTTATTTCTGAACACATTCTTGAATTATAGTAAATAATTAACACAGTAATCCAAAAGAACCTACATCAGTATACTATGAAAGGGGAATACCAGCCTGGCTTTGGCTGAGATAAACTATGCTTCTCTAGCCTGTTAGGATTATTTGAAATAGTTAACAAAATAGTGGATAAAGGAGACACAAGGGTTATGATATATTTAGACTTTCAAAGGGCTTTTGATAAAGATGCTCACAAGAGACTATTAAGGAAATTTAGTAACCACAGTGTGAGAGGTAAATTCCTGTAATGATTAAAAGCTGGTTAATAGGCAGGAAGCAAGGAGTATGAATAAATAGCTGATTCTCAACATTGAAAAGATTAATAGTAGGATACGCTAGGGATCAGTAGTAAGACCAACATTGTATAAGATATTTATTTACAACTAGATACAGGCCAAAACCAAATCTGCAGGTCTGAATACCTCTGAACGCTGGGAGGTTTATAAGAAGGAGTTTAAGCCAGAATTTTGTGACTCAGACTCTTTACTATTAACATAGAAGAGGTGGTTAATAGCGATCGGCCAAAATTTGGTGAGAACAAATTATTTAGGTGAGAACAAATTATTTGAGACTAGAGAAGATTGTGAGGAACTTCTCAGGAACCTAATAAAATTGGGCTGGGAAACAAACTAATTAGCTGATGAATTCTGTCCTAGAAGTGGCTCTATTTCTATGTATTTTGTAAAGGGCTTTTATCTTCCAGGAGGGTATTTACCAAGGATAAGCTCAATATATTATGCATACGGTATTATGAAACTATGAGAGAAGCTAGAATTACTTCATTGTAGATTTATTAATGCTGTTGTCTTCACATGTTAGCTGGAATTTAAGAGTTGCAAAATGGACAGAAGTGTTGGAGCTGTCACCTGAAGAAGAGCTCTTTGTAAGCTTGAAAGCATGTCTCTTTCACCATCAGACGCTGGTCCAATAAAATCTATTACCTCATACACATCTATCCATTGGCAGTTTAAATTCATGTGTGGGGTACAGAGAAGCAGCCTGTATTTACACTGTGTCTCTGCACTTTCAGGTACAGCCCAGAGGCATTAACTCTATAATCTATAATTAAAAATGGATCCTCCTCTCTCTGATGATTGTGTCTGAGATGAGAGGCAAGATATATCTCAGATGAAGCCATATATGATTCATTAGTTGTCCAGCACTCTCATTCAGTAGTTTTATCGCTGAAACCCATCACCATATAGGCAGAGCTGGAAGGATTTGATTTTTATCAGTAAATGTCGGTAAACTTCAATTTCACCATACACATACAAACAGATTAAAAATATCTCCATTGATGATAATAAACAAAAGTTAGAGATAGGTAAAGAAAAATGCTGCTTGAGAACTGAGAGAGTTTGATTTAAGGATATTTACTTTGATACGTGATGGTGATAATTTGTGTTTAAACAGTAATAAAGCTTTGTCTTTTTGAATCTATAAATCCACTGTAACTAAATAATTTTCTGATTCCCTCCACTAACTGTCTTACCTCTCCCTAATTTCCTCAAACTGTGCAAAATTAAATAGATAAAAATACTTTAAAAAATGCTTAAAACCCATAATTTTGCACAACTGACCATTTACACTGACAAAAATATAAAAATGCTTAAAAATTAACATCTACTACCCATTGAAATGATAAAAAAATAAAAATCAAATTCTGCCAAGTCTACATATCCGGTACACTGGAAGATGTATTCAAGTCTGTAACATTTCTGAGACAAACAGAATCACAGGGGCAAACCCCATTCCCTCCTCTGCAGTTACAGAGGGCCACTGAGTAGCGGGCGCTGTCCTGGGTTCTTTGTTCAGTATCCTCCTCTGGCTCCCTGCTTCTGACCTTCATTCCCATCCCTGGTTTTTTTCCATTTGTTGCCCCCTGAACTTACTTGAGCCCTGAGTTTAGTAGCTCCTCCTCTTGTGCCTGCCTGGCCCCAGAATTCCATAGGTGCAGAGGGCCCTTTGGCAGTAGGATTAGTATTGCCATGTGATTTAACAGCATTATTTTGGGCAGGGGGTCAGAGGGCTTGGAAGTAGAAAGGGATGTAGTCCCCTGTCCTGGGCAACATGTAGCTCTGCTCCTGTGAGCACAGTGGGTGGCACCATCCAAACAGAGTGGAAGGGGCAAAGCATTAGCTGGCTGTGCAAACTGCCATTGACTGGATCCTTTCACCTTCCCCCTATTCATGGTGGGGCGAGGGACTGTATAACAATGCACAGAAACTGCTTCAATCGTTAAGCTGAACACACCTCCACACTCATGAACATCTGCCCAAACAAGCTACTTAGCTGCTGGGGCAAATCCGAAACACAGCAAAGTGACTTCGTTTTGTGATCTTTTAAATTAAGTGTGCTAATCAAGATACTCACAAGCGTTTTTGCAATGTAAGATAGGCACTGTAGGGAAGAATGGTGGAAAAGAGTGTTGCCGGATGCAGAGGTGCCACTTTTTGAATCTGAAAAGCTGCCCTTCAAACTGTACGTGAGGGCTGCTCTGCAAGGCAGCAATTGTTCCCCAGAAAATGGGAGTGAATCTACACAAGCCATTACAGCTTCAAACTGAAGAGCAACTAGATAAGCTAAGTGTGAAAGAGCTCTTAGTCATTTGTGTGCGCACTTGGGTATTCACAATAAAATAGATGGAAAACGTCGCCTGTTGCTCTGTGAATGTATTAATCATCACCTGGACCAAACAGGCCTAGCTCAGTTAATTTAATGTATAAAACATGACTGGGTACAATGGAGTCTTAGTCAAAAGATCTAGTCCCTGTATATTCCAAAATCACATTTGTTTACTTGCAGGACAAAACCACATTTTTACAGCTTTTTTTACTCTTGTTTGACCCGCAGAGCAAACACAGCAGAGAGAGCACGACCTGGGGATTTATTCTTTCTTGTGCAACAATAGATTTTTTTAAATGAAATTCCAATCCATTACACCTGTGCAACCCACCTAAAGCACTGAGGTTACACATTGTCACTGGGGGCATAAACTGAAGACAATATGGTTGCACAGGTGTAAATGAGAGCATAATTTAGCCCATGGAAATGTTGTTATTAATAATGATGATTCGTGAAAAGGAAAGAAACTAGCTTTACTCAGATTGCAAGTAGAGTGTGCAGACTGTCAGCTAGAAAAAAACAGGTTTTCATCTGTAAACAATGGGTCTGAAATCATTACCACACAATAACATTGCATCATTGGCATTACAATTCAGCATCAAATCACACTTTAATTTCAGTGGCCATTCCATGGTCCAAGGTACAAAGGAGCAATAATCTTGTCCTAAGTGTGCAGCTGAGGATTCACTCAAAATAGGGAAAGCCCTGGCTGCCACAGAGCTACTGCCCCACCTCCTTAAATAGAATAGGCTACACTCTGCCCCCGGTAAGAACCAATCAGCTCCAATCACATGGCACCAGTCTATCCTTTTTATAGCCTTAATTCCGCAGTGTAATGGACAAAATCAGCTGCCAATCCTAGATTCATCTCAGTGTTCCTAATAATAGTTAATTAAGTGCAAATTAAAATGGTAATTGAAATCAGTTTAAATAATTGTTGCAATGCATTTAGGAAAAATTTGTTTCATCATAAAGAAAAAGGCTATTTTATGCAGAAAATATATAACAATTAACCAAAACAGTCCCTCATTTTATTTAATGGAACTCTCTTGAGATGAAGCATTAAGTTCTGACAATGTGTCACAATAGTCAAGACTCTAGAGAAATGAGACTTCAGGCCTGATCACCTTGGTGAGTTCCTTTATGAACCATACTAAATATAACACAAGTTCTGAGACAGTCGAAAGGTTAAAAGATAAGAAGCAGCATCTTACAATTCTTGATTGATTGTATGGGAGTGAGCTAATTTATGGTGAAATTCTGATTTCTCTCCTCACTTTCTGTCCCCAGTGTTATGTTATTGTAACATACCTTTTTAAATGTCATGGCTGCATCCTGAGCTGTCTAAGGTCTGTTACTAATTGAGAGTCACTCACATAAATCTCTGGAGGGATGACATTCCTTTCATAGGGGAGAGCAGTGGGGTAGAAGCCAAGGAGTCATGCTCTCTCTAATTTTGCTTTGTATTTTAAATTACTGCTTAGATCAATTGATGCTCTCATCTATTATTAAGGACTTAATGTATCCTCTTCTCTCTGGTAAGGTAAGATGCAAGAGATTCTCAGCAGAAGGTGTGTTATTCAACAGTTCTCATTCACTAAAGATTTACTGATGAAAGAAACTTGACAGCACATTATCTGATGTAGTGCAAGGTATTCTATTTAGGTTTGTAATCCATACAGCCAATTGTTAGGATAGTGTGTGTGTTTGTTTTGCATTATGGATTGTTGTTGCATTTTCCAACTATGATCATTTTTAACCTCTTTCCTTGGCACATGAACCTCACTTCTTCCAATATACATGCTGAGTACACTACACTGTGACAAATGATCTATATTTAAAAAAAAAGACTCCGTGGTTCAAGTTGGATAAATATTGTACAGTTTAGATGTTTTTCAGACCTCTTCATCGGCAAATTTGGTCAGGTATGTAGCAAGGTAATCTCTTCATATTTATTGTTCTTCCTGTTTCTGGTTCACATTGGACATATCACAAAAGAAATTTTCTTGAGGAGTTTTAACACTTTTGCATTTGGTCTTTTCCATGAGAAAAGAACTTAGGTTAGGGTCTGAGTCAGTTATTTTAAGTCCAGTCCTTAAATCTTTACTCTTGCAAAACTCATTGGCTTCAATGGGAATTTTGTTTGAGAGAGAACTGAGTACTAAGGACTTCAGGATGGGGCCTTTTATCTCAGCTGGCTTACCTAACCCAGCGTTGTCATCTCTTGTGATATTTCATGTTTTTCTTAAAGCTCCAACTCCTGGATTCATGCATCTCAGCATTTTTTTTTTAAAAGTAAATTTCTAACTTTGATAGTTGTGAAGAAAAGTATAAAATGTGACTCACATGCACCCTAAAGGCTCAGAAGCCAGAAGATGAATAAAATGAGCCCAACATTTATTATTTTAAAAAACTCCTATGATTGTTTTTTCCCCCCAGTCTCGCTAATGAATTTTGAATGCTTGTGGTTGACAATACTGGTAGTCTTAATGTCATTCATTTTCACATATTACAGCAGAGAGTCACAGCACACTGTGGAGTATCAGAGGGGTAGCCGTGTTAGTCTGGATCTGTAAAAGCAGCAAAGAGTCCTGTGGCACCTTATAGACTAACAGACGTTTTGGAGCATGAGCTTTCGTGAGTGAATACGATGAAGTGGGTATTCACCCACGAAAGCTCATGCTCCAAAACGTCTTTTAGTCTATAAGGTGCCACAGGACTCTTTGCTGCTTTTACAGCACACCGTGGAAGGGCTTATGTACTGTATGCTAAACTTGGCTTAATGTTGCCATACATCCTTGAGAATAATAACCTCAAGGCTATACTTCAGACAATTTTTGCACAAGTGCAACAAAAGATTGAAGATATCTTCCTCAGCCCCTTCTTTTCAGTGAAGAGTCATAACTGCAATCCCCATAGCCAATGTTCCCCAATAGGATGCAATCCAACCCAAAAGATGGGGTGGGGGCATTTCTCTGGCCACACCAACTAAAAGAGTTGGCCAACTATGGAGAAGAGTACACATTACACACATCCAAGAGGTGGAACTGTTAGCAAACTCTCCGAGCAAATCAGGAGCACCAGGAGGGATTCTATCTACCTGAGTCACAATGCCCTGCTGAGGTGCTATAACTCTGTACTGCCTCCAACTCTCGGTAATAATTAACTACCAAAATCTGTCTCAGTGTAAAACTAATCAATATTATACATAAGAAAAAAAGCCTATGAAACAGAACACATTTTCTTAGGAATAAAAGATGTAAAAATAGTACCTATGTTGCCCATGTGATTTATTGGTACTCTGTATCTTTAAGATAACACAAGTACACTGTGTTCTACTTGATAGCACATTTTTTTCATGAATAGTTGAGTACAAACAGGCTCATAAAGCTTGCTTAAAGTTTCAGTGCATAAGTTATTGCCAGTGTTGTCTTGGGGCTGCATTAACTTATACACCTAATTTTTCTTCTTTTTTATTTTTTTAATTACTTGATTTTCTAACATATAAACATTTAGCATCTCCTTGTTTGGCTGACATAGTCCCCTTTTGGGGTTTCACTCGTGACGGGGGGGAACAGAGTGATGAGTTATAATTTGATGAAGGTAGTTATCGTAGTGGCAACAGAGAAAAAGCATATTTGCAAAATGCCAGAGGTGAAAGAATAGGATACACATGATTAAAGTTGCCATAAAATCAAAGCTGTCAAAGCAACAATAGCAATAAAAGAGAAATATTCAAGCAATGGCAATGTCCCCAAACATCCAATGGTGCCATGAAGCATATTACTGAGGAAAGTCCATTAGGAATATAGCAGCATTTTTTTCCCATTGACTATGAAAACATGTGCTGAACTATAAACGTTGCCTGCCCTAGGAATTTCAGCTGGGGACTGCAACCTTATAATACAATTCAAAGTGCAAATACTTATAGTTGTTTGTAAAAGGAGCTAAAGAAAGAAAAGGTGGGGGTGAGGGAAAGAAGTGTGACAAGATGACCAAAGGGCTAAGGATGGCTGACTGAGCAACTGTAACAGAGCACAGGAAATTGTGCTGTCAGAAGCAGCTATACATTGTCCTTAATATGAATGAATGGTAACATCTTGGAGCCAGCAGTACTGTACAATAACCCATTTCCTAATCTATGAACCATAAAGCAAGTAGGGTGAAGGGAATCCAGGCCTACAGTTTAAAAAATGACTAGTGACTTTGGATACCCCAGGAACATTGGGGGCATCCAAACAGAGTTACCATAAAGCAGACCGATTTTTAGAAGATTTAATGCTTTCAGAAAAATCTGGCCCTTTACAGTGTTTCAAGTTGGCTACCCAAAAGTTAAGGCACTGAAAATCACTAGTCCCTTTTGAAAGTTTAGCCCCATGCGATTGCCATGTCTAGCCATGTTGCATAGGAAGCTAGTGTGATAGTTCATCTTAATTCCTTTAGAAGCTGAACTCCAAGATCCAGTCCTTCCCATACTGCTTAGCCATTGTGACTCAACTCTGATCCAGAAGAATCATTTGCAGGCGTGAGGGCATACTTCATCATATCTTTTTAATTCTTGATTAATTCGTATTCAGTGGTGGTAGTGGTTATTGTGATATGGACCTCTATCTACTAGGAACTGGACTGTAATTTTATAGTTCCGCGGAGAGAGGAACTGCAGAGAATAGCAAAGGAGGAGAACAATAACAGGAAGCAAAAGAAATAACAAGAAATGGTGAAAGATTTAAATCAGGAGAGGGAGAAAGCAAGTGGAAGAGCCACCTAATATAAAGAGGATTTGTGAGAGAGAAAGAATATGAGAGAGGAGAAATATGTATTGAGAGAGAAAAAGAAGATAAAGAGAAAGAAAAGTAGAGTTCAGAAAAAAGAAAAAAGACAAGATGTTAAAAACGGGAATAAATCTGTAAACTTGGGCGTCATACACTATGACTGGAGAATTGCTAATATAGTATTTATTTTTAAGAAAGGGAAAAATGTGATCTGGAAAACTACAGGCCTGTTAGTTTGACTGCAATTGTACGCAAGGTATTGGAACAAATTTTGAAAGAGGAAGTAGTTAAGGACATACAGGTAAACAATAATTGGGATAAAATACAACATGGTTTTACAAAAGGTAGATCATGCCAGACCAACCAGATCTCTTTCTTTAAGAAAACCATTTTTTTTAGACAAAGGAAATGCAGTGGATCTAATCTACCCGGATTTCAATAGCGCATTTGATACAGTTCCAAATTACTAGCTGAATTACAGAAATTGGAGTTCATATGAGAATTGAAAGGTGGATAAGGAACTGATTAAAGGGGAGACTACAATGAGTCATACTGAAAGATGAACTGTCACGCTGGAGGGAGGTTACTAGTGGAGTTCAGGGATCAGTCTTGGGACCAATCTGGTTTAACATTTTCATTAATGAACTTGCCACAAAAAGTGGGAGTGTGCTAATAAAATTTGCGCATGACCCAAAGTTGGGAGGTACTGCCAATATCATACAAGAAGATATGGAGGATCTTGAAAACCGGAGTAACAGAAATGGAACAAAATTTAATAGTGCAAAGTGCAAGGTCATGCACCTGGGTATTAACAACAAGAATTTTTGCTATAAGCTGAGGATGTATCAGTTGGATGACAGAGGAGAAGAAAGACCAGAGTGTACTGGATGACTATGAGGCGCCAATGTGATGTGACTATGAAAACAGCTAATGCAATCGTAGGATGCATTGGGTGAGATATTTCCAGTAAAGATAGGGAAGTGTTAGTACCATTATACAAGACTCAGCTAGGATATTGTGCACAATTCTGGTTTCCCATGTTTAAGAAAGATGAATTCAAACTGAAACAGGTGCAGAGAAAGGCTACTAGAATGATCAGAGGAACAGAACACCTACCTTATGAGAGGAGACTCAAAGAGTTTGGCTTGTTTAACCTAACCAAAAGAAGGCTGAGGGGAAATATGATTGCTCTTTATAAATATATCAGAGGGATAAATACCAGGGAGGGAGATGAGTTATTTAAGTTAAGTGCCAATGTTAAAACAAGAACAAATGGATCTAAACTGGCCATCAACAAGCTTAGGCCTGAAATTAGATGAAGGTTTCTAACAATCAGAGAAGTGAAGTTCTGGAACAGCCTTCCAAAGGGAGCAAAGGAGACAAAAACCTAATTGGCTTCAAGACTGAACTTGATAAGTTTATGGAGGGGGTTGTATGATGAGACTGCGTACAGTGACATGTGGCCCATCTGCTACTGCTACTCCAATGGCTGGAGATGGGAACACAAGATTGGGAAGACTCCGATCTACAGTAACTCCTCACTTAAAATCATCCCGGTTAATGTTGTTTCGTTGTTATGTTGCTGATCAATTAGAGAACATGCTCATTTAAAATTGAGCAATGCTCACTTCTAACGTCATTTGGCAGCCGCCTGCTTTGTCCACTGCTTGCAGAAAGAGCAGCCCATTGCAGCTAGCTGGTGGGGGCTTGTAACCAGGGTAGACTGGCAGCCCTCCTATCAGCTCCCACTTTAAGTTCCCTGTGCTGCAGCTGCCCAACAGGCTATTAATTGCTGGCAGTTCAGCTGTCCCTCCCCCCACTGCCATGTGCCTTGGAGCTGCTCCCTGAGATTCCTGCTTGCTATGCAGGATGGGAAGGGGGGGACTAATGTCAGGGTGTCCCCCTCCTCCCCTGCTCCTGAACCCCACTTACCCCTTCTCCATATAGAGCCGGGAGGGGACATGGACGGCGCTTGGGGGCAGCAGATGCTGTCTCAACTTCCTGATCTACTTAAAAAGACAATGCACTTAAGAGTGGGTCAGCTTCCTTAAAGGGGCAGTGTGCATCTCTCTCTCTCTCTCTCTCCCTCCCACACAAGGTGTGTGTCTGTCTCTGTCTGCTATGCTGTCTCCCCTCCTCTTGTTTGTTCTGCCTTGTGTGAGAGGCTACATTAACAACAATGTGTTAATACTTGAGGGCTCAGCCCAGTGCTAGTTCATCATTTAGCAGCAAGGCATTCCCTGGGAAATATTCCACCCTCTTACTTCACCACCTCAACCAAACTTCATAATCATCATAGCTATGAACAGTATTAAATTGTTTGTTTAAAACATATACCGTGTGTATATCTATATAATATATATTTTTTTGTTTGGTGAAATTTTTTTCCCTGGAACCCAAACCCCCCTATTTACATTAAGTCTTATGGGGGAAATTGGATTCGCTTAACATCGTTTCGCTTAAAGTCACATTTTTCAGGAACATAACTACAATGTTAAGCGAGGAGTTACTGTACTACAGAGAAGTCTATCCCAGGTGCCTGGCTGGTGGGTCTTGCCAACATGCTGATGGTCTAACTGACCGTCATATTTGGGGTCGGGAAGGAATCTTCCCCTGGGTCAGACTGCCAGAGACCCTGGGGTTTTTTCACCTTCCCCCGCAGTATGGGGCATGGGTCACCTGCAGGTTCAAACTAGAGTAAATGGTGGATTCTCTGTAACTTGAAGTCTTAAAATCTATTACAGGAGTGGGTGGGTGAGGTTCTGTGGCTTGCAATGTGCAGGAAGTCAGACAGATGATCATGACGGTTCCTTCTGGCCTTAAAAGTTTATGAGTGAGTTGTCAGTCTGGAGGGAAAAAAACCCACCATGGGTTTCCGCCTTCATTTCAGCATTTGCTTTCTAGTTTAAGACCAGATTGCCATCTTTACTCACAAGAAGCAGCACCTTACTTCACCAACAATCCCATTGATTTCAAGAGGATTATTTATCAAGTAAAGTACTATTCAGCGTGAACTGAGGGTGGCAGATTCTCATCCTTATTTTTAAATGTTGCAATTATGACCAAAAAATGCTCCCTCATCAGTTATACAATTTCATAGTAAGCCTCGTTAAAAATAACAGAACTATAAAGAACTAGAGCTGTAAGAAACACTTGCAATACAACCCCAAATCATGTGAAACTCACCAGGTTTCAAGTTTTGTTACAAACATGGAACTCGGATTAGATTTGTGAAAAGTTTGCTGGGGTGTTCAAACATTTCAGCTCCATCTCTACCAAGTGTATGGAGTCTGTATCGAAGCCATGTAATGTTTATACATTTTTTAGGTGAAAGCAGGTAAAGCTGGGTTTTGACTGAGATTTGCTTTGAGGTTTTGAAATTCAAAAGCTAATTTCAGAAGTGCAAACACGCATGGGTCAAAACATTCATCATGTGTTCGACTGCTGTTTGCGACCATGCTGATAAAGCACTTTTATACCAAGTGAAAAACAAAACAAAATATTTGTAATTTTTTAGGAGTTTTTGGTCATATTTACTAAGACACTGGTGTTTAAAGATAGGCTTTCCTATCTCACAACCCACTTTATCCTGTAATAAAAGCAAAGGGCAAATGGCAGCAGCTCAGGTCAGCGTTAACCCATTTTGTCCTGATCACCAATCTGCAAGCACGCCATCAGAGAGCTTCCTGGGTTTGCAATGGAGGGTGAAGTGACCAAGCCTTTTGCAAATCCATCTGCTTCCAGGTAACTGCCAGGGTGGGCAGTAAAGTTTTCCTACAGTACACCACAGCCTAGAGTGGCCATATTTTGGGTATAATTTGGTATAAATTGGGTGGGGGTGGGAAATGCTAGGGACTCTAGGATATGGTTACTTTGACTTAAGTCTGATCATTGCAGTGTGGATGCCAGATCCCTAGGTTTGAGCACTGGTCAGAAAATTCTTAACCTAGGTTACAATACAGTGTAGATGCTCAAGCACAGGGTTCCCTAACATGGGCTTACATTGTAGTGTAGACATACCCATAGAAATAAATACACCGTAAACCAATGATGTACCTGAGATACATCTGTGATATTTTCATTTTCTGAACAGATGGTCTAAACCAGGGGTTCTCAAACTGGGGGTCAGGACCCCTCAGGGGATCGCAAGGTTATTATATGGGGGGGGGTCATGAGCTGTCAGCCTCCACCTCAAACCCCGCTTTGCATCCAGCATTTATAATGGTGTTAAATATATAAAAAAGTGTTTTTAATTTATAAGGGCAGTTTGCACTCAGAGGCTTGCTATGTGAAAGGGGTCACCAGTACAAAAGTTTGAGAACCTCTGGTCTAAACTCCCTCATAGATTTCCACCACAACTTCAACAACCACTACCCATCCATCCAAACTTTCCCTAGCACACTCCCATACCAGCATCAACTTCCTAGACACCATAATCAGGTTCAACAATAGAACCCTACTGACAACCATATACCAGAAACCCACAGATTACCACACTTACTCTTGCACATCCAGTAACTACCCGAAACATACCAAAAAATCTGTTATCTACAGGGTGGCACTCAGATAACACAGAATACATTCCAAGAAGAAAGTCCCGGATCATAGAATATCAGGGTTGGAAGGGACCTCAGGAGGTCATCTAGTCCAACCCCCTGCTCAAAGCAGGACCAACCACAGTTAAATCATCCCAGATACAGACCTTAACACCACCTTTACCAAACAAGGACACTTCACCATAGACACCTTCTTGTCAACTGTTGGGAATGGGCCACATCTACCCCTTACTGGAATTGGCCTCGTTAGCACTGACCCCCCACTTGCTAAGGCAACTCCCATCTTTTCATGTGCTGTATATTTATACCTGCCTACTCTATTTTTCACTCCATGCATCTGATGAAGTGGGTTATAGTCCACGAAAGCTTATGTCCAAATAAATTTGTTAGTCTCCAAGGTGCCACAAGGACTCCTCATTGTTTTCACCAGAGAAGTAGAGCACATCATGGAACAGGGCACCCAAATACTCTGTATGGGTTCCAGTGTGGGGTGATAGGTAACAACTAGGGGCATGTAGTCAGAGGGTTATTTTTCTGTGAGACTAAGTATGAACAATGCAGGAAACCAGTTTACTGTACTTATTCTTATACTTATGTATATTATTTTTTCTATAATTTCAATTATATTTGTATTAACTAAAGTCCATAAATTTTCTGTGTGCTTCACCCATCTCATCTTCTTAATTAACTCTAAGTAGCCACCTGGAAAAGAACCTATTTGTGACAAGTGCACTTTGCACCCCAAACCCCAGACTATGCCATCAAGCACAAGGTTGAAACTTCACTGCAGAAAATCAAGGAGAGAGCTGGGCTGCAGATGGAATAAAACCTTAGCCAATAACAGTAAAAGGATACAGAAAATGGTCAGTTAATAAAACTGCCGTGGGAATGAATAGTCAGTTCTTTCAAGTTTCTCCTGCTCTGATGCTGAAATTTTCAAAGCTACATAGGGGATTTTGATTCCTAATTCCAAATAATTTTAATGGGAATTGGGCATCCAAATCCTTTAGGCAGCTTTGAATATCTCTGCCTGAAAACCCTGTTTTGTCTAAACAGAACCATGATAGATGCCAAACATGAAGTTTCTTATGCAAATTTTGTTTATTTTGCAACCATTTCTCCTGAATATGGAGGAAACCAAAGCAACAAAATATTGCACACAACATACAGCATCTTTTGATGTAGAACTAGCACTTTATGTCCATATCAGTTCAAGATATTACCTGATTCTTTCTTTATGTTCTTTTTTACTGTCTCCTCCTTATGTGTCCTTGACACTAATAGCTTGATTTGGACAATGAGATAATAGTTCCTTTATTTTGATGTAGCCTTTGTGTTTCTTGCCATCTGCTTAAATATAACTTTTTTTTTGTTTTCATTTTCCCTTGAAAGCAAGGACTGGTACTTGCTAACAAACTTCAAAAGCTGTTTGATGCCAATGAAATGCTTATCACTTACCTTCTATGTTCATCATTATTGTTCCCTTTTCAAACTCATTGCTACCTCATTCATCAGAACAGTGTGATATATAAACCAGGAAATTAAATGAAACCTTTAACTTCCTACACACTGATCTTAAAAAGAAAAAAAAAGTTACTCTTACAAAACAAAACAAAAAAACAAACAGAATGTGGTCCTGGCCCCCATGCTTCATATGAGTACCAGACTTGGTCCCCAGTCCCTGATTTTGTAAGAAGAGAAAACATCTGGTTACAGGATAAATAGGGTGACCATATTTTCCCAAAGGGAAAGTGGGACACTCCACAGGCCGGCCTTAGGCCCCCTTCTCCTCCCAATGGGGCCGGCCCAAGCCCCCTGCCACCCGCGCAAGGTCCACCTAGGGGCACAGGGTCCCTAGTGGGGCTGGCGTTGCCGCTCACCCACCCCTGCACATTCCTCAGCACCTTGCTAGGGGGTTGCACACCACTTTTTTTTTGGCAAAACTGTGCTTTTGTCCTGTTTGTTCTTGCCAACTGATGATCAGTTGGCAAGAACAAATGGGACAAAAGCACAGTTTTGCCAAAAAAGTTGGGATGGCTGGGACAGGGCTTAAAAAAAAAAAAAGGATTTTCTTGGCTGAAATGGGTCATATAGTCACCCTAAGGATAAACTTAAAGCAAGGCTTTTGTCTGAAAGGACAGACTTACATATGGAAAGTGATGAAGGTGGGGGTAGGGGAGGAAAAGAAGAATGGACAGACCTGTGCAAGCCACAAACCTTTTACAATGAAACCTGAAAGTTACCTGGTTTCAAGTTTTGCCACATACAAAAACCTCTCCAGGTTCACCGAGGTTTATAAAGCTTTTGAGTCAACCTTGGTAAAATTTTGCAGAATCCCCTCCTACAATATCAGTTTCAGGAAAAGACCTATGGTGACGCAAAATCAAGCAAAACTAGGTGGTGGTTCCAGCATTGTGTCAACTTGACTTTTGGGTTCTTTCAAATTTAAAAATTAAAACAAAACACAGAGTCTAAAACAACGTGATCTGTAACAAAGAGACAAGAAATAGTGTCTTTTAGCTCAGATGAAAAGTGAAACATATATATGTATATATTCTTTTCAAAGTGAAGCCAGTATTATCTTTTAGATTAAAGAATATTTCTCAGGAATAGATGCAGCGTATATCCTTAGGTATTCATAAGCAGTCACTTATCCAATAGTACCAATAAGGAAGACTAGAATTTAGCTGCAAAAGAATTATACTACAGAATACTAGCTTTCGGTACCATAAAATGGAAATTTGTGATATCCATTATCTACCAAAACATAAAGAAGATATTTCTAAGATGAGAGCATAAGATACATAGTGTTACATAAAACACGTCAAATTGGTAAGCTACCCAGTAATTCTAATGTAACACACAGCCTTAAGTATGACGGCAAACTTTTACCAGAGTCCATTCTTACTGTAATACTTAATCCTCAAAGGCAGGGCAGTGTTTATAATGTGGGATTTAATGCTCCTTGTTTGAACAATACAATTTCCTCTACCAGGGCTGCCCAGAGGATTCAGGGGGCCTGGGGTCTTCGGCGGCGAGGGGCCCCCGCCGCTGAATTGCCGCTGAAGACCCGGCACTTTGGCGGCGGGTCCCAGGGCGGAAGGACCCCCTCCCACGGGTCTTTGGGGCACTTCGGCGGCGGGTCCCAGAGCGGAAGGACCCCCGCCCCTGCCGCCGAATTGCCGCCGAAGACCTGGAGCGGAAGAAGCTCCAGGGGCCCGGGCCCCGCGAGAGTTTTCCAGGGCCCCCGGAGAGAGTGAAGGACCCCACTCCAAGGGCCCCAAAAAACTCTCTTGGGAGCCCCTGCGGGGCCCAGGGCCTGGGGCAAATTGTCCCACTTCCCCCCCCCCCGGGCAGCCCTGTCCTCTACGGTCAGGTGTTTACACTGATAAAGAACTGTATATTCAGGGATCTCCATAGACTCTTGGCCCTGATCAGATTTTAGACTCTACCTTTGTCATTTCCCTCTTGCCCCTCCCCCAGCAACCTTTTGTTTTGCATCTGAAAAGAACAATCTCAGGACAGCAATGAGATGTTTCCAACAGGAAACAATATAACATGCTCCTCTGGGTTTGGGAAGCACCTAGCACCCACCTTTCCAACAGGCAGCATCTTTGTGACAACTTTAGGTCACTGTGAAATCTAATATGCTAAGGATCATTATTAAATCCCATCTGAACACACAGTTATGTGTAGCAATGGAGTCATAGTGCTATCTCTATCTCAGTTTTATCTCTGCAGACTATCTGCATGTACTGATACAGAAACGTCTTCCTCAAGATGCCATAGAGTGACATCAACACCAACCTCTATCTTGCCCCTACCTCTCCTCTGACCAGGCCGTCTAGCAAAGAGAGGCAGGTCAGCTAAGTGAAGTTACCTAGGTTCTCCACTACCTCATAATTGCCCTTTAGAGGCTGAAATGCAATGAGAATCAAAAGAAGCCAGAGTTACAGTGAGAAATGATCATTCTGTTTATATGAAGTGAACTGTGATTTTTTTTCAGGCACTCTCGTCTTGTTTTCATACATACATCTAGTTCAAAATCACCAATGCATGGAAGTTAAACCTCTGTATGACAGAAGGGAATCTGAACTTTAGGCTTGTGGGCCAGATAGTCCTTGCTTGACGTCATTTTAAGGATCACACAATACAGAAATTATAGGTCTTTATTCCCCCGAAATAAAAATAATGTACTTATTCTGAAAATTAATGGTAATTTGTTTTTATTGTACTTTTCAATTATTTTTGCTCCTCTGCACTTCTTGGATCCATTCAGTACTGGAAACAACATGTGAAATATGGGAGAAAGCTGGCATTCCCAGAATCTGAAGCCCATTCAGAAGCAGCAAAATTCTCACAAGCAAACCAGTTCTGGTAAAATCTGGTAAAATCTGGTAAAAAAACCAGTTCTGATAAACATCTGAACTTTAGGGAGCAGTTCCTAAATGCAATGAACTTCTGGATATTGTGACGTTTGCTTGATGCTAACAAAGACACAACTTCAAGCAACTTCCCTTGTCATGAGTTTTCCTTCAACTAGTCTGGATTTCAGGAAAAGTGTCCAATAAGAAAAACATTTGTCACAGTATCCTCAGGATCAGACAAAGTTTGGCCTGTATTAAGACCCTTTGCATGGATCACCCTTCCCCCTGTGAAGAGAAGAGCAGGTTCAGCTACTATCACAATAAAATCATATCTACCCCAGAACCCCTTTCTTTAGAATTGGGGATCCTTTGCTGGAGAGGTGGCAGGGCTGGTAGGAATGGTACTATGGAGATGCCATTTTGCCACACAAAGCCCTTGAGGCTAGGTCAAAGCCTCTGATAGATTGGTGTTTCATCACCCAGGTCCTTGACAAGTGTGTCTGTGGCAACTAAACTAAATAGGGAACACTGAAAACAGCTGTTCACATTAAACCCACTCAGGCTTTTGTGCAATGTATACCAGGTATATAATATTTTTTTAAATCTTAAGAAGTTCTTCAAAGCACCATGGACTAGATCCTCTGCTCAGTACAGCCGAGGACGGGTGGGGCAAAGGTGGTGGTACAGCACCTTTGCGCTCCCCTGCTCCCTGCAGGCTGGCCTCCACACTAATTTAGAACAGCCTCAAATTGGCTCTGAATTACATAAGCTTGTAATGGCCCTCAAGAGACGAATACTGCAGCCAGATATTCCCAGAGTACAGTGTGACCACATGCCCTCATGCCTCCTCATTGGAGATCTAGGAAGGGGAGGTACAAGGTTTACTGCACTGTAGGGTAATCCTTAGTTTATGGTCCCTTTTGCACCACTGGAGCAGCACATTATGTAGGGTGACCAGATGTCCCGATTTTATAGGGACCGTCCCAATTTTTGGGTGTTTTTCCTATATAGGCTCCTATTACTCCCCACCCCCTGTCCCAATTTTTCCCATTTGCTGTCTGGTCACCCTAACATTATGACCATAATTTAGGGCAGAATCTGGGTATTCTGAGTTCACAACTGCACAAAATGAGAAATATAATTCTAAATAGCACCTGATCTCCACAGATTTGGTGTCCTTTAAAATTAGGGCCAAGTAATTGAATTAAAAGTGCATTGCCGCACAGTGTCTAGATTTATATAACATAGTGGCTTGTAAGGAAATTTACTAGTGGTGACAGATAAGATGGAATGCTTTATATATTTTTAATGTTTCACTTGCCTTGTTAAATGAGATTTGTAGTGCCTCTGTTTAGTGTGTGTTTGTAAAGAAAACTACCTTATCAAAAATTTAAAATTAGTTTTATTTTAAAAAATGCAAGAAGAAAGTAATGTTAAATAAACATGAACCAGTGTTCTCAAGTATTTCAAAGTTATAACAGGCCCAGTGTTTTCCCTGTCTATTATTTTCAGTATTCGCAATGGAACTTGTTTGAAATGCAATTAGTGAGAGAAGTTTGAAAGGAAAGCTTGACAATTCTGTTCAATGGAAATATATATAGTTATTATACTGGTCTGAGAATGTCATGATTTTTCCAATGGGACTCAGATTTAATACCTTGATAGATCATAGATGTTAGGTTATTATAAAATGTTGACAGATAAGGCTGTGATTTGTGAAGGCTCTATATGAATTTTACCTTTAATTTCTGTTAACATTTGACAGAGTTCCATGACATTAGAACCACAAAGTTCATTGAAATTCAGCATTGATTGAGTATCTTGCATACGTTTCTAATTTATAGATAAAACTGGTACATCTCCTGACACAGAGATTGAAAATGAATCTTTCATCAAAAGCTATAGGAAACGTACAGTGCTTTCTTTCACAATAAAATTGAATGTGCCAAAAGGGCCTCTGTGTTGGGAAATAATTTAAGTTGGGCAAAGGGGAATTTTTTTAATTGATACTGCAAAGGAAAATATCATCTTTCCTGTTTTGACAATGCTATATCAAATACATCAAAAAGTAAATAATAATGACAGATTGCCCCAAGGTGCTTATGTCAACAGCAGTGTTCCTGAGAAATATTATTAAAATCATAAATGGGCCATAAAGAATAACAGCTTTTGGAGTTTTTGCATTTATTTTGATAATAAAACATGCAGGAATTTTGCAATCTACTGATCAATACTGAGTTAAGTTCAGTTTGACGATAAACTTTCATGGCTTGGCATTTTTATTAATTTGTGTATTCAGTTTGTTGAAGGAAAATATGATAGCACTAATTGACTTTATTTGGCTTCCCCAAAATTGTGAGTACCAGTCGTATCTTGCTGGCTTGGCTCAACCACTGCTCAGAGTTGCTTAGGGACCATTGACTGACTAGAGGTGGGGAGGCAAGGACAATGCCTACTGGTAGGGCACCTCTGCAGGTCCTTCAAGGGAAGGCAATACATAATGAAGAGCATGCTCCCCACTAACAAATCAGCTATAGAATCTGGAAGTAGAAAGGATAAAACACTGGAAGTTAAAGATCCCTTGACTCTTTCTGAACAGGGTAGTGGATAATTCATACATTGATTTTGTCCCAGTAAAACAGTTTCCAACATTGGGTCAGAGCTATTGCTAATGTTATAATGGTTGCTCTGTTTGCATCCATAGTTAATAATTCAGTATCTCACTCACAAACCACTTCTTTGTGAAAATGCTCTAGGATTAAAAAAAAAAAGTATGAAATATTATAGTTCAAATTAATTTCTCTTCTCTGAGCTTCACCCTGCAGACCTTACTCACACAAAACTCCCATTGACCTCAGTGCAGCATCCAGTTCTAACAGCAGCATCATAATTTCATATGACAGCTGTAGCTGCTAGTTAATTATAACCTACATATAGTTGCAGGTGAGAACACCATTTTCACCTTGCTAGGTGGGATGAAGTTAGCCCAGCCTCATCAACCACTTTATATAAGACATTACACTGCTGGTATTCAGATCACAGCAGAAGGTACTTAGCTTAAATGTTTGTCAAATTTGGTTTATTTGGTATTATTCAGATTTACAAGTGAAGGCTTTTAACTGATGTGTGAATTCTAGAGAAACATCTTTAAATATCTTCTTGTTGCTTGCCATTTAAGTGCATCAGGGTTTTCTTTATGGCCCGTGAATTTTTACTAGACAGGTGTGTCATTACAAACATGCGGTTTCCTACAATGCATTGTGCTTTTTCAGTAATTCCAATATATTTGTAACTTTCCCCCCATCTTCATAAACATGAGCTCAGATAAAGTATCAGATAGAAAGGCTGCTTCAGGTGACAAATATATAATGACTGTCCCCCACCCCCATGAGTCGTTACCAAAAATTGAATCTGGAACTGTCTAACACCAAATGCAAAGGTCTCAAGCATGCAAGCTAAAGGAATGATTCTGTTGGCTAGTAATAACACAGGCAATCATCTTCTATTTATATGAGCTATTTGAGAGTGATACTTAGCCAGATCATTACAAACACAGTATAAAAATCAGATAGACAAATATCTGAAATTGTGGATGCTTCTCTGATTCAGTCCTCTAAACTTTTTAGGTTGAACCCTCACTACTCACATCCTTTTCTATAAACAAATATGTTAACTAATATATGGGTAATTATTTATATCGTCCTCAGAACTCAACTTCTATGTCCATTTATATGCCAGTCTACAGTAACTTTCAGTATTCAACAAAAAGACAGTGCTGAAAATACCAGCCATACATGGAATAGCTTTCCCTGTGGCAAATTTGCAGCTCTATAAAATATGCAATTCCCTCTTTGGCTTCATCCTGAGGTATTCCAGGAAGACATGTCTCCAACTCCTGGATCTTCCCACTGGAATAACACCATGCCAGAGAAACCATCCCATATCTATATAAACATGTCAACGATCAACTGGGAAATCCTTTGGATGAGCATCAGAGGAATAAGATGAGGTAGACTCATTCACTTTTGATCAAGCAGCACTTGCAATCCTTACTGCTACACTGCTCAATGATCAATTCCAGAAACAAGAATATGCTTCAAAAGGGAGTGTTCTTAATCTAGCCAGAGAAAGATGATACCCTAAAAGCCAAAGATATGATCTTGGAATTCAGACGTAGTGTCTGGTATTACTGAGTACCAAATGAAGATACATATATGGATTTAATAGCCCTGATGTAATTCCATTATTCCTACTTCCCTAGGTTTTTAGGAGGAGAGTACCATTGGATGACAGGGGCCCAAGCAGGTTCTGAGAAACAGTGGTAGAAATGGGATCCAAGTTAATAACAATTACAGCACAAGGAGACAAAATGTGCTCACTCCATGCTGAATCTTGAGAGGTGTTGAGTTACCCCAACTCCAGAATCAGGCAATCCACAAGGAGATAGTCAAATTGTGTTAAACCACGTCCTACAGAATTTATAGGAAATGTCACACCAAATTTAATATGTTTCTATAGACACTGAAGAGCATTTATAGGAACTATTCTATTAGCCTCTAGAATTAAATAAAGAACTATAACTATATATAACCCTTCTATAAAAACGTAATTCCCTATTAAATCCAATAGAACTTTTTAGAAAAGTTTCTACTTATGGAGTATTGAGGATCCCACCAATTAAAATAATGATAAAAAGCAGATATTTAGTGCTAAAGAATGAAATAGTAGAACACAAGCGGTACCTTTCAGGCAATGAGACAAAGAAGAATGATGAGAGTGAGGCAGCAACCGGAATCCAATTATGGCCCGCCACCAATAAAACCACTAGATACATGAGAACCTAAAAGAAAATTGTACAAACAGAAACAACTTATGACAGTGATCCATAGCACCATTGCAATAAAGGAAACCTTCGTCTGAGTGACACTTCAGGAACTGTAATAAAAAATTAGAAGCTCAATACCACAATCCCAGGGTACATCAATCTTCACTCTCAATGACTGCATGAGGTTTCAAGCCATACCCATACAGCTCATGCTATACCAAAAGACATGTTTTTCCATAAAGAGGATCAGTACTCATCCTATATATAATTTTCCAAAGAGGAGGGAAAGAGCCTCTAGGATTCCTCCCAACAATGCTCAAAGGACATGCCTTAACCTGCTCCTGGATACTTTACCCTCTCAAGGAGCTACAGTGACACAGGTTTTCCCCCATACCCTCAGAAAGAACCTAATCCACATCTTTCCTTTTGAAGGTATGAATCTGAATAGACTTGGAAACAAATCCCAGAATAAATGCCAGTGGGTGTTCAGTTCATTATAAAAAAAAACAGCTCATACTCAAAGAGAAAAATCACTGACTCCCTGACCATCTTGTCCTCCTTGATTCTTTTTTATCTATATTATTTACCTTAATTCTTTTAAGGCTCCATCCTCTCTGTGGACTAACTGTACTTTCACCAGTATCTTGAGAATTCTTTCCTATACTAGATTCCTTTGCTTGCTACTGTCAGTTTGTTCTGCTTTCCTCCCTGAAGAGTTTTACACTTTGGTGTTTGGGTTTGTTTTTTTGTTTTTTTGTACTCTATATTTTATTTGCTTTCTAAGATTTATTTTTCTTGCTCATCTATGTCTTTTTTATACAACTTCAAGCATCAAATCAATGTGTTGAAGCAGGGTTCATGAGAGAGTCACAGAGAAGAATGGAGGGACCAGAGTGCTTTTAGAGGGATGAAGGAGGTAAGACTAGGGAGGAAAGATGATCCGTTGGTTAGGGCACTAGCCTGGGATGTGGGAGACAAGACTTTCACTGTGACCTTGGGCAAGTCACTTGACCTGTCTGTGGTTCAGTTTCCCATCTGTAAAATGGGGTTAAGACACTTCCCTACTTAACAGGGGCATAGTGAGGATAAAAACATTAAATGGTTGTGATGCCCTAGGATACTATAGTGATGGGTGCCCATGCTGTGGCATATAAACTCCGCATGAGTAAGGAAGGAGTTAAGCAGTTGTTCTGGGTACATGCAGCCCCACTCTGCCACATCTGCAATGCATGCATGGCTTGGAGGAGGAGCTCAAAAGGAGAGCAGCCCAGGTAAGGAGGGCAGCAGATAGTGATGACCTGGTCTGCACTCTGAGCTACCTGAGGCCGGGCTATAGTGATGTTGCCAAACTCAGAAGAAGGTCTGAGACTTTATCTTTGACGGCAGGTGTTTAATGACTTGACTTTACCTGTTGGAAAAGGGAGGTCTGGTAGGAAAGTGATTCAGGGAGGTGGCAGCATAGCACTTTGGTGGGGCAGGATTTAACTGTTCACACTGGGCCCTGGATTGGAATGCAGTGGAGAGAAGGGAAGCCAGGCTCACCATCAATCATTGTGGGATGCTGAAGGCACAAGCTGACCCCTGATATGGGCAATCTAGGGGAGAGAAGGCCCTGAGCACAGAAGGGTCAAGACCCGGAGACCTCAACCAAGGGGATGGGGACCCAGAGTCTTCTTGCCTAACCCATGGGACTACCCCATTGCTGGACTCCTTAAATGCCCTAAAAGGGGCAGACAAAACACATGCGATCTAGCCAGAGGGCTGAGTCATGGAAGGGGAGGACCATCACAGGATGAGAGTGGCTGCCAACCAACGGGTGCCAGAAAAGAAAGTCTGCCACTCCCTGCCTAACCACTGGCTGGATTCTGTAGTGAGTGGTTCCCTTCACAGGACCATATAAATACTTAAGCTAGGTAACACCTTGCAGAAGATTCAGATTAGAAATCAAAGTGATAAAACCCAATCTCAAACTAGGGATCACTCCAAGCAAATAACTGGATCCCAACACCCCTGACCTTTGGAATTATTCAGACCTCAGATCTGGGTTCTGCAAACTGCCCCTATATTTAATTATGGATCAAAATAATCCTAGATTCTGATCACTTTTTGAACTTCTGTAATTTTCATCTATATTTTGCTGCTTGGTTTCACATCTGTACTCCAAACATTTTGAAATATTCTGACGTTTGCTGACCAGTAGGTGTAAAGTTTCCCACTTTTCTTTTTGTGCGGAAACATGAATAATGCTGGCAATTTGTCAAAACAATGACATAATAGTCAGACTTCTCACCAGAAATGCTCATGGACCAAAACATGTGCATGAACCTTGAATTGTTTATCATGAAAAATTAGCAGAAATGTCTGTGCCATAGTATAGGCCTATACTATGGCCATGGGAAAAATGCATAAGAGAAAAAGTTTAAAACCCCATACTCTGCTACAATTGACATATATAGAGCCAAATGTGAACACATTCAGGGAGGAGTTTCTCAGCAGTACCTTGGTCTATATAGTGAAGACCACCACTTTAACCAAAAACTGACTTAAGAGGGTTATTTTTTTTTAAGGAGAGTCAGACAATGACCTTCATTAGGAATGATGCATTCATTTAATCTGTATATTTTTGGTCAAACCAAGCCTTCTTTAGGTGCCCAATAATTACAATCTTGAAGGACACTAAGAGGTAACAGTATGCACAATTTTTGATCCTGGGAAATCTAAACATTTAATCAAGAATACTACTAGCAGTTCCCTGCATGCATAAATCCTTTTAAATACTGCAAATCTACAGTGCAGATGGGAATGCAGCATTGAGATATATGGTAGTGGGGTGTAACCAACTGGATGTCTCAAATTGTACATAAGGATTGTCTGCTTGTAATTTACCAAACAGAAAGACCTTACACAAGTGAAGCAGTCCACTGTCAGGGTAGCTACTATTACCACTATTCCATGAGGATAAATGAAACAGAGTGGGATGTATCTATCACCACTAGCTCCCAAGTAAGACTGTGTTGCACCGCCATTCATACTATTAACCATAACCCTATGTGGATAGGCGTGAGAGGACACTAGTGTACACAGTGCTCCCTATTAGCACTGCTGCCAGCACTAGATATCCAGAAATTCCCTACTGTTTCCTGCCAGCTCTGCTGTTCAGGGTAGTAGTGGAGAGAATTACGGGACTGGCAAGGAATACAGGTGAAGGGAGAACTGCCATACTTATTGACTTCAATGGGACTGGGATTAGACTTGAAGGTAGTAGAGTACGAGACCACATGATTGTGAAAAGTATATACTTCTGATGCTTTCCATTCTCAGAGGAACACTCCTCTGTGAAGGAAGAGGGAGGAGAAGAAATAATAGCAGTTATTCCCAAAGGGAAAAAGGAATTCAGAAAGAGTGAATGAAAAACTGCAACCGACTATGCTCTCTGCCCACCTCTCATTGGTCCGTCAGAGGCTCGGGAGATGATAGATGATCTCACCTGCTCTGAAGCAAACTGCATATGAAAACATTTCACAGCACAGTTTCATTCTGATTTCTCTCTTTTACCAGTATTCTTATCTCCTCCATTTTTCCCCCCAGAAGGGAGAAGGCAATAGCCCCTTCATATGGCTCTGAGGAAGTTTAGCTATCATTTAAATAAAAACAGATCACTGGCTGGGACAACATAACCAGATACTAAATAAACAGAGGAATGTAAGAATACAATTGGTAGCAACTCATGAAGCTTTAATGAAGCCATTTAATATTAGGATAAATCTATCACAGTCAATAATTTGCTGAACAAATTTAGCCTCTTTTCCTGCTTGACCAATCCCTACAAGCAGACCATGTTTTCACGAACATTCATATTTTCTCAGTGAATTTTTGGTTTTCTAAATTATTTTACTGTGTATTGATCTGAAATGCTTACTGGGACTCCTCAATTCTCAATCTTAAAAGTAGTGACTGGTCACACAAGGTAAGTGGTACTGCTTCTCTTCCCTGACGCATTACCATAACTCTCATAACCTGGAGCAGGGCTCCAAGAAGCCACAGTGACTTTGCATCTGTAAGGGAGAGGGAGCGGTTTAGGGAAATACAGTTGAGAGACAGATGTAGGGAATTTTAGATGATTTTATACTTTGTCCTTTCAGGGCTACAAAGGTTTTGCCTGAGGCATCATTCAAAAATAATCAGGCTATTGCAAGATTTACTGGATGGGGACAGGGCTCACATTTAATTCTCTCTCATCAAATTCCCCCTGAGCAAGTCAGAGGGTGGGTTGATGGTCAGATCCTTGTCCGGTTCACTTAATTGCCACTGTGTCAGAGCTCTAGTGAGAAGTTTTGGGGACCCTATATTTCTGCTGTGTTAAGAACTGTCCCATTCTATCTAAAATACACCAAGCACATTGCATTTACTGTAATTTTCTGACATCAGCACAGTCATTGACACAAAGTAACTGTGTAGGTGTATTTGATATGAACTGTGAAGGATGCAGTAAGATTCTTGTCTGGCTTGTTTAACTGTGCCAAGCCTTGGAAAGAACGTGTCTCCCTGCTGTAGGAAGCAATGGCTCATATCATATTAAAAATATAACTTCCAGTGCAAATACTCAAGCATGCAAATTTAAAATTCACTTTCCATGAGCACTTCATAAGAAGATAGCAAGACCACTCAACCTTCTGTGGTGAGGACACCAGCAGGACAGCATACAGAGCTGATACATTGACGCAGACAAAACAACTCACATGTTCCCTACTGCCTTGGTTACAACTTGGCTATTTATTTTAGGTTCATCTGGCTGCCATTCCCTCACTGCCTGCCTCAGCCCACCCAATTTAAATTCAGTCTCACATTTCCTTCCCTCCTAGACTGAATGACAGAAAGAAACACACAAGCTGATTGCATTCATATTTGAACACAAATCTTTAATGTACAGTTGTCAATGCAAGCATAAATTCACTAGTGCAGCCCACATAAACAATCCCTCAAGAGTTCGCACCCTCTAGTTTCATCTTTTCCATAAATTGCGTAGTAGAAGAGGAAAATAAAGTTCAGTATTGATTCACTAGCATGGATCTCCCAGAGGATGTGCTGAAAATGCAGCTCCAATGGATACTCGGGCCTCGTGTGATGACTCATTCTTCTCCTCTGAACCATCTAGTCAGAAACAACCTTGCCCACAGCCTGTTCCATCATAAATCTCCTTTCGCAAGAAGCCAAATTAAGATTTAATATAATCAGTATTTCATCAGTTGTAGACCCTGGATCTCCCTCACTGATCCTAAAGTGCCCCTGTGGTCATTTAGGGTATATCTACACTGCAGGTGAATGTATAATTTGCAGCCTCAATATACGTACATGTGCTAGCTTTGATCAAGCTAGTGTGATAAAAGTAGCAATGTAGCCACGGTGGTGTAAGCAGCAGTGCAGGTTAGCTGCCCCCAGTACATACATATGGTCTCAGACAGGACTGGACTCAGCTGGCTAGTCCATGCCACTGCCCCATGTTGCCATGGCCACGCTGCTATTTGTAGCACACTAGCTCAATCAAAACTAATGTGCAAATTACCCCCCCGGTTTAGACAGACTCTTAGAGCAGCAACCTGCTGCCTGTCAGTGAGCTAGAAACTGGTGGCAGCAGCCACAGTCAAGTCCTTTCCCATCAGGTGACTCTTATAAAATCTTTGTGTTAAACAGATTTTTAAGGACTCAGCAAGGAAGGATTTTAGGATTTGTCCCTCGCACTGTGTGGAATAATCCTTCTTCCCTCTCCGAGTTAATGGGGAATGAGACTAAAATATTTTTCTGGGAAGGACGAAAAAGTGACATTTAAATCAAAGCAAAACCAGTATACACTATACAATTTGATCAGGGCCCACTTTGATAAACAGAGAACAGTTAATCAAACTCTTCACAATTAAAAGGTGGCCAGATTGCCTGCCTGTGTGTTCAGGAAAATGACAGTGGCGTGCGCTATTCTGGTTGCTGCAGCAGCTGTCCAATCCATTATAAGGGAGACACGCTCTCCTTATTCAGGTACCTAGCCAGTGCCGTCAGCAGGAAGGCTGTTTCCAAAGAACACCAAATGAGTGGTTCCCAACTACACCCAAAGAAAGATAGCTGATGGTTAGTCACTACATCTAAATTACAAATCCACATGCATGAAACAGACCCTACCCAATGCCAGAAAACAGACAAAGCCTATACAAAGTCAGCCCTCAAAAGGGATAAATCAGATCCTCGAGGAGAAATTGTGATTAAATAAAGTCCAAGTGAGCCAATAAGCAAGTTTTCAATTATCAGAGGACACCCAGACAGCCAAAAACGTGGCTGCTAAAAGATGTAATCAGAAACAATTCAGCACAGCCCACTTCAAAAAAGTACAGACACATATATTATATTTTTGGCTGGAAAAGATCACGTAGAACAGACTATTTAAGAAAATTGAAACCTGCTACAAAAACAAGCTTGAGTGCCTTTTATTTTAGAGAGAGGGGCTGTATTTTAGAGCCTACTTCTCTCCTAGGTGAGCTGCATCTCTGAATCACACAATAATTTTTTCTTTGATGCCATTGCGTCTTCCTGTCCTTGACCCCATCTAGGAGTGGATGGCTCTTGGGATTGGTAATGGGGTTAAATTTTCTGTGAATTTGCACAAATTTATAAATGAATTAGATTAAGCCATATTAACTCCCTTTTTGTGTTTGCCTTCTGGGAACATTTGTGCATTTGGGATTTGTTGGCATGAATATTTACTGAAGTGAATTTCAAAGTCAGAGGCATACATAATAATGGAAATGGAAATTCTGAATGTGTGCAAGAGAGTAAATTTAAATTTGCACGAGACAAACATTTGCATACACATCTAATCAGGAATCAGCAATCAGATGCCTTGTAACTTAGTACTACTTCTTCTTCTTCTTCTAAACTCTGTCCCGTCTATATGAGGTCAGCTCTTTGAATCCTTCTCCATTCCAGTCTGTCTTGAAGGGTTCCTTGGAAACTCCACAACTAAATCAAATCCTTTTGTAGGATATCCTCCATCTACTTTTGGGTCTTCCAACCCTTCTCTTACCCTCCATTTCTAAAGTTTAGCACCCTGTTTCCTATTTATTCTTCCAATCTTCTTTTCATATGCCCAAACCATCTAAGCCTGGATTCCCTCCACTTCTCTGTAATTGGTACCACTTTCACACTTTCCCTAATACGGTCATTCCAAACATGAACCATCCTGGTATTTCCAAGTATCCACTTTAACAGTCACATTTTCACTATTCAAGATCTGTTTCTATTTCTTCCTGAGCACCCAGCATTTGGAGTCACATAAAAGTGCAGGGCTATTTACTGTTTCATAAATCTTACTTTTCAATTTGAGAGGCATTCTCCTACCACAGATCACTCCGCTCATTTCTCTCCATTTAGTTCATGCCATTCCTGTTCTGCTTATAAGTTCTTCATTGCCTTGTAACTTAATTGACCAATGATAATTAGCTAACACGGTGCATGTTCTGAGCATTGTATATTCAGTAAACGGATGGTTTACTTAGGATCAATCCAAAGAGTTTATAATATTTTAGAATAATGAATAGGTTCAAGAATGTGATCTATTCATAGACATTCCATGAGCAGATAAAAAGGCCACATTTATTAGATACATTTGTTTCAAATTGTTCACTGAGTCCTAGGAACAGAATACAGAGCCTTTTACCATTAGGACACAGGTGTGAAGCAAGCCTAGGTCTATAATGGAATAGTGACTAAAATCACTACCCTCTGATGGTTGTTTGGTGATATGAGTTGCTTAGGCAGAGGCCAGATCCTGGTAACTGATGTTTACCTCATAAAGAAACATCCTTCTTTATGATGTTTACCTCATAAAGAAATCATCCTTTGAATGAGCAGAAAGATTATACTATTCTTTCATTCCTAGAGGTAGCGCTTGCAGGTTAGGGGTTGAGATGGGGAAGCATATGCCCAGATTTTTCATGTTCAGCACCTCCTTTTGGCCTCCCCCACCCAACCTAAGCCACAGTCTCTAACTCAGGTCCTACTACAGACAGCAAGAGGCTACTGCAGCAACACTCTCCTGCTATTATTAGGCTGCTGCAGTCATAACACTCATTATGAGTGATATATTCAGTCCTGGCCCTGGGGTTTAAGTCAGGGTCATCTACCGAGATGGAGTCATAGTTCAACATTTTTAGATTTTATTACCTCCTCTAATTTGTGAGACAATGAAGCATCAGAGCTCTCTGAAACTAACCCCCTGCAGCAATCGCTACTGCACATACTACAGCAGTGACACTAATGCGGATACTGGAAGAATGAGTTAACAGAAAAAAATGACTCATGGTCAGACACACAGACCATCATCAGCTGAAAACTATTCAGTAGTCTGTTCTTTGCCCTCTACTTGGCAGTGACGACACATGAGCATAATGGGCTCATAGCTGATGGATTGTTGTATTGTGTTTTTGTTCTGCTAACTCAAAAGGGCTAAGCTGGATATATTTTTTGCTGTCAGTGTAACTGAAGTATAACCAGTGTCACTGAGTTTATAGACACCAAGTAATTAAAAACATTACTTGTCAGGACCTGAGCTCTAGGTTCTGTTTCTCCTGCGGCAGTTGATGTTAGCACCCAGCTCAGTGCAAGGAATGGTGCTTGATGCTCTGTGTTAGGTGTTACAAGTGGCATTGCCTGTTCCAGGGCAAAACAGTGAGCCTGGAACCTAGGTCTTGATAGGTACATATTTCAGGCCACCTTTAAAAATGTTTTGTAAGACCTCCATAATAAACATGCCCGATGACTTAGTTAAATGCAGACTTTATGTTGTTCAGCTCGGATAAGTCGCATCCAAACTTTTGGATAATCTCCTTATCGCTAACTCTGCTACTTAAATAACCCCTTGCTGACCATCCTTCCCTAGAATCTTCCCTTAGGCTTCTGCCCTTTTCCTTCTCTTCATACTGACACTCGTTCCTTGTGACTCTCAAGTAGATATCGTTTCCCTCAATCCATCCTTTCTCCACTAGGCCTTGGCAAACCCTACAATTAATAATTATCATCCTACAATGATAATATTTGAGCTTATCTAGGCCCCCATATTAATAGCTTGTGATCTGACAATTGACTTTCTCCCTCCACATGACTCTTTCTTCTTATAGTATGGGGACGTCAAAGATTATTGAGTATAATAACTGCCCTTCGATCTTTCTAGGCCTTAACAGTCCCTATAGGTCCTAATTGCCATTGAATTCAAATCAAATTAATATGTTACTTTCCTTGCACTGAAAGTAAGTACTGACCTTAAAGCAGATATTATGCTCTCAACATCTTTAAGGTGTTCCCTTGTTTGGCATAGGAGAGAGTATGTTTACAAACATCTATGGTATTCTTTGAATTTCCTCCAATGTGCACATGCGCTGACAAAGTTTGGAACCATATGCAGATGCCAATCTAAATTTTGCGTCTATCCCATGTCTCTATAATGGACTGCTTCAAAACCCTGGATGCAAACTCCATAGGACTTTGGGGAAGATCAAATCTGAATGTGGATCTCAACTTGGCCACTCAGGATTATCTGTCCTTTTACTTTGCCAATGCAATAAATTTAAGTGCTGAATAATTCTTCAATTATTTTCCAATTAATTCCACTTTCATACAACAGCAGGCTTGCAGTACATTTGATTTGCTTTTCCAATAATTTATCACACTGGGGTAAAAAGTGTACATCGGGTCAACAAATT
The DNA here is from genome assembly GCF_020497125.1 of Mauremys mutica. Lineage (NCBI taxonomy): Eukaryota > Metazoa > Chordata > Testudines > Geoemydidae > Mauremys > Mauremys mutica. The sequence continues at coordinate 27,049,460 of NC_059079.1, forward strand.
AAAGCTAAACTTGATTTAATTATTTTCACTTTAGCAGAGATTATTAGCATGGGTTAAGTAAATCCTTCATTCCATTTCTTCATATTGAATAATTTTCTCGGATTTCCAATCAAATTGTCCTTATGAATCCCAGTCCCATTTTTAGTTCTGATTGTTTAGTGATTAGGGTTAGCCACAGGATTTATACATAAAACAAAGGGTGATTGATGAGAATTACATGCTATACTTTAACTGAAGGGAGGAGAAAGTCAAAATGTGTGGAACAAACCTCAAATTCAGCTATTTGGTTCAAATAAGAATTCAAAAGTGTGACCTCTGAGAAATGAATTGGTGATCAAAGTTCTGTTCTGAATGGACTAGAATCCATGAGACAAAACCGCAATCAAAACTGGCACTAATTGGCAGCCCTGAGGGCAGTCTAAACAGAGTGGTCAGGACTTGAGTAGGTATAGAGAATAAACTACTCTCTCACTCCAGAAGAAATGTCCCTCCCAGTCTGGGTTTAAGAACAGTGGGAAGAGCAGCTTGTGGAAGATGCATATTGCTCATGCTTGTACTGCATTGGTGTTGCCTAAAGAGAAAATAGAAGTGTCCTGACTTGTGAGTCTGACATTTTTTGCTGTCCTTAAATTTTTTTTTAAAATAAAATACACTCAAACATTTGGATGCTTTATCTGAAGCAGATTCAAAAACCTCTCTGATCTGAAAACTTGGCTGACATCTCACAGATCAGGCTTTTATGGTGCTTCCAATTCTATCTGAAGATAGGATACATAGTTGTGCAAGAAAATTTAATATATATTCTTTAAACTTTTTCAGGCCATTTGGGGTCAAGCTATGGGTGAGGGCTTGGGTTGGTTCTTATATTATTAAAATTGATATGCACACCCCTACTCTTCTAGGCCTCTATGGGCATTAGCATCAGCATTTATCAATATTGCAGAAATAATGCCATGTTGATGCAATACACTGTAGATCAGGTAGTCAGCAAATTATACTTAAAAGGGCTACAATGGATTAACAGGTTAATTCAAGCTGCAGCTGTTATCCTTTCAACTATTTAGATGACAAAGCCATGTACTTAGACACAGTTAAACTCAAAACATACCAAATATGTTAATAACTACCAACTGAGAAACTAATGATTTTCCTAAGCTTTTGATTCCATTGAGCAACTCTATTAAATTCTCAGTAGAGACAGAAAATGAGAGTGAATAGTTCTTTTTACCCACTAAGGGAATAATAGGCTCTTACAGTAACTTGTATAGCAGCGATTGTGCAGGAAAGATACACACAACTGTACTAATGAATATTAATATAGTGATCAAATCAGTATTCACTAGTTAAATATATGGAGCCTGATTTACTCTTGTGAGCCAGTGGTGCAAAACAATTGTAAATTCAGGAAGATTCCCTCTGGGTCGGGAAGTCTTCCAGTGACATAGGGCTTCTGTAGCAGCTCGTATGCCACTTCCCCACAGGCATCACTGTCGGAGAAATGCCCCTACACTTGATTTATCCCCAGCTGGTGGAACGGGCCTTGATACTATGAGCAGCTACTCAGGGACCAGTCCAGCATCCTGCTGGCCATTAGACTAGGGAAGAATACAGGATGTATTAAAACCACATTTATTCACCCACTCTGGCCGAGCTATATTCAGCACAAGCTCAAATTAGAGAATCTAATCCTCATAGTTGCATATTTAGTACATCATGCAGGTTTGCCATCAGCCAGAAAGACCATAATAACTCAGTTATTAACAAATTAACCAGTAGAGTCACATTTTCAAAATATGGGCTTTTTTGCACATGACGTGGCAAGCACATTCATTGGTGTATGCAATTCCGTTCACGTGTCTATGCACAAATAGAATTTGCACATGCATGTCATTAACACATTCTGATAATTGTGCATGCATTTGTGTCTGCATGCAGGCACCTATATGTGAATATGATACTGTGTAAAAAATAGCAAGTACAAAATTGGAGGTCAGATTCCAGATCTTCTGAAGATTTTATTCATAAGGAACTCGTCTTGAATATCTGAAACCCTGATAAATATGTGCTCCGTCTTCTGTAACCAGCACAGAAGAAACAAAAAGCATCCTATAGCTAAAATATTCATAAGTGCTCAGTACCCAAAACTGGGGCCAGATTTCCAAAAGAGCTCAGTGCTTTGTGTGCACACTGAGTGCTGAGCTCTTTAGAAAATCTGGCCATAAGTGTTACTATTCACAATGGGAGCCATTGGGACTGGGCCACTTTTGAAAATCTGGGCCATGTTTAGGTACTTAACTGGGAGGTGAATTCATTTGAAAATCTGGCTCAGTCATTCATCAGAATGGGCTGTGTGCAGTGGGACTCCAGTTTGGTACACAGCTGTTAAGAGTGCACAAGGTGTAAAATTTAGGAAATGAGGGAAAAGGAGTGATACTAATGCAAGTGAGCAAAGAACAGCAATGAAGGAACAAAAGTGTAAGAACATCTTTTGAAAAGAGGATGGGTGAAGACATGAGTAACTTAGGGTCAAAGTAAGCTGTCTGACTGGCATTTCCCTGCCACACAACTCATCTTCTTATTGTAGACAGAGCCTTGTCAGTATTACAAGTGCAATATTTTTGCTGTGACAGGTTTGCTTGTGTATTAGGTACAAATATGCTTTCCTTCAACCAGAAACAATTCTGTTCTTTTCCTCTTTATACGGGACAGACCTTAATGTTGATGCAAAAATGGTTATTAATAAAATGTTAATTTAATATTCTAATTGTAGGATATTACAAGCTTGCTTTTATTGAATTGAAGGCAATACTTACTTTTATATACATGATGCTTGGAGAATATGACAGCTCACATGCTTATGTTTTGATTGCTTATTTAATTTAATTAAATGTTTGAGCTAATTAAGCAAATTCTAGAAAATCTCTGCTTTTTGTCAACCAGTGACAGGAATCAAATGTGTCAAAGATGATGACACATCCTTAGTCATAAAGCCATATTTATCACCTCCAAGTGTGTTTACACAGACTCTGGAATGCAGCTTTATAACTTTTATTTTGCTTTAAAATCCTTTTATATATGTTTTGAAATACTCGGGTAATTATAGGCCTCTCGGCCTGATATGGATCCTGGGCAAGATAATGGAGTGGCTTATGTAGGTCTCTATTAATAAAGAATTAATAGATGGTAATGTAATTAATGCACATCAACATTGGTTTATTTATCAAAATAACCGGATACATTTTTTGATGAAATTATAAGTTTGGTTGGTAAAGATAATAGTGTTGATGTATTTGTAATATACTTAGATTTCTGTAAAGTATTTGACTTGATACCACATAATGTTTTGATTAAAAAATTAGAATAAAAAATTAACACAATATACATTAAATGGATTAAAAACTGGCTAACTGATAGGTCACAAAATGTAACTAAATGTCTATTTATCATCCAGTGGGTCAGTTTCCAGTGGGGTCCTTCAGGGATTGGTTCTTGGCCCTATGCTATTTAACATTTTTATCAATAATTTGGAAGAAAACGTAAAATCATTACTCAAAGTTAGCAGATGACACAAATTGGGGGAGTGGTAAATTAAAGGACAGGTTACTGATTCGAAGTTATCTGGATTGCTTGGTAAACTGCACAAAAGCAAACATTATGAGTTTTAATATGGCTAAATGTACATGTATACATCAGGGAACAAAGAATTTAGGCTATACTCACAGGATGGGGAACTCTATCCTGAGAAGCAGTGACTCTATGGGGATTGTAGCGGGCAGTAATCTGAATCTGAGCTCCAAGGCTATGCTGTGGCCAAAAGAGCTAATGTGATCCTCGGATGCATAAAAAGGGAAATTTTATTTGGCACTGGTGTGACCACTGCTGGAATACTGTGTCTAGTTCTGGTGCCCACAGTTCAAGAAGGATGTTGATAAAATTATAGAGGGTTCAGAAAAGAGTCACAAGAGTGATTAAAGGATTAGAAAACCTGCCTTATTGTGAAGGACTCAAAGAGCTCAATCTATTTAGTTTAAAAAAAGAGAAAGTTAAGAGGAGACTTGATTATAATCTGTAAATTCCTAAAATGGGGAACAAATATTTAATAGCGGGCTCTTCAATCTAGCAGAGAAAGGTATAACCCAATCTAATGGCTGGAAGCTGAAGCTAGACAAGCTAGACTGGAAATAAGGTGTAAATCTCTAATAGTGTAATTAACCATTGGAATAATTTGTTAAGGGTCATGGTGAATTCTTCATTACTGACCATTTTTAAATCAAGACTGGATGTTTTTCTAAAACATCTAATCTAGAATTATTTCTACTAGGGTCTATGGCCTGTGCTATACAGAAAGTCAGGCTAGATCAATTGTTCTCAACCTTTCTAGACTACTGTATCCTTTCAGGAGTCTGATTTGTCTTACCCTAAGTTTCACCTCATGTAAAACTACTTGCTTATAAAATCAGACATAAACATACAAAAATTGTCACTGCACACTATTACTGAAACATTGCTTACTTTCTCATTTTTACCATATAATTCTAAAATAAATCAATTGGAATATAAATATTGGACTTACATGTCAGCATATAATATAAAGAGCAGTATAAAAGTCATTGTTTTAGATGAAATTTTAGTTTGTACTGACTCAACTAGTGCTTTTTAAAGCTTTGTAAAACTAAGCAACTATCTAGATGAGTTGATGTATCCCAGAAAGACCTCTGCAAACCCACAGGGATATGCGTACCCCTGGTTGAGAACCACAGGACTAGATAATCATGATAGTCCCTTCTAGCCTTAGACTCTATGAATCTGTGTTTAGTTTAGACACGCCCTTTAAGGATTATTTACGTTTAAAAAGACTATTTTGAAATCTGAAATCCTTTATATAGAAATAGGAGTGTTTGGATTCATCTGAAATACAATTTCAACTCCTGTTAAGCTCTGTTAGAACTAAGGGGATATCTCAGAAAATGGGTTAATAAAGAATAGAAAGAAGAGTTAAGAAAGGAAGTAGAACAAAAGGAAGAGTTAAAACTTTAAGTTTAAAGATGTGCTACATTTCCCATCACAAACACAAACACAAACACTGTAACCAGAAAGTTGAAGATGTATTACACCTCGATGCATATATGTGAACAAATAATATATTCATGATCTGAAGGTGCTACTAAGACCATCTCATGAAGAGGTTGAGTCAACAAAAAGGGACCACAGTTTGAATTCAGTCAAACTCTTCAGTGAGCCTATGGAAAAGAAGAGTATAAATTCCTCAATACTGAGACATGTACTCCTATGCCTATATGCTCTCTAATGTGCTCACACATTCTTGCTCTTATGCTCTCAGCTCATCAAACCTTGAAGATGACACCTCTACAAACAAACAGCAACAAAACAGCTGAGAACAACAGAAAAAAGTCACACCGTAGTATCAAGAATCAGCAGCCTTCTAGCCTAGCATTATTTCCACATGAAGATATTGCTGAGATGTCAGCATCTTTGGTGAGACAGAGTTTGGAAAAGCCTTGCCAAGAGATTAGATTTACATTTTTCTTGAAACTATTTTAATGGAATATTGAAATTTTGTTTTAAATAAGGGATTTACAGCTTCCCCTGTTAAACAGCAAATTGTTTAGATTGTGTATTCCTGGTGAGGAGACATCAGCTAACATTGGTAAACAGAGAGAAAGAGGGGGATTTAATTTGAATTTAAGATTCTTAATATTCATTAATTTGCCAGTCTCAAGACCATTCCTTGAATGGATTCTTTAATTAACTGAGTTAAAAAATTTATTCAGCTTTAAAGGCTTAGTTAAGATCACTTAACTCTGCTATTTGTAAACCATTTGTAAACAGGATTCACCAACTCTTCAATGAAATTGCCTTGCCCATCTATATATTGTTTTAGTTATTTATGATACACTATCACAGAACTCACTACTAATATGGGGAATAATGTATTTTGGACTTATCTTTCCTGGAGAAGAGTGTCTCTCCACCTGAGGCAGACTTACTCTTAAGGTCTAATTGCTGTTGAAAGCTCTCCACAGAGATATACAGAAGAGATTTTAACTAAAGTAACAATTGCTTATTGCCTGATCGTGTTCTATTTTGTGTTTAAATCTTTTCTTTAATAGTATTCATAGTTAATTGTGATTATTTGCTTGTCATTAATTGTGGTGTCCCTTAAGGCAAGGTAAGAACCTGATGTGACTAAAATATTGGGAGACACATCCCTGAATTAGCATTAAGATTTGTCCTACTATTTCTTGTTTCTCTAGACTATACATTTTTAAGTAATTTTTCTTTAATTACTAGGTACTCAATACCTTAAACACACCTTTCTCCCTCACATCTCTGTCTTGTTAATTGTGTTGCATAAACATATAAAATGTGGCCAGTGCCAATAAAATCCCTCTCTTCCTTTAGCTAAATTTCCACCTTTCCCTTGTGCAGGACACCAGAGTAGTGATGGGCTATGTGATTTCTTGTTCCAAAACCATGTCTGGTTTTTAGATAGGTCATTACTGCAGAGAAAACATAACTGCTTCTACTTCGTCTTTGTATACCACAGTTACATCATTTTGCCCTTTGGGAAGGAACTTGATTTTCTTCCTTCTCCTCTTCGCATATAAAGCTTGTCATTTCACCCATTTCTGGAAAGCACTGTGCACATAGCGGCATCCATATCTCCTGGGTGATAGAGATGCTTTTCATGGTATCCGTGTTTTAGAATCATGCCTTCCCAAGCTACAAAATGCAGACATGCTCTTTGGTAATAACGCAGCTCCTCGAATGAAAGGCAGTCTGTTGTGAAGTATTTTCATCACAGAGATCTAAAAAACTTGGAGAGCCCATGAGTAATAATCAGCACTCAGTCTTTGTCTAGCTAATATAATAAATTTGAGCTGGGTGCTTAATACATAAGGGGATTATTGCTAAGGAAACCATTCCCTTGGTATCCATATGCATTTAGCAAGCCTGTCTTGCTTTTGTGTTTGGCTCAGGCAGGTTATTCATACAAGATCATAGTCAAAATTTCTAACAAGTGTAACCAGTTCAGTTTTCTTTTAACTTACTCGTTTGGTGGAGGTTTGTGTCAAATTGTGCATGTGCCGTACGGTGGGATCTCAGAATTCTCTCTCCAGGTTTTGACTAAACTCTCCATGTGTTTATGTTGATTATACTCTATCAGTTTCATTTCAGTGACTATTTGCTATTAACTATTTTTATTGCTCTATCCCTAGGCAAAGAGATAGGTCAGAAAGTGCACTGCTGTTTTCTTTCAGGAGAAGCACCCACTAAGTACCATCCCTTTCCTTCTCTCTCAGACGCCACAACATTGAAAGCTATGCCACAAAAAAAGCAATTTCTGTTTATGTGCTAGTTACAGTTTAGGCCAATGTCTTGTTGTCACTTCTGAAATACTTAGACAAATAATTTAATTGCAGGTCATTTTCATTTCCTTCCACTGATTTACACATAGTTATAGATTTGATGGTACTAATGCGATTTAAAGCGAAAGGGGCCACAAACTGTAAAAAGCCTAAGGTCTAGATGCCACTTTAGGTGTTTTAAGTCCATGCCAGTAAGATCCTCAAATCTCACACTCAGCTAACACCTAATCCTGAAGGTGCCTACATTTCTACGAGTAAACTCCCCGGGGCACTTAAGTTTCTGCCGGTGGACATGCACAAAGTCACCTAAATCCTGATGAGCTGCTCAGTGCCTACCTAATACCTCAGACCCAGCAGGATTCTCAGACTAGGCATTCCTCCATTTCTCTTGCCTGTGGGGCCTGATCTGGTATGAATGCACTCAGCATACACCTACCAGATTGGGCCTCATCACAAAACATATCAAGAGTGACTAGATCAGGAATTTTCCAGGCTAGGGCAGGTGTGTGTGTCCCATCCCCACCTCCAAACACCCAACAGCCCAGTGATTAAGGCTCTCACCTAGAATGTGGGAGATTTGTCTACAAACCCCCACGCTCCCTGATTTGGAGCTAGCACTTGAACCCTGGTCTCCCATCTCTCAGGTGAGTGCCCTAACCACTGGACTATGGGGTATTCTAAGGAGGATGTATCAATTTCTCCTGTTGAAGGTATTCTGCTGTGTATTAAATACTTAACTATTCATTGGGCCAGAGAGAAACAGACAATATAGCACTGCAGTAAGAGGACTCACTTGGATGTAGGAGACCCATGTTCATGTCTCTGCTCCAGTGAATATTTAATTATTTATACAAAGAGGAACAGCTTCAACAGCAAAGACTGAACAAGCCCCACCCCAGAATACCCAAGTATCTGGTGGTCCAGGCTCTCAGCTGCAATGTGCTTCACCATCTCAGCTGACATCACTGGCTTTAGTGTTGCAAATGCTCCATCCGAGGGAGGAGATAGCAGGGGGGAATTTTTGGCAGTTCATAGTCAGCTGGGTCTGAACCTCCCCAGGTAGTGCTCAGTGGATTTCAAGTCCATCCCCTTAACCTTGCGGCCATGACTACTTTAAAGGTACTTCCTCAAACACCACCTTTACAAGGACCAGTCTGGGATTCAAATGAGACCGTTTTGCACCTAACGCAAGAATCTCACTCCTTGACCAACAAGTCATGCTCTTTCAACTGGGATGTGGGAGACCAGCTTCAAGTCCTTATTCCAAATCAGGCAGAACAGGGATTTGGAAAAGGTCTCCCACCTCCCAGAAGAGTTCCCTGAACATTGGGTTATTGGTTATAATGGGATAGGGGTCTCTTTCTCTTGTGTTTTTCAAGAATAAGATGTCTAAGCCAGGTCAGCCCCCAACTCCAGAAGAGGGTTCACAACTGTGAATCCCAAACTGAGACAAACATTTAACTACCTTTGAGGGGCAGGGCTTAGGTCTCACCATTCTCCTTTGCATTCCCTATTGGCTAGTTTAGGCATTGCCCCATTAATCTTGCTGACTTCCAGGAATCCCTTTCTTAAGTGCTTAATTCTCCTCAGGCACTGTATAGGGAGACTGGTGCCTAACTTGGGGCTGAGGATTCAGGGTGCCTAAAATTTAAGCATTGCCATACCTAAGTCCCTTTGCGGATCTGCACTAAGAGTTTATATCTTGGGGTTACCAGTCATAGGAAAGAATTGCCAGACTTCCAAACTCATCATCAAGAGAGCACACAAATCCACAGTGAGTGTCCAAACTCATCCCTTTCCTGGAGTTTATAGGATATTCAGATAAATAATAATATGACAAACTTCAGCCAAAGCTTCTTACCTAAGCAGTACTGTCCATCAGGCTTCTGTCCTTATCTGCCCTCTAGCCCAAAGAGAAGCTCCCTTACTTATAAAGGCTTGGTATCAATGATACCATCTGCCAGCATTACTCAGCAATGATTACCCTGACTGTCAGGGCCCAATACAAAGCCGCTGAAGTCAATGGGCGTCTTTCCATTAACTTCAATGGGCTTTGAATCAGGCCCTTAATTTGAAGGTTTTAGCACCTTAGCACCTGAACCCAATGTGACTCAATAGAAGAATCCTTCATTCTCAGACAGGATCTTGAAACCCACCATCCTATTACATGAATACATTGGAACCACAATTCTAGCAACCCTACCCCAACAAACAAAAAAATGAACCAATGGACAAAACCTTTATCTGTGCCTCATGGAACAATCTTAAATGGCAAATTAAAAATAAACACACTTAACTCCTCCTGAAAATACAATAAAAATTAAGCAGTCATTGCCACATTCATCCCCAGTGAGTCTGGTGACAACATTTGACAAAGCACATTTGCCACTAAAACCTGAATGAGAAATGTGTTCCTGTTGCTGGATTTACTATCATTAATGCCCCTCGAGGAGTTTGTCTAGCAAAGCAAGTTGTCACTACAGCATCTGAATGCCGTTCTCAGAGGAACTGCATCACTTCACTTTTAGAACATAATGCAAACAAAATAAACCACTGAGCATGACACAGAAAGAAAACAGTGAGCCCCTAAAGCGCACACACAGCTGCAGTGTCCTGTTCATGGGACTTGTATATATATATAAAAAAGAGATTAAATTCAAAACAAGTATTCATGGCACAGTTGTTAAATAAAAGGGAAAGCAAGGACATATGCCTTAAGGAATACACACAGTCATCTTGATAAGGAGGTACATTTAGTCCAGTAGCCTTAGAAGGAACAGAAGAAAAAAATACTCACCCTGTGCAGTAACTATGTTTTTTCTAGACATGTGCTCCTTTCTAGGTGCACTTGCACCCACTGTGCCTTCACCCTATGCCCTGCACCAGGCTTATATACTGCTGTGCAAGCAAACTGCACTCCATTCCTTCTCCACTGCAGAGAATGGATTGAAAAGTAGGACTGGCTCCAGGCACCAGCCCAGCAAGCAGCTGCTTGGGGTGGCCAACGGTGAGGGGCAGCATGTCCGGGTCTTCGGCGGCAATTTGGCCTCTCGGCGCGAAGGACCAGCCGCTGAATTGCCACTGAAGACTGAAGCAGTGGTAGAGCTCCCACAGATCGCGCCTTTTTTTTTTTTTGCTGCTTGGGGCGGCAAAAACCCTGGAGCTGGCCCTGTTGAAAAGAATGCCAAAGCAGAGGGGAGGAAGTTGAGTCGTGGAGCACCCAGAGAGAGCCACATCTCAGAAAACCAGTTACTGCACAGGGTGAGTAACCTTCTCTTCTTCGAGTAGTGTCCTTACAGGTGATTGATTCTAGGTGACTTTGTAGCAGTACCCTTTACAGAGGGGTAGGCTTCCCAGCTGAGTCTAGGATTGAAGATAAAATATTGGAGCCAAATAAGGAATTGGAAGCTGACTGCATAATGTTTAGCAAATATACAAATGAATGTCCACGTCGCAGCTCTACATATTTCTGCGACTGGAACATTCTTGAGAAAGGCTATTGAAGTAGAAAAGGAACTTGTGGAGTAAGTTCATACCCTAAAGGGAGGCTGAAGATCGTGAGACTGATAGCAGTAGGTAATGCAGCATGATGTCCATCTGGAGAGTATTTGCTTGGAAATCCCTTAGTTCTGTCCTCAATGGAGAGAAATAGTCAGGGAGATTTCCTGAAAGGCGCAGTCCTATCTAAATAAAAGGCTAATGCCCTCCAGACATTGTGATCTTATTTTTGAAAAAGACTGTAAAGCAGGAGGGGAATGCCATTAGAGCCTCTATCTTCCCCACTCTTCAAGCAGAAGTAATGGCTGCTAGAAATGCAGTTTTCATAGACGTGTAGAAGGGAGCAGGTGGTCATGGGGTAAAAGAGAGGTCTTGTAAGACAGTAGAGTACAAAGCTCCATGCTGGTATGAGGCATCTGATTTATGGGAAGAGGTTATCCAGTCCTTTCAAGAACTTTCTTGTAGGAAGAGCAAAAACAGAAAACCCCTCTATCGTATGATAGAAGACCATGACAGCTGCCAGGTGTGCCTTTACAGAGCCTAGGGATTATCCTGGCCTTTTTAGCTCTAGAATGTAATCTAGCACAAATGATAGCAGAGAGGCTGTTTGAGAAATGTGTTTTAAGTCACACCAGTGTTTGAATTGCCTCCACTTCTGGGTATATGTGTCATGAGTAGTTTGCTATGCTATGGAACAGCACTCGTGCTACATCCTCAGAACAGGTTGTTTCTAACCCTGTGAACTATCTGTCAGCCATGCCTTGAGCCAGAGAACCCTGAGATGGATTTGACCGGCATCCTGAGAGAAGAGCTGGGGAATAGGCTGAAGAGTGAAAAACAGGCTGCTGAGTGAGGTGAGGAAACCATGTTTGTCTCAGCCATAGCAGAACTTGAGAATAACTTTGGCTTTGGCTTTCTTTATCTTGAATGGCACATTGGATATTAGGGGAATTGGGGGAAATGCGTACAGAGGCCTCAGTGCCAATGGAGTAGAAAGGCATCTCCCAGAGTGTGGTAATTCAGACCGGCTCTGGGAGCACTTCTTGGTTTTGGCTGTGGCAATCAGGTCTATCTGTGAGATGCCACAACATTAAAATACAGAGTGGAGTATAAAGGGATATTGGGAGAAATGTCTGCTGAGGGCATTTACTATGGTGTTTTGTACACCTGAAAGGTAAGCTGCCGAGATGTTGATGTGGTGTCATATACAATTCCAGAGTCTTGCTGCTTTGGTGCAGAGGGAAGGCAATCTCGCTCCCCTTTGGCAGTTTATGTAAAACATGCATGACATGTTGTCCATCGTGATCTTTATGTGTTTTCCCCTGATCAGTGGGAATAAATAGATACAGGTATTTCTGACTGCTCTGAGTTCCAGCAAGTTGATGTATAGTGTGGACTCGAGAGGAGACCACCTGCCTTGAATAGTGTGGGTGTCTAGGTGGGCTCCCCACCCCAATAGGGATATGTCTTTTGTTATTACCGATGCTGGGGATGGCTGAGTGAAGGGAACCCTCACACAAGTGTTGTTAGGGTTCTTCTACTAGCTGAGGGACTTTTTAACTACCAAGGGCATAGAAGGTAGTTTGTTTAAGCTGTGTTTGCTTGGTGAGTAAACAGTTCTGAGCTACCCAAGAAGCAGCATGTGTAAAGTCTTGCATGGTTTATTACAAGAGCGCCCACCACCATAGGTCCCAATAGCTGGAGACAATCTATAGCTGATATTTGAAGGCTGACTTGGACTGTAGAGACTACACTCACTAGGGTAATGGATCTGTTCAAAGGGAGGAATGCTTTGGCTTTTACTGCATCTAAGTGAGCTACTATAAACTCTAGATGTTGTACTGGAGTTAAGGTGGAATTTTGGATGTTTAATTAAGAGACTGAATGGGTGCACCATATTTTGAAAGTGTCTTGACCCAGAGAGAATAGAAAACTTTGGTGGGAGGGGTGGCTTTCTATATGGAAATAAGAATAGTGAAGGTCAAGAGCCGAGAACCAGTCCCCTTGTTCCAACAATGGAATTACTGCTGCCAAAATTACCATTTTGAACCGATGAGTTCAAATCTGTTGAGTAATCTTAGATCTAGACGGCTCTCCAATTGCCATTCTTTTGGTACCAGGAAGTACCTGGAGTACAATTCTCTCCTTCTTTGTTGCTTGTGAACAGGTTCTATACTACCCAGATTCAGGAGAGAGTCTATGTCTTGTCACAAAAGGTGCTTGTGAAAGGGGTCCCTGAAGAGGTGCAGGGTGGAGGGAAGGAGATAAAGTGGATGGAAAATCCTGTTGAAATAATCTCCAACATTCACTTATCCATGGTGATATGTTACCAGTTCTGAAGAAAATGAGTACGGCAGTTGCTGAAGCAGGGGAGACGTGCAGATTGTTAAAGCAAATAGGAATGGTGGTGGTAACTCGAGCCCTCAACCGAGCCCTCCAAATTGGTGTTTCAAGGTTGTGGGTTCTGAAGTTGATGCCTGCAAGGTAGCTGGTCTCTTTTTCTGAAATCTTTGTCTCTTGCATTGGGGTTCGTAATAACTCTGGGAGGTGGGAAACTGGGTAGATGAGATCTCTGTGCCATCTGGGACTTACTGAACCTTCTTTTTTGTGCAGGGGTGTAAATTCCCAGATAGTGCTAGGTGGCTCTCGAGTCTTTTAAGGTATGCAGGAATTCATCAGTTTGAAAAAACTTTGATCCCTCAAATGGAAGATCCTCAACTGTAGTTTGAACTTCCCTTGGAAAACCGGAGCACTGAAGCCAGGATGACCTCCTCATGAGCACCACTGTGGAGACAGAATGAAAGGCTGAATCAGTGGAGTCCAAAGAGGCCTGCAGAGATGTTCTTGCAAGCAACTGGCCCTCTGCAATAATCACCTAGAATGGCTTCCTCTGGTCCGTCAGAAGGTGGTCAATGAAGGCAGTCAGTTTTGAATAGTTAGTATGGCTATATTTCACCAAGAGGGCTTGGTAATTGACAATCCTAAATTGTAACGTTGCCGTATAAATCAAGACATTTACAATCTTTATCATATGGCATTGATTTAGCATGGTGCTGTCTGCCATGCTAAGAACTATTGCTAAATATTACGTATGACAGAAAAAAATACAGTTGAGGTAATCTCAACTAGGACACTGCCGAGGCTCTGTTTCAGGCCAAGCTGACTGAAAAAGCCCTGAGGGCAGTTCACCCGTGCAGTGCTATGTAGCCCTGGTGCAGGACATGAGGCAGAGAGGGTGCAGGCTAAACAGATCTAGGATCTGAGGTGCATGGGTGTAAGCACACCTAGAGTGGAGCATCCATAGGGACACTATTCAAAGAAGAACCAACACATATAGAAAGAACTGCAAATCTCACTACATGAACAAATTTCAGGTGATAGCCCAGTTTGAATAATATGTATTCAAATGTTAAGCAAAGGTTATTTGCCTCTCTGGATGTAAGCATAACATTGGGCTTATGATGACAAGAAATGGTCTATCAGACGACATCTCACAGACACTTAACTATAGTGATGCTAGCTAGTGCTGCTATAATACCTAGCACATAAAACAAATTATAACAATATTCTGAAGATTAGCATACAAGTAATAGTTCTATACAAAAACTCATAAAAACAAAATGTATGCCTACAATAACCCTGGTTCTCCTTTAAATAACCATATGAGCCATGCTTGGAGGATATTATGCTATTTAGTGATTAAGCATAAGGAAAAAGCCTATTGCAATCATCTGGAACTCTAAAAGAAAATGATTCCAGTTTCTGTCTTTACCCTAGGTGCTGCATGTCTAACTGATGATAATAACACCAAACAGAAGGCCATACAATTCTCAATAAAATTAATGTGAAGATAAGAGGCGGCATATCCTTTGATGGTACAAAAAAGGAAACATAACCAGTGAAATGGGCTCCTTTTATGTAGATAAAGGCAATTCTGTTTTTCATAAAAGGGACTGTGATGTGCTGCATATAACTAGAGAACATAACTGATCCAAATCATTTATTGAACAATACATCAGATTACTCTAAATGAACTGGGCTTGATTTGCCTCTCACCTGCATTGGAGAGAATGAACAGTAACACTTCTCAAGTTAACAAAGCCATACCGTGTAAAACCCATGTGTGGAAAAGGAGATGCTCGCCCGAGTTTCCTTAACTCAGTGATATGAACTAGGGCTTGAGGAACTTCAAAGCTCAGAGATTGGATTTGTTCTGGGTAAGCATCCACAAAAGACTGGATCCAAACTATCAGAACATTTTGCCTTTGTAGCATTTGGGTGGATGTAGCAGGGTGAACCCTGCTCCAGCCCTGAAGGGGTTTAAAAGCGGCCTGGCAAGGCTTGAGAGCTGCTGCTTTAGAAGCTGGGCTGATTGGGGAAGTGGCTGCAGGTGAGGCCACGCCCCAAACTGAGCCACAGGCCTTATAAAAAGGCCAGGGAAGCCAGAAGCCCAGACAGTCTCTCTCTGTGGTTGGAGAGAGATAGGCCTGGCTGCTTAGAAGCAGAGCTAGAGTACCCGAGTGGAGCAGGGCTGGGGACAGGCTGAGGAGCTGGGGAGCTCCAGCCTAGAAAGCCCCAGGCTGCGGCCTAGCAGTGGGCCAACAGGTACTGGGGGTTGCAGAGGGCAGCCCAGGGGTAGGCCAAGGCAGCAGGTCCAAACCCTCCTTGCCTGTGATGAGTA
The DNA here is from genome assembly GCF_020497125.1 of Mauremys mutica. NCBI lineage: Eukaryota > Metazoa > Chordata > Testudines > Geoemydidae > Mauremys > Mauremys mutica. The sequence continues at coordinate 27,065,030 of NC_059079.1, forward strand.
GGCTGATACTGCAGTCTGCCCCAGGGTGTGGGGCTAGACAATGACTGACAGTAGCCATATACTGAGGCAAGGTGGAGATAGAGGGTGGGGGTTCCCTAAGTAGGGGAGACCCTAAGAGAAAGGGGTTACTGCCAGGGGGCAGCACCCCATGTGAAAGGGCACCGGGTCCAGGGAGGGACATGGGGGCCAGAAGACAGGTGGATCACCAGCCTGCAGAGGGCGCTCCAAACGCTGGAACAGAGCTAATTCCCAGAGTCACCAGCAGGAGGCGCCGCAGGGGTGAGTCCAACCCGTTACAGTGGATTTCAGGGAACCTGTTTTCGTGTGAGGTATGTGGTACTTCCTGTCAGTTCAGCATTTGTGTTTCCCATTTGGAACCTGGAAGTGCAGAAGAGTATGGAAAGGAAAGATAATTAGGAAAATGTTATTTCATAAGCTTGACAATGGTAAATTCAAGAAATAACCCCAGTGTTCAAAGATCCAGAACAAGAGCTCTACACCAGGCCGCATCTAGGCCCCAGCACAGGAAGTGTATTAGGGGTTGGGAGGATGAGGGAAAGGTGTGGCCTGGAGCTGCTGTGCTTTGGTTATTCTCTGCTTCCTATGACCCAAAGGCTGCTCTAATTTACACTGAGTGCTAGGCAGAACTATCACAAAGGTAGCTTAAAGACACTTTTATCCCATCCTCTGCCCTTTCTCCATTCCTGCACTCGGTACAGGGACAGAGCAGAGCCAACAACAGGAATACCTATCATTCCACATTTGCTTATGGGCAGGCAGCTTCCTGCAGTTTTTCTGATGATTATCTTCTAGTGCATGAACCATCCTTTGACCCAATCTCCTCAGTCATTTTCACTGTCCGCTAAATTGTGTTTACCATGTCAGACTCTCAATTTTAAAAGAGTCACTAATACAATTTTCCAGAGCAGCAGCATTAGCTCGGCTGCCTCATCTTGTCTCTGGTGCCTTGAAGTTCAATTTATGAGAGATAATAAAGACATGTTGGAACCTGCCTCCATCCCTTGAGGGATATCCTGATCCAACCCTGGGGGCAGAACCTGGGTGTGAACCCCTAGTAGGTGGCATGGTATCAGATGATCCATACAGGTCATATAAACAGAGATTCCATTGGGATGCTCAGCCTTCATATGTATGATATGAACAGCAGTTTTCAATATCAAATGCTGGTTTCGATATGGAGAGATTTACAAAAGTGCCTGAGAAGGTAGCACACTCTTTCTCCCCCTCTTCTAAAATTACTACTGTGACACTGCACTCCATATTCTTCACAGTGATATTATTATGATATGATTATGGCATAATTATGATGCATTTTGTACAAGATGGCTCATGTAAGGTGTCATTGGAAAAGTTATGATTGGCTGAATATGATTATCATATTTGTATGCACTGCATATATCATTTTGTAACTAAAGTTAGGAATATTGACTATATCTGTATTTCAATTGTTCTTACTCTGGGTGACACCCACAAGAAGACTTTCAGGTACAACAATGAAGAAGCCAGATGGTGCTGATGGCTCATCAGCAAAGACAATGGATCCCGGAAGAACTTAACCTTCCTGTAAACATTCCAGATAGCCTGTACGTAATGGCTGCTGTGACTCAGCAAGGTATGCAAGGGCATGTAACCAGGCCACATGACTCTGGACTCCATCTTAGGATGTCTGTATTTTTACACAAACTGGTCTGGGAACCAAGTTTTGAAACAAAGGGATCCTATCATATGCTAAAGTTATATAAGGCAGGGAGTGACATCATCTGTTGCTCTTTACTCTCCACACAAGAAAACTCCTGGAAACACCTTAGGAACAAGACTGAACTGGAGGAAGTGCTGGACCCAGGCTAAAGGGATTTTTAGCCTGTGTATAAAAACCTGGGGATCCCACGCTGCAAAGCAAATGCAGCTTGTCCCTTAAGAATCTTAAAGCCTGCTTGTACCATCTCTCAAGGTGAGAAACTGCTAATTCATATCCAACCTATTGAGTATGTTAAGCTTAGTTTGTGTTTTTCTTTATTTGCTAGGTAATCTGCTTTGATCTGTTTGCTATCCCTTATAATCACTTAAAATCAATCTTTTGTAGTTAATAAACTTGTTTTATGTTTTAATTTAAACCCAGTGTGCCTTTGAGTGCCTTTCTGGTAAAAATCTCAGCTTGGTTTAACACAGGCATGTTGCATTTCCTCTCCACATTGAGGGGAAGGCAAACTGGATAATAAATTCATATGGGTTGGGGTTTGGACCAGAACAGAATGGTACAGCTCTGGGGCCCCAGGCTAGGAAGCTGGTGGTTATTTTGGCTGTAGTCTCTCTATTGTTGGTTTATGCAGTGGCTGCTCAGAGAGCTTGCATGTAACTCCATCTGGGTGTGTCCCTACCTGTGTGAATGCTGGAGGAAGTGTAGGAATGGAGCAGGTCTGTAGCTTGTCACAGCAGCACAGTGAGAGGGAGCCCAGGCTCATGGGTCAGATGGCTCAGTTATACTCCAGTTCCAGGTGGCAACCCGGGGGGAACCTGTCACAACTAGTATGACTACTAATGAAAAACCACATGTCAGTAGTACTTCACTTGTAGCTATGTTGGTTACAGGATATGAGAGAAACAAGGTGGGTGAGGTAATTTTTTTATGGCGCCAGCTTGGTGAAAGAGACAAGCTTTAGAGCTACTCAGAGCTCTTCTTCAGGCCTGGAAAGGTACTAAAGCCATATCTACATGTATAGTGCTGCAGCAGCGCAGCTATACCAATATAGCTGCGCAGCTGCAGCACATCTGGTGATGACACTCTATGCCAATGGAAGAGAGCTCTCCCATCGGCATAAACAAACATCCCTGTGCGCGACATAAGCTACGTGGGTGGGAGAAGCTCTCCCACTGGCATAGCGCTGTGCACACAAGCACTTATGTTAGTATAATTTATGTCACTCTGGGAGGTGGAATATTCACACCCATGAGCAACATAAGTTTTGGCGACATAGGCAGTAGTGTAGACATAGCCCAAGAGTGTCACAGCTAACTACAAGGTGGAACAGATTGTTTAGCAAAGTAGGTAACACATTTCAAGGAACCATTCAAGGTGAAGTGGCTTGTTAACACCTATGCAGTCATAGGACAAAAAGAGGAAGGGGCTAGTAGGTTACAGATTGTTTTAATAAATCCAGTGTCTGTATTTTTAATGTCTAGTCAATTTATTAATTTCAATTCCCAGACTCATCTTTTGAAGGTTTTGCGCAAGTTTCTTTTGGGGACAAGGACTGAGAAGTAAAATATAGGGTAATCTTTTGTGAGAAGTGTTCATCCATAGATGATATGGCGTGTTTGTCTTTTATCATTTTTCTGTGTAAGTTCATTCAACAGAATAGTGATTGTCTTGTTTCACTCACATAGTCATTATTGGAGCATTTAATGCACTGGATGAGATATGCCACATGTTGTGATAGACATGTGTAGGGTCCATGGGTCCTGAAAGGTGTGTTGTGGCCCATTCCATGATGAGGTCTATTTCTTTGGTGTCCTGGTAAAGGCAATTTTCAGTGTGTTAAGGTGTGTATCCTGGATTTTCTCCTCAGAGCTCTCTCAGAGCACATTCTGTGGTATCCAAGTGTCTGGCTGTCAATAACAGATTTCTTGGTGTGTTTGGGTTGAGTACTGGATCTATGAAGGTAAGTGTGATGATCTGTGGGTTTCTTGTATATGACTGTCTGTAGGGTTCTGTGGGGATCCATGGGTCTCATAGACTTTAAGGTCTGAAGGGACCATTATGATCATCTAGTCTGACCTCCTGCACAATGCAGGCCATACAATCTCACCTATCCACTTCTATAACAAACCCCTAACCTATGTCTGAGTTATTGAAGTCCTCAAATTGTGGTTTGAAGACCTCAAGCTGCAGGAATCCTCCATGCCTCCATGTCTTACCCAGGCCTATCGCAACACATGGTGTACTTCATCCAGTGCACTAAATGACACAATAACTGTGTTGGTGAAACCAGACAATCACTATTCTTTCAAATGAACTCAGACAGAAAAATAATAAAAGACAAAAACATCATATCACATATGGACAAACATATTTCACAGAACGATCAACCCAAGGCTGATCTCTTTGTCCTCAGAGGAAACCTGCACACCATCAAAAGATGAGCCTGGAAGATTAAAATTAAAAAAAAAAACTTTTACAGACACTAAAAATCATGGAGTTAACAGAGACACTGGATTTATGGCTTATTATAACAATCTGTAACCCACTAACCCCCTTCACCGTCAATGGTCCCTGCGAATGTGTGTTAACGACTTATGCTAAACAATCTGTTCCACCTTGTATTTAGCTGTGACAATCTGAGGCCAGGCCTACACTCAAGTTTAAGTCAACCCACCTACGTCACTCAGGGATGTAAAACCTACGTCCCTCAGCGTGTGGATTTAGTTGACCTAACCTCCAACCTAACCACTGGTGCAGACATTGCTAGGTTGACAAAAGGTTTCTTCCATCAACCTGGCTACCATCTCTCAGGGAGATGGATTTACTATGCTGATGGGAGAACCTCTCCCGTTGGTGTCATGAGTGTCCACACTAAAGCACTGCAGCTGTGCCGCTGTCATATTTCAAGTATAGACAAGCTCTGTGTAGCTCGAAATCTTGTCTCTTCACCAAAAAAAGTTGGTCCAATAAAATATATTACCTTTCCCACCTTGTCTCTCTAATAAAACCTTTCCCCACCACACATCTATTTAGCAACCATAACTGGTTTATACACTCAACAACATTTACCATACTTTACAATAACCCAGAAACTGTCATACTTGTAACAATACATGGTAAAACAGCACCAGGTGAAAAATGAAATTTGTCATCTTCCCATGGAATTGGGTAAGAGAAAAAACAGCAAATTTACATATGTGCAAAAGATTCTAGGAACATGTCTCCTTAACACTAAGAACAGGCATGACCTTTAAAAGAATTGTCATTACTTATGTCAATGCCTTGGCCTTACCCTTGCTTAACACATCTTCATTAAGAACTAACCACTGCTAAACTCTTGAAATCCTGGGCAGAGCAACTTCAAATTCAGTTAAGTGATTGGGAGCTCCTGTATAGGCCTGTCATCAGCATAAAAAATGAGCACTGCACTCACTATGCCAACTTGTCAGTTCATTTACAGAGATCATAAATAACAATGGTCCAAGGATGGATCCCTGAGGTACTCCTGTAATGACAGCCATTAAATCTGATGTGACACTGTTTAATAACACAAGTTGTATGTGCCCTCTTAAATAGGTAGCACACCAATTAATTACAGATGATACCATACCTAAGCCACTCGGTTTATCCTGCAAAGAGTATGATTTACCAACTAGACAATAAAAACACATTTAAATGCACACTACATGTGAGATCCTGGAAAACATCTCCCACTTAATCCACAATGTTTAAATGTATCTGGTATTCTCACCCTAAATTAGTCAGAAACATTGTTCTGATGTTAGGCTAGTTTAGGTCACTTTATTAACTGAAGGCCAAGTGATTACAGCCTGGAAGTGGGAGTAAGGAGAATCACAGTGATTCTGCCACTGACTCTTCAGCCACATCTGTACCAGGGAATTTTAGCAAAAGATTCTCAGGATGCTACCAGCTGCAATGACTTGTCTGAGGTCATACAGCGTTAACTATTGTAGGGAATTTTAGCAAAAGATTGCTATGGGCCCTAGCACTGGTCCTGCTGAAAAGTCCCTGGGGTTGGGAAGGATATGATGTGATCTTGGGCAAGTCATTTCACATCCCTATGCCTCTGTTTCCCTAGCCTGTAACATAGAGATAATAGTTTTTAAAAAGGCTTTGTGACACTGAGATGAAAGGGGCTAAACAACTGCAATGTATTATGACAAACAATAAGTTGAACCTTGCAGTATCAATTCATTATCACAGCCAAAACCCTCCCACAGTGCAAGTGCGGAATTACATCTTCATACTGCTGGACCACCTGCAAAGGACACTCACTTGGAGTTAATAAGACGGAGAGACTAGAACAGTGGGATTCAAACTGAGACTTTTCAGGATATTGTGCTCGGCTCCTGTGAGGTCTAGAGGTCTGAGCTGGCAAGTCCTCACTCTGCCTGTATCTCAGGCACTCTGGATGCAGCATAGATCAGAGACTGCTCCCCAAGGTAGGGTGGGGAGTGCTGAACAAATGGAGACACATACAGTCCCTCCAGCAGTCAGTGAGTGAGAGAGAGAGAAAGGTGTGGGAGAGAGGAGACACCTTTGAGACACGCTCAACCAACTAGCAGCCAGGTGAAAGTAGAATGCCTCCTCCCAACCAACAACCAGGAAGCAGAGGGATGCGTGGAAGCAATTAAAGGGGAGAGAAAGATCTTCTATAATGTATTATAACATTGCATTTTAGTATGTAATGACATTATACCATTGAAGATCTGCCCCATTATGAGAGTTAGTACAAGGGGCCAAGGGAGAGAGAAGATGAGAGCCACACAACAAATTTTAGTCTCATTACTTAATTCATTTCTGGAAAGAGTTCAGACACCACCATTATGGGTGCAGTACAAGATGAGATAAGTATAGGAGATATGAAAAGAGAGAGAACGCTGTAATTGTAATTTTCTAGTGATCCCTCCAGCGCACTCAGAGAGGGAGAGGGATTTTCAGAGCTGAGTTGGGAATACATTCACATCATCTCTTCCTGATGGCCAGACCAGAAGAAAATAAATCTACCTCCAACTTGCTAGGTAGAATAAAATAAAGACACTTAGGGCTGGATCCTGCAATATGTTCAGCAGCTCCAGTAAGGTGCTGAGTGCTGTCATGGCCCATTGAAATCAATGGAAGCTTAGGGTGCTCAGTGCCTTCCAGGAGGTACTCAGTACCTTGAAGGATATGGCCCTTTAAGGCTAATCCATTCTACCCACACTTCCACCGATCAGTGGTCAGAGATATCTTCTGGTAATTCTGAAATACTCTGACATGTTTAGATACTCTTGCTGAGACTTCTTTGCTGGGGAAGCAGACCTTGCAGAGTGTAATGGTTTCCACTGGTATAAGTGGATTTTTACCTGTCACGTTACAGGGATAAGTCCTTTGATCTTTAGTTCCTTGCTCCAGTCACATGGTATAGATCACGGCTATTAATTTCCTACCAGGACTCCTTATTGTACAGGGTACTTGACATTTTGGAACTGCTTCTTTCATTAGATCCTGAACAATTTCAACCTACAAACAAAATAAAACAAAAAGTCAAGTGGTCTATATTACAATTTAGGACAAATTTTGAATTTAGATTGTTATGTTCCAGGATGGTTTGTGCTGTGTTTTGTTGCTATTTGAAATGTTTCTCTTATAGAAGGTTACATCTAATTGAGTAATTTGCATACATGTTATGCTTGTCACATTGCTACCTCTGACACTTTCTCTGGAAGTAACTAGGCAAGAGAGTGCAGGTTGTACCCTCCCTGTCATTTCTGATTTTGCAATACTCTTCAGGTTAGTCTACTTGGCAATTGGAGGCATGCATGCAGCTCATGTAGGCATACCCACACTAGCTTTATCTAGGTAATGTGCTCAGTGCAGGCTTCAGTATGGGCTGGGGACACGCGTACATTCTTAGCCCCTGCTGGGGTCTGTGCTGCTGCATCTTCGTAGCTATTCTTAGCTGCAATAGCTAGATGAAAGCTAGCCTACCCAAAGAGTAATCATATCTCCGACTGCACTGTAGACAGCCTTATATCCTGACCAGTCTCTCCTCCCTTTCTCTAGTATCACCCAACAGATAGGCTATGTCTCTCCCAAGCTTCCGCATGCTGATATACTAGGAACTTTAACAGAGGAATCATTCCCATATGATGTACCCGTTCTTCTTCTGATAGTTTTTCTATCTGCTACCTTGTAGAAAAAAACTAAGCAATACAATCTAAAAGAGAAAAACCCTCACAGTTTAGCTTTCTTTTCATTCTTCTTGGACACAAGGCAAGCGTATATCTATCTCCCACACCATTTGCCCCCCTTCACCTTTATTGCTCTGTTTGCAGCAGTTGTGTCCTCTGGCCTTTGTTTCTTCTTTTTGCAGAACCGCTTGCTTCCACTGGGACATTTTTACATTGCCTTTCCTCCATCTCTGGTGGGTCTCTCTCTCTCTCCCCCCTACACATATTATTGTCTCTGTCTGTACTGCAAGCCACATATCACACATGCAGTCATGTGTCCTAGCTGTTATTACCATATATTTCATTTAGTTAATATTTCTATTGTGGTAGTGCCTAAGGATGAGGGCTCCTTTGTACTAAATGCTGTATGAACAAAGATAGTCTGGGATTCAGAGGACTGACACTAAAACTTCCATGCATGTGGTCAGCATTTCTTAATCATTGCTGCAGTAGCTCTGTTCCAGTCAGGGGCGGCTCCAGGCCCCAGCATGCCAAGCGCGTGCTTGGGGCGGCATGCTGCGGGGGGTGCTCTGCCGGTCGCCGGGAGGGCGGCAGGCGGCTCCGGTGGACCTGCGGGAGGTCCACCAAAGCCGCGGGACTAGCAGACCCTCCGCAGGCACGCCTGCGGGAGGTCCACCGAAGCTGCCTGCCGCCCTCCCAGAGACTGGCAGAGCGCCCCCTGCTGCATGCCGCCCTGCTTGGGGCGGCGAAATGTCTAGAGCCGCCCCTGGTTCCAGTAACTGCAATATGGGCTATTCTTTCCCCTTGTTCAGCTTGCTGAAAACTGGCTCTGCTCATACAGAGGGGACTATTCCTAACTACAAGGAGGTAAGACAGGTGGCAAGTCTACTGATGAGGTGATCAGACAGAGAAGCATGGCATGCTTGGATAATGAGAGAACCATTGCTACCTTATCATTCCCCTGCTTATAACACCTTTTCTTTAACCGAAAAATAGTTTGTGGAATTTCAATATAGTCCATTTAGCTTTAAACTTCTAGTTGTCTTGCAGATTTCCTGCCCAGTAGGGTGAATTCCACTAACACCACTGAATTGCTGTAACAGAACAATCCTTTTCTGTAGGACAGGTAGAATATGAAGGCTCCGGGGCTATTTCATAATGAGACAGACAACAAAGCAAGCTGAAACTCCTACTTATTGTACATTATATACCCTTCAGGACACTTTTCCTGATATGATTTATTTTGGACTATGAACACCACAGTGATGGGCACAACAGCTCTACAAAAATAAACTGGTTGACTCTTGCTCTATTTAGATAATGTTTTCTCTGCACCTCAGTAACAGTCAGAGGTATTACAATGCTCAATATATTCCCACAAGGCCTAAGCATTGGGGAGTTGGAATGGGTGTTGCTCTAGAGAATCTTTGCAGCAGATAGGCTGGCATAAAGGTGCTGCAGAGACAAAACAGGAGTCGCTACCAGAATGGAGCTGGCTCTGGGCTTGGAAGAAGAGAAAGGAGGAAGGGGTATGGAGGATGGAAGGAGGCATGACCAAGGCTCACTCTGGTAATTCTGGACCTTTGCAATGGTCCATAGGGGCCTGCAAGAGGAGACACGGAAATTAGGGAAGCACTGAGGGCTGTCCCAGCATACATTAGGTGCCAAACTGCTCCTGAAAAGCACAGGGATGAATCTGGCTCTAAGACTTCCCGGAATCTTGTCTCTGCCACCAACATCTTGCCCTTCATTGCTGTTTCAACATGACAAAAGTTGGGTCTGTATAGAGAAATATTTGTTCCTAGAAAACATTTATGACTGTGATATAATGCAAAAATTGGAAAGGGCCAAATTCTCTTCTCAGTTCCACTTGTGTAAATCTGAAGTAACTGAATGAAGTCAAGGAACTACTAGCTTTACATTGGTGTAACCAAGAGAAGGATTTGGCCAGAAATGCTCCTTGTATCCTTACAAATCTCTAATATGAAATAAAATACAATCCATGATATTTACCATTTATTTATACTACATAAAGTGATGTACAGAAAACAATAATTCTATGTTGCAGCAGGTCCAGAAGATAATACAAATATATGTCAAATGATACAAGGATACTATCTGATAAAACATATTTTAATTTTAATATCAACATTTTAGCTTCTTCAAATTTTAACCACAGCCATGGATCTAGAGATCCCTGCACTTTGGAAGAGTTTGACCATAGATACAAACTCTGCTTCTTGGGACTGTCTCTGCTGTACACAGCTGAATATACAGTTCTCTTGCCGATATCTGCTAACATACTCTTTGGAGCCAAGCAATGTACAACATGAAGTGTAGTTTTTTCTTGTTGTTTTTTTTAACCCTGGGAGTTCATAAAAGACCCCAATAGAGATGGAAGCCAAAGTACATCAACCTTATACAGGTTACTTTATAAAATGTAGAACTATATACAGTATTTTTAACTCTAAGCATACAGATAAAACAGAGTAATCTGAACTACCTTGTTGTATTATAAAGCAACTTTAGAACTGTAATGGTGAAATAGACTTCGTGATCCAATCGTTTTTTTCTCTCTGCAACCTCTGTGATTTTAATGAACGTGATCATTTTAATTGAATTCTGTAAGGGATGGCAGAATATAGCACTTGACTGAAGAAACAGTTTTAAACATATGGCATAAATTTAATATTTTGTTCCAGACTAACATGAGAAAAGAGTTTTCTTTAATATTTGAGGTTGTAAGACATTTTTTATTACCATGTAAAGTTGCAGAAAGATTTCTGAACTATAGAAACCAGTTTTAAGTTAACAACTGAGATTCTGGATCGAATTCAAAAAAAAAATCAACTCTAACTATTTTTTCAAACTAATACTTGTAGTTTAGATCTCACTGAAGGATGGAAAAGAACTCTGATATTCTCATTTTGAAAAAAAAATCACTTACAAAATGCTAAGACGATGTGGATAACCCTCTGATGATTGCTTGGTGGATCATGTGAAATGAATTGGTCTCAGTCTATAATATTTAGTAAGTACTCTGGAGTAACAACATTAGTTAGGAGAGAAGCCACAACACATTTTGTTAACTATAAAAGTACGCAGCTCAGTCTGAGTTCACTCAGATTTCTGGAAGCATCTAGTTTATAATGGGCATGCCTGACAAACTTAACACATGCATTAGCATAGCTGTGTGCAGATGAACATCACATCATCTCAATTGCATAGCCAATCTGCTATATTATTTACTTGATCCCATGGCAACTTGCCACCTTACACAGGCCAGGTCTACATAATGAAACACAGCATCACAGTTGGCACTTTTGTTACCAGCCACAGCAGCTAGGCCAAAGAATGAATGGGTGAGGTTGTCTTTATGTTGCTTTGCCACCCTTCATTATGTATCTCATCTGTGGATAAACAGAGACTTCAGTATCACAGCTGTCAACGTGGCACTTTTACATGAGCAGTACGAAAGCCTCATTTCTGTGATGTGATGAGTATTCCAACCAGGTGCTGAATGGAATCAGTCGGAATTGCGGGTGCTCCAATGCCACTGAGTTACTTCAGTTTTACATCAACACAACTAAGAAAACGTGGTAATAAAAAAATTGAAAAGAGCATCAGTCAAATTTTTTTTTGCTAGGACCATTTCTTTATAGCCACACAAAACTTGAGATACTGAATTGAAGCAGATAACAATAAAAGACAAGCATTCAGTGGCAGAGAACAATTCAGAATAAGGGGCCACAAACAACTCAAGAGAAATTAGTAGAGATAAACAAATGGGCTTTGATAAAAAATAAGAACCAGTGTGAAATGATGTTAACCCTTGACCTGAACCTTCTGTGAAGTTATAGCATTTGTTATAAACAGTAAAATAAAAAGTTAAACTAAGCAAAAACTTCATGAAAAATCTGACCCTTAAGGAATTGTATAATAATTTTTGCAGACTCAAGAGATGTAGATAGTCATTTTTTGGAAGTTATTGTTTGAAAATACCCCACTTCCATGCAAATAACCCCATATAAAATGGTTACTTTTCAGCCAAAAAGCCCCATATTTTGCAGGCTTGTTTGTGAAATGGAACCAAGCAAGCAAATGAATTAATAAATAAATAAAATTTAAAAGCCTCCGTCATATAGTTTAAAGCCAGAAGTGATCACCAGGTCATCTTGTCTGACCTCCTGTATATCACAGGCCACCAACACTACCCTGCATCCACACTCTGAAACCAACACATGGAGTTAGACCAAAGTATTATCTAGCCCACAGGAGACCAAACTATTATGTGCCACAGGCAGAGACCAGAGACAGGCGGAGACTGAGGTATATCAAGACCCCTGCAATGGCAGGGAATCAATTAAGTGAGCTATACCCAGATAATCCCAGAAAGTCACCATTACTCCATACTGTAGAGGAAGGCAATAAATAAATAAATCCACTGACAATCTGACCTGGGGGGAAATTCCTTCCCAACCCCATATATGGTGATCAGTTAGACCCTGAGCATGTGAACAAGAACCAGTCAGTCAAGCACCCGAGAGACAGAATGCTTGGTATCACCTCAGAGACCTGACTCACTCCATCTATTGTATCATCTCCAGCTAGGGCCACTGATGCTTTACAGGATGGAGAAAAAAAACAATCCAAAACAAAACCCCACGAAAATACATCTGAGGAAAAATCCTTTCCTGGCCCCTGCAGCATGTCAAGGTTGTAGAATTATATTGAATGTATTTTGCGTAGTCAGGTGAACCTCTAAAGGTTCATAGCAAATTACTGTAAATCGAATGAAGGTCCCTAGGCAGGTTAGGTCATACAGTTGGAGATGACCCAGAGAGAGCTCCCAGACTAGGCAGAGGCACATGAGAAGATGGCAGTGCACTACATGGTTGGGCTATATCACTTGGGAAGAAGATATAGTGTTAAGAAATGTGAAGAAAATAAGTCTAGTTGAAGAACTAAAAAGAAAAGTTCCAGGGATAGGTGATTTATTTGGTATGGCCCATCATTTTGGCAAATCCAAGGTCTATTTAGTTTTAATCAGGACTGACATCTAGTGCTTCATATCAAGTAGGTTGAAGTTATTTAGTAAATTTAATATAAATAAAGACAAAGCCACTAGGAGCTCTCACATCACTTGCATGAAATATGCTGTTTAAGAGATGCATGATAAGTGGAGTTAAAAAAATATATATCAAAACCCTTTCTCTCTGAGAAGAAAAATGGCTAGGTTGGCTTGGAGTAAAACTTTTGTTTGCTCTTCTCATTCTTCGGTCCTCATATTTAAGACCAATTTTTCCCAGGCCTTAAAGTCTTTGGCTTGATTTTCACACTAAGGCCATTTTACACCCTGGTAGTATTGCAAAGAGGGCCCAGGAGCAAGAGTAAATTATTTATACCCACTTTAAAGTCCCCTTATAGTGTCAAAGCATTGTAAAGTGGCTCTAGCTAAAATAAAAATCAGGCCTTTTCCCTCTGATTCTTAACTGCCTTGCATTTCATGTAGTTATTTACTTTTGAGTTAGGGTGACTGGACAGCAAATGTGAAAAATTGGGACGGGGGTGAGGGGTAATAGGAGCCTATATAGGAAAAAGACCCTAAAATTGGGACTGTCCCTATAAAATCAGGACATCTGGTCACCCTACTTTGAGTACAGAAGATGTAAATGCTATCAGACGGTAATAGCAGAATTTTACACCCAGTTTCCATTCACTCTGCACAGATCCAAATAGCTACACAAGGGACAAGGCAGAGGAGAATCAGGCCCCTAAGGGCTAGTCTACACTTACCTGCCGGGTCGACGCGGTGAGTTAGACTTCTAAGAGTTCGAACTATCGCGTCTAATCTGGACGTGATGGTTCGAACTCCCCGCGCGCTCCGGTTGACTGCAAATGGCGGTGGTGGAGTCGACCTTGGAGCCGCGGACTTCGATCCCGCGGCGTCTGGACGGGTAAGTAGTTTGAACTAGGGTACTTCGAGTTCAGCTACGCTATTCACGTAGCTGAACTTGCGTACCCTAATTCGACCCCCGCCCTTAGTGTAGACCTGCCCTTAGATTTAAATAAAAGAAGAAATAGATATTCAATATACTGTATAGTGTTCGCAATATATATGGCCTGAAATTGAAACACAGGATTCAAAACTTCCTGCACTTTGAGAGGCTCAGTTTAGTATTTTAGAGCTAGACTGCCTCCAGGCGATGCAGGGACTGCCATATCTAGAAATGGGTTCAAGTTTGGGAAAAATAACTGAGATCATTATTTTCCAACTACCCTAACCTGCCTTGCCAACAGGAACCCCCTTCCCTGCACAGGACTACCCTTCTCTGGCATGCTTTCCCCTTTGGTGTTTTCTGGGATGAAGGGCTCATAGTTCCTTCCACAAAGAGATGGTTCTCAAACACCATTCTTAATCCTAGAGTAGCTGGACATTGCTGCTAAAATGATCAACAGCGAAATAGTTTAAAGTTGACATTTAAATTGTTGCTATGATTCTTTTAGTTCATATCATGTTGAATAGGGGCAGTTCATAGCTCTCCAAGCTATCATTTGATGGAGTGCAGCAGCAGTAAGGCTGTGCTGCTTTGACCACATTCTGAATTTCTTTGCATATATAATCTCCCTCCCAGAGATGAGTGAAATCATAAAATAATCTAATAAGAGAATTGACCAAGTAGTTTTACATTTTCAATAGGTTCAGGCTTGGTTCAGTTCAAATTTTAGACTCAGAGTTCAGGTTAGTGTTCCCATCTCTCATCATAATCCAAGGGGAGTTTTTTCTGGCAATTACATTCATTGTAAGTGGTACTGAATTGTATGGTCACAAACATTTGACTTTACTAATGGAATCAGACAGGATGTGGGGTCTGATTAAAGTAGGAAAGACGCCTATTTATTCTGAACTATTTTATCTTAGTAAATGAGCAATTACAGGAAAGAAAAAAGACTTGGCAATAACATTAAAATATATATTTTGGAAAACAAACTAAAGTTTGCTTCTGTGTAGCAGGACCATTTTCAAGGTTAAAATATTAACTCTAACTTAGATTTTGCAAGGTTGTGTCCATTTTCTGTTCCAAACAAAAGGATCTGATCCTGCAGATGCTTAGTATTGCATGTTACGGGCTGATCCTCAGCTGGTATTCATCAGTATTCCTCACAGTGTGTAATCCCTTGATTTCTACAGGACAAATCATGTTGGTAAGCACTACACTTGGTAGGTAGCATGTGTTTGCAAGATAAGACCCTTTGTTTGTGTCTTGTTCAGTGCTGAGCATAATATTCGTGTTTAACAAATAATAAAGAATTATTTGTTACTAAGTGTAGATTTGCAATAAATGTCATACCTGTAACATTTCATCACAAACCAATTGAAGTGTTAAGGTCTGATCCTGTAAACCCTTCCTCACACAAGTAGTCCCACTGATTTCAATGGAAGTTAGGCGATGCTCTGTACCTTACTGATTGGGCCCTTAGGATCTGTCCTGCAGTATTACCCTGTGTATTTCTTGCAAGGTGCTGACATCCTTTAGTTCCTGTTGACAACACTCAATACCTCACATGATTCACTTGGCAACTGCAGTATGGAACAATTTGCCAAATACACGATCACCACATGGATTTCTGGAGCAAGAGACTGGAGGCACACTTTTTTCACAAACCTCACTGGCCAAAGGAGAAAACAGCCCACTTTTTTACATAAAGCTGCAGGAAAGTCTCCTGTTAGAACACTTATGATGGCCATTAATGTGTGTGAATCCGCTTTGCATCCTGGTAAATAAACAAGAATGCAAAATGGATCAGTACTTGAATTTACCTTTCAGTTCTGGATAAAGTGCAAAGGTAAACTTGATAAGAATTAACACAGACTGAGGCTACGTTTGCATGACAATAATGCAAAACTCAAATCTTTTGTCAGTGGCAATGTGCACAGTCATGAAAAGTAGCATGTTATTGACAGATTTGTCTGTGCACCACATGAACAATTATGTGGCATATAGGACGACTGGAGGTAAAACACTATGTTGTTTCCCCTGGCCTGTCTTTTCTCATTTTCCTTCAATTACCATATTTTCCATATTATTTCCTCCAGCATTAATGCTTAAATTTTGAACTGTGGTTCAAACACTTAAAACACATATTTCCCCCCAGGATTTAGTGTTTCTCACTCATTTTTATTTCTTTTACCAGACAAACATTTCAAAGCTACTGCTGGTGAGTATGTAATAATAAAAGGTAGCAGGCAACTGACCTCCTGTATTTTTCTGGAAAAGTAATTAGTGAGATACCCAACAGACAGGGAGAAGTGGGTGATATATTACTACTTGTAGGTGGTTTAGAAAGGCATATATTACAACACCCACACAGCCATAATCAACTTATATATTTTAATGTAGAAGCAATGTAACAGCATTATATGGAAATGAGCTTTTTAAGCAACATATTTATTTTTCTAGGACAGACACTGTATCCTTTAGGACATCCATTATTATAGCCTCTCTGTCACAAAGACAACTGATGGTGGAAGGAGATATAATCAGCTAAAGTCTTCAACATTCCTTATTTCATTCAACAACTGATAATGGACTCCAGGCTGGGATTTTGCAATAGAAAAAACAATGTAAACTAGGCACACTCATTTTTCATGTCCCCCCTTGGGGAATTCTGGCTTGTCATCATTACTGCATACATTCACCCCTGCATAAGTGAAACTTAGATGCTGTCTTCAGAGTAATATACCACCTTAAGCAGTCAAAAGTATGATTGCCTAGCAATAATTTCAACCAAGACATTACAATAAAAGTTTAAGTAATCTTAAAAGCATGTTCAAATATGCTTGCAGTGAAAGTGTATGTGTATTGTGTAGAGATGTTTGTGTGTACGTATGTGCACAGACCCACACATGTAAATGCAAGGATTTTTGGTTTCCCTATTTTTTTCCCTGTAAAAAAAGAGAATTTGCATTTTTATCTCAAACAATCTAGTTAATGTATATAGCACTCTAAATGAAAAAAAATCAGCTAACTTTACAAAAACCAAACACTAAAAAAATAAAATAACGTGAAACAGAAGTAGGTGAACAGCACATTTAAATGAAGATGTC